>NW_019154094.1:27803037-28103705 GCF_002288905.1 Enhydra lutris kenyoni | reverse complement strand
TGTGTGTGTGTGTGTGTGTGTGTGTGTGTGTGTGTGTGTGTGTGTGTGTATTTGGACCGTATGGCTTAGAATGCAAGCATTTGGGGTATGATTTTGATTGGGGATATAGAATGAAGAGTTTTCCTCCCCTTTTCTGGATGTCTCTGAGTGGTGACCCCCTTTCCTCAGTTTTATCCGCAGCACTCAGTCCTCAGGCCTCTGGTCTCCAGCCACACCAGCGACAGCATTCAGTTACAAGGCGTTCGGTTCCCTTGGTGCGCTGGTGATTTCCCACAATTTTTATACTTGTGCATGCGTCTCCTCCTCTCTGTGTCCATATGGATGTCTAATACACATCCAAACTCAACACATGTCAAACCACCTCTTCAGCTTCTCTCCCAAATTTGCCTTCTTCCATCTGTCCCATCTCAGATCATAGCAGTTCACAGTCACTCCTTCCTTCTGGTTGCTCAGCCTCCAGATCGTGGTGACCTCTGTGACACTCCCCTTCCTCTCCTTCCCCATTCCTTCTCCCGCTCTGGCACCCACCCTGCACAGAGGCTGTTGATTCTACCATGCAAGTGTGTCCAGAATCCAGTGCAGTCTCACCGCCTGCATCCTGGACCTGAGCCGCACGGCCTCTCCCACCTGGACCACTGCGGGAGTGTGCTCTCCCTGCTTCTCCCCTTGCCACCTAAGGTCCCTTCCCATCACAGCAGCTGAAGTAATACCCAAGTTAAGGCCTGTCACTTCTCTGCTCTCCTTTTCACTCAGAGCAAAAGCCAAAGTACTTACAACTGCCTGTGAGACTCTGCAGCATTTCCTGTCCCCGCCCCATGTGCCTTGCTTCCCCCCCCCACGCCTGTCCCCCCCTTCCCTCTCCCTTCTGCCCTTCTAGCTCTTTCTCTGTCATCCCAAGCATGGGCCTTGACCACCAACAGTCCCTCCTGCCGGGAATGCTCTTCCTTCAGTCATCTGCTAGGACTGTGCTTTCTTCCCCTTCTGGTCTCTGCCCAGATGTCATCTTCTCACAAGGCCTGCCCTAACCACTGAGACAGAAATGGCACACACATCCTGACACACACTCCCCGTGCCCCTGACCCCGCTTATTTTCTCCATAGGATTCTGCGTCCGTCTGTCTTGTCTCACTGGAACGTCCACTTCACAAGGTTCTTTCTGCGTCATTCTGCCCTCACCTCCTGGACCAGGCCGTGGCACAAAGTCACCCCACACTGAAGAGTTGGGGGCTGGGAATTCTATTCCTAGTGACTTCCCCTTCTCCTGTGGTGGTTCATCTTACTCCGAGTATCATTTGTAAACCTGCCTCCTTAGCCTGACCGCTCTCCTGAGCTCTGGACAACCTGTCTACCACGTGCTGGCTAGCAGTGATACCATCCAACACGTTTTTCAGAGTTGGAATTTCCTTTGACCAAATCCTCTTCTCCCTTGAGTCCATTACTCCGTCTGGCTCTGTGCTTCAGAGGTTTGATCCCCTGTTGGAAAACCTGCTCCAAGCCCAAGCCATCCCCTCCTCTCCCTGTGCCTGCTCCCTAGGCACCCTCGCTCTCTGGCCCCAGGTAGACTGGTCCTGCCTGCTCCTAAGCTCTTCCCTCCTCCCAGCATCCCTGCCCTCCCCCAACACACTCCCTACCCTACCTCTTCTTCCCCCACCAGCTGCCAGGGCTTAGCTTTCTGCCTTCTAACCTCCTCCTGGTCCTGTCATTCCAAAACTCCCCGCCTTTCTCCTCTGCCACAGCTGTGGATTGTGACTCTGTCTCTGGCCACCTAAGCAAGCATGCCTCTCTTGTGGGCTTGTGTGCTCCCGGCAGGTAGGGTTCTGGATCTCCACCCCTACTTTTACCAGAGCGGCTCTGAGGCTCTGATCGGTTTTGTTGTGGTGTTTGTTTTAGAAATGGGCCACTCTAATTTGAAAAGAGCGCTCCCCGGCTTAGAAACAAAAACAAAACCTAAAACCCACAGCCTTCAGATCATGCTACAAACTTCTATATCGCTATTTTTAACTTGAAACTCACTTTTTTTTTTCTAAGCCTCATCCTCTATATGTCCCCAACTCCAAAATACCACTCAGTGTGTCCAGTCTCTGCTGACAGTGGACTTGTGGCCCTTTTCCTGCATAAGCCACGGACTTGCCAGCTGCTGAGCTTTGTCTCCTGATGTCCCTTGTGCGTGGGGTGCCCGTCTCCCCTTTGTCTACCTGGAAAGCTGTTGGGCATCCTTCAAGGCCTTGCAAAGATACTAACTCTGTAGTTGCCCTTAAACAGCCTTTGGCCCAGGCAGGATCGAGCCCACCTCGTCTGCACTCCTGCCGCAAGTTTTTACAGGCCATATTTGTATTAAGGATCATTTGTGGGTCCCCTGTCCCTCCCTCTTGACCATGAGACTCGGACTGCCTCATGCCTGACTCCCCAGAGTGGACTTCATAGTACACACAGAAGGTGCTTAGAGAGTATTTGTGTTCTTGTGTCTTTAGTCACAAAGGTAAGCCAGTCACATATGTCCCCCACCAACCCACCCCCTCAGGGTTCGCCTCTGCCCAACCAGTGTTCCTCACGGTGTCATCCCTCACCACTCATATCTGAACACCTGGCTGGGTTTCTTCAAATGCCAGGTCCCAGCCTTGCCCAGGACCCGCTCTCTCAGACCTCGGGGGTGGACTGCACGTTTGGAGCAAGCGTCTTACGCATCACCCCTGGAGAACGACTGCTCTCTTTATCGATCAGGTCAGTGGAGCCTGTTAACTTGTCCATCGCTGCTCTCACTGCCAAGAATGCAAACTCGACAACAGCGTGGTCCCAGGCCTCCCAGGAGGGATGTCTCTCATACCACGTGTTTCCACGGCATCAGTGGAGTGTTCTGGGAGGTACCACGTTCCAGAGGGAGACCCCTTTCACGGTGTGATACTTTCATGCGCATCACCGTGGGGCGCTCCATAAAAGTAAATCTGATATGGGGTGCCGGGCCAGGCTTGACAGAGAGGATTCCAAAACCATCCTCATTCACAGTGCGGCCTGTTGGGACCAGGTGAGGGTAGAAGGCCGTGTAGAAGTATGTAGTTGACAGGGAAACACAGGCTGGCATCTGCATCTGTTTCCCCCATTTTTGCCTTTCTGAACCCACAAACTTTCTTACAGCCCAGGATTTTACTTTCTGGAAGGGGGAATGGTGTTCACGTAGGTCAGGCAGGGAAAGGCTCTGCCTCGGGGGCCCACAGCCTCTCCTCCTGTGCGGCAGTGCTTGCTTCCTGCCGTTGGGCCTGGAGGCCTTAAACACCCTCAGAAAAGTTACCAGTCCTCCCCTGGTACTAGCTGCTCAAAAAATCTATTTTCCTTCCTTTAATATTACAGATGCCATTTCCTTATTTCCAAGCCTAAGACAGCTGGCAGGACCTTAGTTGTCTGGCATGGTGACAGTCCAGAACCTGGCCTCAGTTTGCTGTCACCTCTCTTGCACCCAACCTCTGTGTACCGAGGGATTAATTATCTGGCAAAAGGAAAAGAGTCCCAGTGGCTCGTGTCAAGGAGCTTATAGGCTGGGAATGAAAATAGAAGGAAGCCTGGAAAAGTGAAAATAAGCTAAACATGCAAAAATAAAGCATTTAGATTATGAAGTGTGTTTCAGTAGATCCCTTATTAAATGTTAATAATGGGTCCGGGACCATTTTTTTTGCGTGTGACTCTCAAACAGGAAGCGGTGATGGCCACAAGCCACAGATCTATCTAAAAGTGATTAAAATGCAGTCAGCTATAATGGAGCGCGTGATCTCCGAGGATGCTCTCCATCACAGAACTGAGCCTCTACAGATTGTCCCTCTGACAGCTGAGTCCGATGTGAGCACATTCACCAAGACGGGCTTTCAGGAGACACATCCCTCTGGCTTTAAAGTTTCCCTCTCAGATGAAGGCCGCTCTCTTGGCTCAGACGCAGGTGTCGCTCACGTGAGGTGGAACATTGTCCATACTCATTTCTTCCACCAACATCCCGTGTGTGTGTGTGTGTGTGTGTGTGTGTGTGTGTGCGCACGCGCACACGCGCATATGCACAGGGCATGCGCTGTCCCTGCTAGGTATGACCCTGGGTGTTGTACACAATTCCCCACGAGTCCTCACAATACTGAAGTAGGACATACCAGCCGTGTTTTACATGTGAGAAAATTGAGGAGGCTGGGAGCAGCCGCTTGACCAAGGTCACACAGCTAACACAGAGCAGAAACGGGATTTGAGCTAAGGACTGCGTGACCCCAAGCAGTGGTGTCCCTCACCCTGCCGAACACCACTTCCCTGTGACTATGAACAGTGCACGCAACACAGTTCTCCCACGTTCCACATTCTGAAATAAGGAAGCTGCGTGGGACTTGATGGGTAATCTGGGCCCACCACCGAATTTCACAGATGAGAAAACCAAGCTCCTACTGCATGGGAAACAGTTAAGCCAAGGACTCCCTGCTTCACGATTTGCAAAGAAGAGACCCTTCCCGTATTTAAGAGCCTGGGTAGGATTGTCCTTCACATTTAATGATGGCCTCATCTTGATCGTCTCTTTGGGTGATGATAAGAAATACATCTGTGAGAAAAGTGATTTTTATGTGTTTTTGATGATGCTATCTATAGTTCATTAGCTTTTACTTGCCAGGTTGTTAGCATTTCTTCTGGTGACTTGATTTAGATGCCCCAAGCCAGCACATCCCAAACTTTAGTATATGCACAAATCCCATAGGATTCAGCAGATGTCTCATGGGCCTGGAGATGCTGTAGCTCTCACACCAGGTGATACTACCTGTTGACCGAGCACACTTTGGCAAGGATGCAGGTAGGATTTGGGAAGAAACCTTTCCAGCTTCTTCTCTGTGTTAGAAGCATTTCCAGGTGTCCAGGTCACTGATAAGTGGTGCCGCAGCCTGCCAAGAGCTAGCCGGGCAACGGTGACGATCATTTCCTTGGATATTTACCAGGGCTTCTGTCTCCATGAATTAATCATGAGCCTTGCTCACCTGTAGCAGACATATCTTTTTTTTTTTAATTTTTTAAAAATTTTTAAAAAGATTTTATTTATTTATTTGACAGAGAAAGATCACAAGTAGGCAGAGAGGCAGGCAGAGAGAGAGGGGAGCAGGCTCCCTGCTGAGCAGAGAGCCAGATGCGGGACTCGATCCCAGGACCCCGGGACCATGACCCGAGCCGAAGGCAGAGGCTTAACCTACTGAGCCACCCAGGCACCCTGTAGCAGACATATCTTTAAGGGGGCCCGCGGGGTTGAGGGGAGAAGGCCCATTCGTATTGCAGGGAGATACAGCGAGAATTGCAAGCTTCAGGGGAGTTGAGACTGCTTGGTGCAGAGCTGAATTCATGGCACCAAGCAGAGGAGGGGTCATGGAATAAGTGATCCATCTAGGCTGGTGACTGAGAGCAAGGCTGCCCACCACCTGTGGTTCAAGTCCCAGGTCTACCCCTAGCTAACTCTGTGTCTTTGGCAGGTCACCACCCTCAGCCTTCATTTGCTTATCTGCAAAATGGAAATGCCAACCAGTATTTACCTCATGGTGTTTGAATGAGGTCGAAGTGAGATCGTGCATGCACGGAACACAGGATACACAGGGTTGTTTCTTTCTTTTCTTTTTTTTTTTTTTCCAATTATTGGAGTCTCAGTACATATTTCCAGAATAAGAGAGAGGATAAAATGCTTTGACGCACTGTAGACTTAAATTGAGCTGAAAGTGTTCTGTGTTGTGAGAATCTCAGGGACCTGCTTTAATGAATAGATAAAGATGATTTGTAAGTAACACATTAATTTTTGCATATAAATGGTGCTTAGGTGCTTAGAAACCATTTAAGTAGAACAGTTGGTCCAAACTTAATGAGACTATCTGCTTTCTCCTAACTCCCCAAATGAAATTTTAACCAATTTTACATAAAGAGCCTTGGGATGCATTTCCTGTTATTTTGTTATGCATTTGAAGATGCACAGACATAATGTAAAGCTGGGTGGGGGGTGGGGGTCATATGCAACATTAAGACGTCCCCTCTTATCTGTGCACCCATCATCTACTTGGCAGACCTGGAAGGATCCCCTCCCACTTCTGCCGTAACCATCACAACTTCTGGATTAGCCAAGTCCAAGTGGAAATAGCCGTCAGAGTAGCCCTGGCCTTGAGCCCTGAGATATTGGCACCTGATGGGCTTTCTTTTCTGAGGAAGGAATCTAGGAGTTTCTCAGCTCTGTGTGTAATTCTCACAGATTTCTTGGGATTCTTACTGGCTGCCCCACAGATTAGAAAATGTGTTCAGTGTCTCTTAATTCTTATTGCTCTTATCTCTTCCTGTTTTTCTGCCTCTGATGGGATGATGATGATGGTGATGTTAGCAACAATTGCTTATTAGATGCCAGATATTGGGTAAGTGCTTTGTAGAGCATTCACTCATGTCATCTAAGTAGCAAAGCAATGAGTGCCATAGAGACCATGTTCTCAGAAAGGGGGAGTGGGGGCCAGAGAGGGTCAGGCTTGCCACATAGCTGGGAGTTGGCAGAACTGGGGCTTGAACGCAAATCCATGGATTCCAAGGGCCATCCTCTTAACCCTTCTGCTTTCCTGCCTTCCTGCTGTAGCTCATTTGTGGCTTTTGTTTGCTAAAAGTACCTTCTTCTCATACCTAGCCCCAGAAGATGATGACCTATATGTGTGTTCTTACTAAATTGTGTTCCTTATATGACGTTTTGGGATGTCATTAATGCCAGGGGTTCTGGTAGCCTCCAAGTCAGCCCTGCATCTCCGCATCTCTGCGTCCGCCCCCTTCCAACAGTGTGGCCTGGTGGATGGTGGTGGAAGAATGACAGGCCAGAATGGGTCCAAGGAGGGAGTAGATAACCTAAAAAGGGATGAGAAAGGGATTTGCCCCAAGATTTGCCGTGGGTGACCCTCCCATGATGACAGTGACTGCTGGGTTTTTGCTTCCTTATCTAAGAGGAAGATCATGGGCATCAGAGTTAGATAGACCAGGGAAAGAACCCAGGTTTTTCTACTTAAAAAGGCCTCTCTGCACCTCAGTTTCCTAATTCGTAAAGTGGGGATGATGATAGCAACTTGATGGGGTTGCTGTAAGATTAGAGACCGCATAAGCAAACCCTCTATAAAAGGAGCCCATTATTACATTGATATCACTAAATCAGAGGAAAGACTCCTGGCAGACACTTCCAACTCCTTAATCTGATCCACCCAGGGAGCATTTATTGTCTCACTGAGGGTTCCTCAGCTGTAGCTGTGTGCTGGGAGAAGGCGGCATAGAATTCAGAGATGTGCAAACAGGTCCTGATTCCTTGGTTCTGTGATTCGCCACCACTCGGACTGTGTGTCCTTCTGGGAAGGGTCGTCATCGATATGTACACCCCTCTCACTGCTTTCTCTCCCACCTCCTCCCTCCTGGGCAAAGAAGAGGGGATCTGGTCAGAGTTGCTTTTCTTTTGGGAGTCTGGGGAATTCAGAAAGCAGCAGGGCTAGTTCTAGAACTCTATGAGGACACAGACTTTGTCTAGAGTGACCACTGATGTAGCCCCATCAGCTGAAAGAGGTGTGCACTGAATCTTTGTGGATTACATAAAGCCTAAATCCTCAGAGACTCTTTGTTACGTGTCTGTGTCAGGGTTTCTTGGCGTTGACTCTGGTGACCTTTTGGACTAGATAATTCGTTGTTGTGGGGCTATCCTGTGCCTTCTACCCACTAAATGCCACTGGTATCCCCCTCAGGTGTGATGACAGGAAATGTCTCCAAATATTACCACCGTATGTCACCCTGGGGGGCAAGATCACTCCCAGATAAACACCTTTGGCTGCAGAGCGAGGGCTGGGTTGGGTTTCTGTTGGGAGGTTTCTGTTTGTAACATGAATGGAATAAAAAGACTTTTAAAAGATAGGAGAATCGACTGTATATGTGAGACGAGTAAAACTGTGTCTCTCCTCAAAGTCCATGGCCAACATTTATGTTCTGGTTGGTAGAGCTCTCTTTCAGAGTAATGGGGAGGAGGGGGTGTGGGGCGGTCTGCCCAGCACCTCAGCTCTGGCGCGAGCAGCCTGTTTTGCTACTTTAAGAAACAGTAACCGTAGACACTACAGCTTCTGGTTCAACTTTGAACCAGTGAGTCCAGAGCGGACTGACCTGTTTACAAGACAGATGATTTTAAAATCTCAGCCTGTTTACCCTGTTAAAATTGATTCCGTGGCTATGGCCCAGTTCTGCTTGTTAAAGACGTCCTAGGGTGGGCCTGAGGCCCCGCGTGATTTTTCAGGGACTGTCAGGATCGGACTTGGCTCGCGGAAGGATGTCGTTCCTCGCGCTGGCCGCGCCAGCCACTGAGTACAATCAGAAGTTCCAGCACCGTTGTTTCATTACTTTGAAACCTGGAGAGCCATAAAACTGTCCAGCAGCTGCAAGAAACCCTTGAGATCCCACAATCCAACCTTCCCTGTGAAGAACTTAGGAAACCAGGGTGCAGAGGAGCTGATGTATTTCCTTCAAATGCCCATACATTCACATCACAACACGCTAATCAGAATAGACCCATCATGGAGGGTGATCTGTTTTAGCGAGAACCTTCTCTCCTCGGCTGCCCCAGAAAGGTGATTCTCAGAAAGCTGGGTGGCCAGCGTTCAATGCCGTAAAGGAGGTAGAACACTTAGCACACCAGTGGGAATGGAGTCACTGCACACCAGCCCCTCATACTGTCATCTCACACAGACGGTGCTGCCTTCTCGTCTTATTCTAGAGCCCTTGCTTGGACTTTGGAAACTAGGTTTCTTAAAACAATAACAACAACAACAACAAAAAACTTGGACATTGAAACTGAGGGGCCCTAAATGATTTTGTACAATTTTCTCCTCCACTGGAATAGAATTAAAAGACTAGAATATAGAAACAGAGGCATTTAAAAAGAGGCATAGAAAGCTCATGTTCATCAGAAACTTTTTCCAGGCTAAATGGCGTTATCCTCGCATTGTGTTAAGTTGACATAATGCTATCTGAGGTGAACATTCAAATACTCAAGTTCTACACGTTGCACATGGAACTGTGACTTTAAAAAATAGTAAAACTTAGAAATATGCTGTTTTAAAAATTAAAGAAAGGCAAAGTACATTTCTTTCCTTTGGGTCCCAACAAACCTTCATCCTGTTAGTGAAGGAGCTCTCTCTTTGCTCTCCTGTGTGCTTTGGGTGACGCAGGGATGTCTTGCTGGCATTTCTGGTGGACAGGTCAGCTAAACTTCCCAAAGAGGGGAAAAAAATCAGCATTGGAATAAATGCCAGTAGATTTTCTTGTAAAAGGGAAAGATTTTTCATGTTAAAATCTATCCAGAAAAAAAGGTCAAGGTCTGTTTAGTGGGGTTTTTTTCCCCAATCTTTTTATAATCGAAGCCAAAACCAGTATAAAAACCTGCATTAAATAATAGGTTAATACTTAATCATGTCAAGGCAATCTTTGTGGACTGATGAATTCATCTGGGGCCGAGGCACTGTCCTAGCTAGATGCTGACCGAATATCTCACTGTTTACCACTCTCTTCAGCATAGTTGTTTTAGGCTTCAGGTCTAGCAAGAAAATGCGATCACGCTGGTTATTGTGGATTTGCTTTTTTTTTTTTTTTTTTAATGCCTAATGTATTTATGGACAACTGGAAAAGAATTGGAAGCCCATGCATTAGGGTAGCTTTAATTTATCACATCACCAACTTAACAGGCTCCTTTGTTTGCCCTCAGACTAGTCCACAATTATGCTTCCTTAGTGACCTTGAAGCCAGGGAACTGTATTCAGAAGGACATTTTTCTATTCCATTTAGACACCAGGGAACGTTGGTCCATAGTTCCGGGAGTTTAGTCTGTTAGAGCCCTGTCACTCCGGTGTCATGCCTACCCCACACCTGGGCATGACCCTTGTCTTGGCTGCCCTCTCTGCGTCTGAGCTGTGCAGTAGTTTTGTGAGTCTCCAGAAAGTGCAGCGTCTTGAGGTTCTGTGGAATCTGTGAGGGTCAGTGGCTGCTAAATATCACATTTTATAGATTCCAGATCCTAGTGGGTTGACTGTGAGCCAGCATGTTCTCCTCTCAGCAAGCTTCATTTCCCACCTTGCCACCGGACACAGGGCTTTCAAGCATTATTTGAGAGGTGAATTTTCCCCTTTGCCCGGACGTTCCTGGGTCCCGACAGTCTTGAGCAAGAACTGCTAGTTCAGTATAGGAAAAAGGAAAAGGTAGCAAGAAATGAGACTCTTTGCTTCTAAGGACTGATGAGACCTTGTTATGTTGCTTCTAACCCTAGGAATGGTGCTGGGGTTAGGCCTGTCCCTAGCGCCTGAGTTTTCCGCTGAATAAACCTGTCGTATGTTGCCATCTAGTGGACCATATGGCAAACTAAAGATTAATGTATTCTGACCGCAGAATTCCCCAGAACTAATTGAATCAGCCCGAGAAAATAACTGAGTTTTTCTGAAAGCACATGTTGGGGAAATATATGCAAATTTCAGGTGAAACTAAAGTTGACTTTTAGTAATCATGTTTTCTTAAAGTTGGCAAAAGGTTACTCTGTTTCTTAAGAGTTCCTGAATATTTACCACCAGAGAACTAACAAGTTTTTCAAACATGTCACCGGGCCAAGAGCCTATGATTTCAGTCACCTGTACTCTGGGCACAGTTTCATATCCAAAGTCCTAGCAAAAGGCTTGGTTATTACAAGGTTATTATAGTATTTTTTTTAAATGTGATTTTTTTTAAAGGTTTAGTATTTTTTAAAAATGTGATTTTTAAAAGTTTCCAATATCTTTCTTACATACATTTCCTTTTTTTTTTTTTTTTTTCATTTCCACCGAATAAATGTGCTTGCTTTTAGGAGAGACAGACACATGACTTCACGGAGTAGGAATTTCACATTTTAAATTCTAAATCACATCCCAGAAATGTCTGCTGCTGTGGTTTCAGACCTAATTTGTATGAAAACCTGCAGACTGACTTCATGAACATTGACTCCTTGTTTCGCTTGTGTCTTTGCTCTTTATTTCTGTTTCCTTAGATCCCTTCCTGGTGCCACAGCCGCTGAGTGTGCCTCGAATCTGAAGAAAATCTACACAGTACAGACAGTGCAGGTAAGATCCGGAAATGGACATACCCAGTGAACACAGTGTATGGGGGACATTTGATCTTCCATCCAGAAAACGGCCGCTTGGCAGGCAGTCCCCACCCAGGGTTCTGTCCCCCGGTCAGCTCTCAGGTGTTTTGGTGGCTCTGTGCTTAACTAGGTGTAACCCAGAGGTTGGTTGAGCCCATATCCAGGTGGACTGCTCTTCTCCTGGGGACCGACTAAAACATAGTAACTGCCTAAGTATTTTGTATATCCTCGAGAGGAGCACACTGTGGTGTGTCCCCTCATGGGTCTGCGTCCCCATTCAAATGCCGGTGCGGCCACTCCCTCTCTGAGCTCTGTTTCCCTTCTCTGAGATGCAGTAGCATCCCCCCTGCAGGCTTACCTAAGGCTACGGGTCACACGGGAAGAGCAGGTGCGGGTTGAACATGAAAGTGGAAGGTCTCAAGCCCGTTTCCTACTTCCCGTTCAACTTCCATCATTCTAAATTAAGCAAGCATCAACACCTTTAATTTCTGTAAAGTGGGTATAACACGAGTACCTCTCTCTGGAGTGGTCAGGAAGAGTAAGGTACTGTGCCTAGCAGGATACCTGATACACTGTAGCTTCTCAACACATGGAAGCTCTTAGTCCTGGCCATTCTTTCTCTAACCAACCCTTTTGAAGAAGATTTCTGAAAAACCTGATTTATTTAGTTGATCACATTTCCATTTTCTTTAAAAGTGTGTCTTTTGAAGTCTGTCAAGTATGTCCCCCTTTTTGAGGTTAATGCACAGTTATAGACAGAATAAGGATTTAAGGCTGCTGTCTACTTGCAGTGACTTTATCTTTAGAATGTTCTAGAAGGGCCCAATTTAACATGTTCCTGTTGTGCCTCTAAATCTTTTAATGCCGCTGGACATTTAGAACTAGCACAAAGATCCTTTTTTTCAGAACTTCTCCCACTCTCTGTTTCAGAAAATTTGATACTCTCAGTTTTCTGCGGTCCCCAAAATCTGATGGTAAGGTGCCATGCATGGCCACTGAGCGAGATGTAAAGACACAGTCCGGACCATAGTCCATTTCTGATCTAGTTGGGAAAATGGCATAAGCATGTGGAAAGCAAAAGAACAGGGCTGCTGTAAATAATCGTGTGGTGCCAAGTACAAACAGTGTCACAAGGCAGCACGTGGGCCACTATCCAGAGGAATGAAGGCTCTCCGATTCCAGGAAAGGCTTCCCCTTGGTTTTTCCCTGTGGTGATGTGGACTTTCATTCCCTTTTACGTAGCAGTCATTGTATGAACCTCGGAACGCTTGATTTTGAAACCTGTCTTCACATGGAAGTTCCTAGATCCCTTTGACTTAGGAAGGTGCTCAGTAGACTTTTCCTACTGCATTATGACATTGGGTCTCAGAGCTCTGCCTGGGACTCCAGGGCAGACGTTGGTAAAGTCAGATCACTGGGTCTGTTTGTTTCCCCGACCCTGTGTGACCACAGACCATTTGGTTGAGTCTTGGCATCTAGCAGCAAGTCAGAAAGGGTCTTCAGGACCAATTTTTAGAGTACCCCAGTTGGCACATACTAGGAAATACTTTCTTGAAAACTATATTGGGAGATAATTTATATTCGGTAAATGTAGGTTACGTAAGTGTGCAGTTTGATAAGTTTTGACAAAGGTATGCAGGCATGTAACCATAACCCAGATCAAGATAAAAAAGATTTGCATCGTCAGTAAGTCCCTCCTTTCCTTCTGTTTATCCTTCTCTTCCATAAGCAGCCACTATTCACATTTCTATCACCATATATCTTTCTGTGTTTTACTGAACATCCTATAAATGGAATCACACAGTAGCATATTCTCTTGTGTCTGTTATTCCTTTCCCCCAATAAATACTGAAGGATTGGGGCACCTGGATGGCTCAGTTGGTTAAGTAGCCAACTCTTGATTTTGTCTTGGGTCATGATCTCAGGGTCCTGGGATCGAGCCCCCTGTCAGGCTTTCCACTGAACAGGGAGTTGGCTTGAGGCTTCCCTCTCCCCCTCTCCCTCTGCCCCTTCCCACCACGAGCCCACCACGAGCTCTCTCTCTCTCTCTCTCTCTCTCTCAAATAAATAAATAAAATCTTTTAAGTAAATACATACATGTATAGGACATACTGAAGGACTGAAGGATTGAATGAGAAGTTAAGAAATGAACCACTTTTCCTGAACCACAACGAACTACTTGCATAAGGATCCTTTAAGCTGTTGGCTCCATTCTTAATGGCGGCAAAAACTGATCCTTGGTGGGGTGAAAAATCCTACTGTTTTTATACATAAAGCATAGCTGTATATCCAGTACATAAGCAAATGAATAGCTCTGCTGTGGTATTAACATTTCCCAAGGGAGTGATTAGAAAAAAGGGCTCTTTGGGGGTGGGGCGGAGGGCCGTGATAATGAAACACTGCCCCAAGTGGTCAGGAGGTTCTTTTGTATCTCCCATGTGCCTCTGTCTGCCTTGGTTTCCTTATCTGTCGGGCTGAGGTCAGAGCGCTACCTACTCCCTAAGGTTGATCTAGGGTTAAATGAGATTGCATATGGTTCTTAGTCGTGCTTGGCACCTCATCCCCAGACTTTGGCAGCTTTTCCTAAAGTGGTGTCGGTTGCTACCCCTTGGTGTCATCTGTTGATAGGCGAGGATGTGGGTGAGGGTGTAGCGTCGTCACGCTGCCTGGGTTCCTATCCTGTATCTGCCACTCACTTGCTCGTGCAAGTTGCTTCACTTCTCTGTATCTGCTTACTCATCTCCAGGATGGGAACAGTCTCACTACTGATTGTATCATGGGGCCCTGAGAATGAAATGGCACAAGGAGGTGAAAAGCCCATGGTCGGGTCCAATAATAATAATAATAAGAGGCCCGTCTCCTATGGCTCACCAGCTTCTCCTGGAGCATCTTTTCGCGTTGCCCTCAGTCATGTTTTCTCTCAGACAGCTGTGCGCCACTCCTTTTCAGTGATTTATTTCAAGCAGTTGTTCCCCAGATGATGTTCCTGCTGCCACCCTGACTGGGGAAAACACATTTAACTTATCAATAACTTCTGGGATTCCAGCCTCTGCATGTCCTCAACATTTGCGAATGGTCCTGAGTATTTAACAACTGGCTTCGGTGCCAGTTTTTAAGTCATTTGAGGATGTGCTTCGGTTCCCCTGTGTTCTTATTCTGTGATTATATATCAATTCTTGGACCTTTGCTCTTTCAGCACTAAAAACAAACCTGGATCCCTGATTCTGTCTGTGATTTTCCCCCCTATCTCTGTCTGGGTGAAATTGAGCATCCTGTGTTATTAATGACTGCTTTATACAGCAGGATAAAATACGTCTCTCTGTACTTTAAAGCCCTTCAGTAAATCAGAGGTGTTGATGGGGGTGGGGGAGGAATTGTTATTCCCATTTATTAGCTGCAGAGACTGAGGCTGAGAGGTTAGTGCTCTAAAACACCCAGTGGAATCAGCCAACCTTGCCATGCCCCAGGAACTAGAACCCCCCCCCCTTTCTAGATCAATTCTTTCCTTTCACTCTGCCCTGACTTGGGGTTGGTGGGAGGCCCATGCCTCCAGACAGCCCACTAACCCCTGCTAAGGACACTCTCACTGTAGCCAACAATAATTCTCTTTGCTTGGAGTTAAATTTATTCCTTACTTTCCTGCCGTTCTTGGAAAATTCCATTTTTCATCTAGTTACGTTTTCCAGATGCTTATTGATTCCGTTTACTCTTTTGTAAACATTTCCAAATTTTCCACATTTCTCCTGTGTTTTTATATCCTAAATGGATGCAGTACAGGAGAGAACCACAGCTTCTGAGCAAGCCTAATTCTACCTGTGGGAGAAGGAAGAGCTAACTACCTGCCAAATAGTATTTGCAAGGGAGGGCTCCCTCGTCCCCACTCTCTTTCAGCATTGCTGCTGCAAAACCCAGCAATTCCACCCCCAAAACTCCTTCCTCCACAGCATTCTGTCCCACCTCGGTCATCTGTGTTGTCCCCTTCAAGATTTTGCCACACTGCATCCCACTTGTACTGTGTTCTACCCAATATTTTGCATAAATTGGCTGACTTTTTACTTAAATTTGCACAATACAAAAACTTCATGTTTTTTTCTGTAAATGGATATCTGGCATCACTTATCATAAACAGAAAGTCTTCATCAAAAATGCATACAACATGTTAAAACTATGAGAATGTCCCTTCTGTACCTGTGTCCTGCCAGTGACGTCAGGACATCCTCCCTCATGGGACGGTGTGATGTGGTCAGATCATTGAAGTCAGGATGACAGATTGCCTTCCAAATCATTGGGGAGCGAGGGCGGTCCCTTTCAGAAAGAGAGGTTTATAGGTCAGTACTGACAATGAAGAAGGAGGTGAAGATTGATTCAAGTTTTGAACACAGATGGGCAGCCCACCATGGGTGGCCTCCTGCAATAGAATGACCTGGAATGAACCATTTGAGGGAAGGGAGGGGGGACCGAGGTAAGAAACACAAACATACCATGTTGAAGAGACAGAGAGAAGGACCTACAGCCAGGTCTACCTCATAGGTCTGTGGAACACAGACTTAATTTCGAGTAAGACGGGATTCTTCATCATTGAATTTATTCATGATGTATATAATGAGATCAGCATTCATACTCACCGCCCATTTGTGCAGAAATAGAACTGCAGTCAGGTTACCCATGGTCCTCTCTCTCTGCTGGCCTGCAGGCACGGGGGCCACTGTGCGGGTGGGGGCTGAAGGCGGAAATGAAATAAATGTAATTTAGTTACTTCAAATGTAAAACTGGGTCTCCAAAGGGGCTCAAAATATGTCACTCCCCAAAATGCCACTATAGCATAAGAATTCTGTTAAGCTGAAGGCAATTGAGAAACAGCGGGCAGAGGAGGAACACTTGCTCTCCTGTCTGCCTAACATCAGGCATAAATTTCCCTTTGAAGGGTGGCATAAACTTCCATTTGTAAAGGTAGCCCCTTTTCTTGTCCCTCGAGTCTGCATAGCAAAGCTTACTCCACAACAGTGTCTCCCGTGTAGGTCCTGTCACCTCCTCCAATGGACTACCTGTCAGGGGCCCCAAACCCCTTTTCCTTTATTCATTCCCTTTCCGCACTTGATCACCCTTTGTTATGATGGTATACAAGCTTCTGAGACCAGCCACTTTCTTGGGCTTCCACTTCCATTTTCTGAAGCCCCTGTGCCCTTTAAAGTATTAACGTTAATAAGGAAGTATACACTGGTGGCCTTATGCAGGAAGCAGTGCTTCCTTCTGCAGAAACACTGCTCTGATGTGTTTCCCCAGGCTTTTCTGTGGGTTCTCGCCTCTAAAAGTACGAATCCCACTTAGCTCCCCCGTTCAGACTCTGTGATTTATTCGGCAACTTCCTGTAGGGTGAGAGAGTGCCCTGATTGCATTTTACCTCCGTGATGATTAGTCCTCCCAACTTGGGTTCTCTCTTGAAGTCAGGCCACCTTGGAATTCAAAACAAAACCCATTTCTCTCTCAAGTACCCAGCTCTTGCGGGTCAGAAGCACTTTGCTTTCAGCCTACAGTGTCTGCTCTCAGTTAAAAACATCCTTGAAGTTCTTCCCTTGTTGTCTTGTTTGCTCTGGGTTCTTTCTGTCCTCCCCGAAATATCATTGATTCAGTTGATGGGAAGCAAGCTCTAGAACTAGAAACCCATTCCTATGGAATAGAAATACTTGCTTCTTACTCAAAAAGTACTCTCCTGCTTCAGATGCAGTGGCCCTCAGAAGAAATTCTGGATTTTGTTGTTTTCCGGTGGGGGAGAGTGTTTGCTGGGTGTTTTTATTTTATTGTACACCTGCTCCTCTATCACAACACGGCATTTTTTTCTTTGCTACTATTTTCAAGTACGGTCTCTTTCTCGTTTCTTCAGAACATTCCAGTAGAAAAATTGAGGAGGAAATTTGTCAGTTTTTCTGCTAATGAAGGATTATCTGTTTGGTAGAAGACCATCAGATGGGGCATAATTGCTCCCATCAGAACTGGTAGATTGGGGATTTATCAGTTGGTCACACTCTCTGGTGAGGCTGACCACACCTTGCTTTCTTGCTGGAGGCATATCACAAACTCTTACTTCATCTCTAACCATTAAATCATCCAATGCAGTAGCTGTATCTGCTTGATACATAGAGGAGGAAATTAGGGTTGCGAGCGCTTCATGAGCTGTGAAGGTGATCCTGAGAACTCTGGTCCTAAATGCAGCTAGACTTGAATTTACAGCTTCACAGGTCCGCCATGTGCCCTGCCTCCATTCTTCACGGAGGGTCCCCGAAGGATGCTTGAGAACTTATCCACTGAGGGTAAGCCAAGGCTGGCCCTCACATGTTCAGTTCTGTTCCCCCAAGAGCTCATCGCAGTACCTCCCCGTGACTGGTGCCTGCCAATGTTTGCCCAAATGAAGGATGCCCGACTTTTATACCTTCCCTCACCCCTGGGGATCATTCAGGCTTTTGAAAAAAGCACTTGGCTCTGATTTATCAACGTTGTGCTTACTTTTACTCCAATCTGCTGTTTGCAGGCCACTTTGAATTAATTATAGGAATTCTAAAAATTAATTATAAAAGCCTTTAGGCTTTTGAAATCTATGGGCAAGTCCCTATTGATAGTAAAATTTAGGTCTTTTTTTTTCTTTTCTTTTTTTTTTCAAAGATTTTATTTATTTGACAGACAGAGATCACAAGTAGGCAAAGAGGCAGGCAGAGAGAGAGAGGAGGAAGCAGGCTCCCTGCTGAGCAGAGAGCCCAATGTGGGGCTCGACCCCAGGACCCTGGGATCCTGACCTGAGCCAAAGGCAGAGGCTTTAACCCACTGAGCCACCCAGGCACCCCAAATTTAGGTCTTTCAACAAAACTAAAAATGTGTTACAGAGTACACGATCATGAATTCTCAAACTTCCGGCGAAAGAGCGCTTTTACTTTCTCGAAGCAGGAGGAGAGTCTCAGGAGTGTGTAATACTGGACTCCTTCCTCAGGCTGTTTCTCTATCATGTGTATGGTCATCCCCCCCGTATCTAGCAGGGGTGCCTTCCAAGTCCCCCCCCCATGGATGCGTGAAACATTGCATAGTACTGAAGCCCATACATAGTAGGTTTTTTTCCTGCACATACACACTCATGATAAAGTCTAATTTAAAAATTAGGTACAGGAAGAGATTAACAATAACTAATACTCAAATACAACTATAACTCCATACCATAATAAAAGTTACGTGAATGTGCTCTCTCTCTCAGAATACCTTATTGTACTGTACTAACCCTTCTTATGAGGGGAGATAATAAAATAAAATGCGTACATGGTGAGGGGAATGACAAAGGCATGTAAAATAGCACTAAGACATTCTGTCTTTCTTTCTCTCTTTTTTAAAATTTTATTTATTCGAGAGAGTGAGAGAGAGAAAGCATGAGGGGAGGGAAGGGTCTGAAAAGGGAACCCAATGTGGGACTTGATCCTGGGACTCTGGGGTCATGACCTGAGCGGAAGGCAGACGCTTAACCAATTGAGCTACCCAGGGGTATGTAGACCTTCTGATGTTCTGTCAGAAGGAGGATTCTCTGCTCCTGGACTGCAGTTTACCACAGATAACTAATTTAACAAATATTCCACATATTGGATGAGGGGTTGGAAACAGGCTAGAAACAGACTCCTTTAGGGCTGCGTACTTCTTAAATGGGGCTCTTTTCAGTGATGTCACCAGATATTTTGCTCCTGTTTTGTGCTCATGCACAAACGTGTGAAGATGTGCCTTCATAAGTACTGAAGTCAGAATTCAGTCTGTTGCTGTGTCTTCTTGGGCCATCATCTGTCAGATTGGCCAAAACTAAAAAGTCAGTTGTCTGTTTATTTTCAAGAGAAGCCGTTAAAGAACTACAAACCTCAGCGCGATCCTTAGAGTGATTTCTTTTTGGACACAGAGAAGCATCTTGTTCTCTTCAAGGTGCTTCAGACCCTGGGAACATCAGTGGGGGTGGGGGTGGGGGGACAAGAGGGCAGATGCTCTGGTTTGGATGTCCCGTTAGGAGGCTTGATGTTTAACAGCACCAAAGTCCTTCTAGTTAAAGCAGGGATTTTTATGCTGGCATACTTTTATCCATAAATCCCACACTGGTCGCTGCCACCTTATCGCGGGAGTCCCAGACTAGAGCTTACCACCATACTCAATGTGGCGAAGAGCATCTCCCTGCAGAAAGACATGTTCAGCAGGCATCCCTCATTCTGTGACTCCTTGACCTGGTCCACGGCTTCCCAACTGCAGAAAGATGTGTCTAAAACACACAAGACTATTTTCAAAGGAAATAGCAGAGTGGTTAAGAGCACTCATTTTGGAATCCAACCATTTGGTTTCAGATTCCACCTCTGCTCAGCCTGACACCACAGACCAGTCCCGGAGTCACGTTATCGTTTGCGCTAATAGCAAACCGTTTATTGGGCAAATACCTCCCTAAGGGCCAATACGCCTCCCTGAGGACCTGCTGGTACGACTAACCTACTTACAGCTGTTCCTTACGTGGTACCGCTTTAGGATAAGGGATCAAGGTATTCCTGACCAGTCGACTGCCGGGTGGCTTCCTGTTTTCAGTTTTATCTTATATTTCGTTGTTGCTTTCCTTGAAGTTAATTGGGCTTTAATTTTTACACCAGACAGACAGGCTTGAACAACTCCTAATACTTACCATTCAGCGTACATAAACTTTCATTCCGTTGATGTTACTCCATGGCAGAAGCCCTAGGATTTATTTTTCTGGTTGTTGTGTTGCTCAGGCTGTTTCCCTCAGATCTACCTGAAGACCCAGACAGCCACCCTTTGCTTACCCTACCACACAGAGTGGTATTTCTTGTTTGTGTAGCGTTCATAATGCAGTGTTATGATGGCCCATTCCCAACAGTCTGGGAAGGGCTTTCTTATTTGTAAACTGAATCCTCATCCTAATCCCAGTGGTCATACCAAACACTGACTCTTAGGCAGATGAGTCTCCATGCCTGCATTCCCTTATGTATAAAATAGGAGTAATAACCGTGCCCGCAACGAGGCTGTCGGTAGGATAGATGACATGCATATGTAAAAGTTGGTAGAACAGGGCCACTATTAGGAACTACTCTTATTGGTGTCATTCTTATTCCCTTATTTTTGTATAATCTGTTTTTGTCCACAGGCCACTCTGCATCTGAGTTAGTTCCAGTTGCTATAAGAGAATGCTGTAGTCTGGAGGGCTTAAACAGTAGACATTGATCTCTCACAGGTCTGGGGGCTAGAAGTCCAAGATCAGGGTGCTTGCATGGTTGGGTTCTGGTAAAGGCCATCTTCCTGGTTTATAGACAGATAGCCATGTTCTTGTCGTATGCAGACATCCAAAAGAGAAAGAGGGCTTGTTCTCCTTCTTTTCTTGTTGGGACACTAATCTCATCATGGGGGCTCTATTCTTCTGACCTCATTAGCTCCCAAAGACCATACCTCCTAATATCATCCCCTTGGAGGTTAGGGTTTCAGTATATGCATTTGGAGAGGACAGAAACGTGCGGTCCCATATTTTGGGCAACTTGTTGCTTTAGTAACTGAGCTGTTCCCTATATCTTCTAGGAGAGGAGAGGAAAGGAGAGAGTGCATAAGGTGATCTCTCTTTGCCTCCTCCTCCTCCATAAGCCATCCCCTAACCCAAAGTGGAATAGTTTCCTTCTGGGCTTTGAAAGAAAGTGGTCTGTGTTACAAGGAAATAAGGTTCATTACATATATATTCAGCACTCAGGTCTGTATCAGATGCCATCCACCTGCTGGAAAAGTCAACAGCAAGGTCCTTGCCCAGGTTTACCCGCAGATACATCGCATAGGGAAGTTCGTTAAATAGCCGTAGCTTCCTGGGAAGTGAAGAACCTGGCCCAGCATCAGCAAGGAACATTCTGTAATGCTATGTTACATTTCCTAGCAGAAAACTAGAAAGATTACTGAAAAGAAAATCTATTTCAAGTGGATAGGACTTAATGAGAACTGGCTTTTTTTTTTTCTTTAATGCATTAATTTTATAATCTAGTGGCACAGTAAATCAATACTGGGTATATGAAACAAAGTGTTTTTCTTTTGAAGATATTCTGGAGTGTGTATAATAATATCCCTCCTGTGACCAGCCTGCCTCTGAGATGTAGTTATCACTTAATGAGAGGAGAGAGGCGACCACTTTGGTAAGTGTCTAACTTGTAATTGGAGGTTAAGGTGGGAGGGAAATGGTTGTGAACCTCATAAAATATTTACTTCATGCCAAATTGGAATGCCAAAGTCATTTTCTCCCGGTAATGATGGAAAGTAATTTTAGCTCTTACTTAATTACAAAGGAAGCTGCCGCCCCAACTTACCCCTTCACCCTGGGCTCCATGATGTTGAGTAGGTTTCTCAGTGTTCCCCACTGAACACCCCATTGTGGTCTCACCAAAAATAGGTCATTGTTCGCACGCCAGACTTATGATGCAGCTCCTTTGTAGGGGGTGTTGCTGCATTTTGGTTTGTTCTTTCATTTGCACGATAGTGACCTAGACAGTGGGGTGCAGAAGCTTCTAGGCTACTGGGAGATGAGAGGGTCAGGTGGAGTATGCACGTCTGCTGTACGGTCGAACCTCAGAAACATCTCTCACATGGACCCCACAAAAGTGTGGGAATCAGGCACAGCCCAGGGTCTAGAGGAAGGGATCCTTCTTTAATAGCTTGGTGTCAGGATGACAGTAGTAGACGATGAGCCAGTTTGCTTGCCCTGGAGTCCCAATTAGTAATAAACTCGTATATCGTGTCCCTTGTGTGTTCTAAGTAACGGAGACGTCCCTGGTAGGGCTGATTTCTGCCATACCCGAGCGCTCAGATGTTATTAGGAATCTGACACACTCCATCAGATTTGCTTTGCTTTCCTTAGAGTTGGTGTAATTTTTCAGAGAGGCTCTGCCTCCAGAGTGGCAGCATGGGTCTTGGGAGCTGCAGTCTTATACCCTCCAAGTTTATCACTCTCAGCCTTCACCAGACCCCACGTGATGCCAGGGCTGGCTGTCATGGCCCACCACGGGTTCTTTCCATCACTGGGCAATCCCGAGGACTAGAAAGAGGCAGTATTTTCATAGGCAAACCTGGGTTAGAAGCCCATCTTTGAGGCTAGGATGTGGCATCAGCCCTATCAGAATGGTTCTGACATAGAAGTAGGGGACAAATAGCTCCTTAAAGGGAAATTGGGGCGCTTTTACCAGATGAGCAAGCAGATACTAAATAGGAAATCATGGCGAGTGCCCACCACAGGGGACGAGTCTCCTATTAGGCATAGAGTAGAAGGTCGATATGAGACTTGGACGAGGCAATGCCATGAATGCGGTGCTGAAGCGTAATGGCTTTCACGCATGTAAAGCACTTGTATTGATTGTCCTTCCCCAGATAGCATAGGGAACCTCTCATCGCCGCCTGCTTCAGGGTGAACAGCTTGTAGCCCATCGCCACCCCTGCCCTTGTGGCCACTGAATCCCACTTTCTTCCCTTCCCATCTTCACCCCCTTTCTTTTTCTTTCCTCCACTTCCTTTTATAGTAAAAGGGCTGCGGGAGAGTTTATTGAAGAATGTTCCATTGTTTGTCATTTTTAATGCCATCTGTGGATAAATTAAATGCATGTAGAGTTACTTAATCCTTGAGTCTAATTTCAAACCTCGGTCTCTGATCCAGGGAAGAGGAGAGTAATGCGAAGGGTGGCGTATGGAAGATGAAAGTCCCCAAGGACAGCACGGTAGGTTTGTTCCAGTCCCCTTCTAGAACTGGCTGTGGCTGGGTTGTTGTTGACTGCTTGTGGTGAACATCTCGGGCTTTTTAGGCAGCCCACTTGGTCGTCTCAGAGCAGGACTGGGGGTGAGAAAATCTGTTCTGACCTTCATGAATTTCTGCCTCCCAGTGTCACCTTGAAAATGTAGTACCGTGTTTCTGTACAGAAACGGTGCAGCCGTGGGACTGTATCGTAAATTCCGAAGAGCTGCACGCTTCTAAACTTTACAGAAAGGCTGATGCTGGCAGTCATTTCCTCACCAGCCATGACTAGCATATGGAAGTTGGTATATGAGAGAGAAGCAGATTCCTGCCCACCCAAGGCTGGTCCTTCCTCCACTGAGCTTGGTGCGGACACAGGGATGCTTGGGAGGCCACACATCACACCATTCAGGGGGTTTCGTGTAAGGTTGTGCCCAGCCTCCCTGTGGGACAGGGGAGAGTCTGCTTGGTAGGACGACCTGTGAGACAACTGGTTTCTCGTGGTCAAGCCTCAGAAACCGAGATTTTCTAGAATAGGCTCAAATTCATCATTCTGACTAAAACGTGAACATTCGAACCCATTCTTAAGCTTTGGGAAACCAAAACACTTCTTTGAAAATGGATGAAAGGGCAGAAGCTACCTGAGTCACCTCTTCATGGTTTCTTTCATGTGGATAAACTCAAAGAATTACAGTGTCTCCAGAGACCCATAGGTTTGAGTCATTTCCCTATAAGCACAAACCTAAAGATGTGACCAGATTTATTTGTTAATGAAGCAGACTGTCAGCAAGATGCATAGCTCCAGGATTTGCCTGTTCCTTGGCTTTCGCAAAAATGTCAGGGCAGCCAACCACCAGGCAAGGCCTGCGAAGCTCCTCCTGCCCCTCTCTTTAAGAGGAGAGAACGTAAGTTGTTTTTAATTTCAGCAAGAGCACAGTTTCCTTTTCTTGTGCTTGATTGACTCACACCAGACTTTGAGTTCTGGTAGATACAAATGTGTGATGTCAGCGTGTGGTGAACGGTAGCTGACGGGCACATTCGTCCTTTCTCTCCTCGTCCATCTGCCGTCACAGATACTAGCACATTCACGTCTGTACAGGTGTCCTTTTCACTCACTGTCACTTGTGGAGGAGTGGGGTCTGGTGGGCCAACCTTGTCTGATGTCACAGCGGGGGAGGGAACCTCCCCTTTCCCCTAACTTACTTGCAAGGCTCTCAGCTTCATCATGAAAGTGTAAGACACCACAGGTGGGACATAGAGAATGGAGAGGATGATTTCCAGAAGGGAGACCAGCAGAGCCAAAGGGAGCATCTAGAAAAGGGAAAATACATTCCTCCTTGCGAGTGAAAGCTCCTGGTGCTTAACAGCTACCATCTTGGTTAAAAATTCAGCTAGGCTGCTTTCAATGTATTAGGACATAGTAATAAACACCATTATTTATAGTTAATATGTAGCGAGCACCTGGCATAGAGCAAACTTGTTGCTATTTGTGGAACAGATTTTAAGTATTAACTTCTTTTGCTGCAGTCGCAGTGCTAAGCCCTTTGAATACATTTGTTGACTAATTTCATGGTCACAGCAACCCTGGGAGATCAGCCTGTTGTTATTCCCCATTCACCTGAGGAAACTGATGTTCCCTTAGTCCGTCCGCTCCCCGACCAAGCAGCCTGGCAAGGTTCAAACCCAGTTCTGGGAGAGTTTGAGGCCTGTTAGCTCTGGCAAGGAAGATACATGGGACCAAGAGCTTTGTGAGGGGGATTAACTGTGAGAACTTTTAGGCCCCCAGCTGCCTGTGAGTGCTTGCTGGCCGTTGACTGGCTGGCCTGAGTGGTCCCAGTAGTCCCTTGGGTAGAAGGGACTCCAGGTTTCTCACTTGCAGGAGGTGGGTGGGAACACGAACTGAGTCTTCCAAGAGACGCGTGCACACACACAAGTTCTGCCCCTTGACGTAGCAGTGTGTCTCCGCTGGATGGCAATTTGCAAGTCTCTGAACTTCCTTAAGAGCTCATCACTGTGGTAACCTCTTAAGTACCTCGTAAACTGCCAGAAAAACAGAGGGCAAGGGAGGGTTTTGGAGAGAAGGATTTTACTAATAGCTTTCAACTCTAATCAATTGATACATTTTGAATCCGTGAAAGCTCAAGGAATTGGAACCTTCTAAGTCATTTGAAAGCATTACCCACCCACCCATCCCATTCTTTTGGACTTCATCATGGTTTCACTAGAGATTGACTCTGTGGCTTTGGACACAAAGTGTTACGGACATAAAGTTTGTGACTTTGGATCCCTGGTATCTATCTGTGTAAAGTTACTTGTGAAGCGATACAGTATATGCCACTATTGAGTGTTGACACCTGTGACCCGGGGATGTGTGTGGGCTCCAAATAATGGATATGAACAATGCATGTGAAACTGAAAGAAATGTGACTTGTTGAAGATACTTGTCTAAAAATATATGTGTTGTTATTGGTTTTTGTTTTTTTATTTCTGGTTTTGTTTTTTTGTTTTGTTTTGTTTTTTTTTGGTTTTGGTTTTTTGTTTTTGTTTTGGTTTTGGTTTGTTTTTTTGTTTTGTTTTGTTTGCTGTTTTTTATTCTTTTCCCATGCCAGTCCACAGTTTGGAAAGAGTTGTTGTTAGCGACAATCGGGGAACAGTTCACAGACTGTGCCGCTGCAGGTAAAGAAGCCCATGCCGTCGGTCACCTGCTCCTGTCTGCTTGGCTTGTGCTTGTCACTTGGAGACGTTTGTTTCTGCGTGTTTGACTTTTGACCTGTTTCGAAGTTCTTTACTTGGTAACTGTGAAGTTACAGGTTTTTTTCATGTGATAATGGCATGTTGTGTCATATGTGTATGTACACGTACATATTTATGTGTGTTAAATGTATGTACATATGTGTATGTACATATCTTTTTCCTCACATAGCTCATGTTAGTAGTATCCACGAACATCTGTCTAAAATCAATAGGTGAAAAGGAAAGAAAAGAAAATTTAGTATCAGTTGGTTCTTGACACAGTTTGGGTTAGACTTCTCATTCCAGTTCTTCCAGAGGGGTAAGTGGTGTCTAGTGGAGTGTGGAGTGACACCAGCATAGTCCCTTGTGTCCCCCCTGGTTTTTCTCCCTTCCTCCTGTCCCACTCTTGGGCCCCTGCTCAAAGAGACTTACAAAGGCGAGGAGGGGATGTGCTCACCCCGGGACTTGTAACCCCACAACAGAAGCTCAGATAGAAGGTCCTCAGACATTTTCAAATACTGGGTGAATTTCTCAGAGCCTCCGTAAAGTCCACTTTTATATTACTTTGTTTTTGTGATGAAACCACTCAAAGAGAAGAGTTGAATTGCATGCTTAACATTTTGTTTTCTTCCCGGCTTGTTCCTTCAGAACCCTTCTGAGGTGACATTTAAAATAACACTTTACCTGTTCAGCTTTGAGTTAAATTTTTTTCTTAGCTAATTAGTACTGATTAATTAGTCCCCAGGTGTCTTAGATGGTGCTAACTTTGGGCACCCCCCCTCAGGCCAAGTCATTGCCTGGCAACCTTCAAATTCACTTACTAGCAGTTTCCATAATTCTCCTTTTGTTTTGCTTCCTTATTATACCAGTTTTCGTTCCCTTCAGACAAAACCTGGGATGAGAGGAAATTGTCTTAAAAGTACAGATTCCTTCTATGTTAACAGGGAATAGTTAGCAACTTCACGATATGGAGCCAAAAATATGTCCTAGGCATAATTATAAACACATAAATTCCTGGGAGAGGAAGTTTCCTGTGCAAATTATCCCTGTTTCCAGAACCTCGGGAAAACAGTCTAAGTAATAATAAACAGGCAGGATTGAGTAAAGAAGGCCTGTTGTTCCGTAGTTGACTTAGGAAACGGGTGCACCATTAACAGTGTGTTACACGTTAGCTCTGCTGTGAGCCCCGCTCTGCCACCTGGAGCGAGCTGGCCAGTCTCTCCAAGCCTCACTTCCCCCATCTTTAAACAGTGGCTCCTCCTCGCTCTTCTGCCAGTCCCCTAAAATAATTAGGGTTTTGCTGGTCGATTCTACTTATGAATATTACATGATTGCTGACAGATCTGCCTTTGCTTAAGAGTTGAAGCCTTTGACCATGCCGCTTCTGAAAGTGCTAGGCTGGTAGGAGCCGCCTGGTTATCAAGAGCCAAGCCAAACTGAAATCTGGACGGCTCAGCAGATCCAACAGCCATCAATTACAGCACTCTCTGGCCAAGAGTGTAGAAATGGGCCATCCCCAAAGACCGAAGAATGCTGATGTTTCCCTAAAAGGCTGATCTAGTGTCTTCATGGCCATTCTCGAAAATGGTAATGAAAATACATGCACAGGGCTTCCCTCTTGATGTGCTGATTTTCCGTTCACATAGGTTCTTGAGCTCGACCAAGTGCCCGTTGCAGGCGTAAATTCAAAAATGAGAAACCTGAACTAAAAATTTTTGATGCAACAGTGTTTCTCTTGGCTAAAGGATGGCTGGAATTAGGTCCTTCCTATTTTTTTTTTCTTGAAATTTTGATTTAAATGTGATATACATACCAAAAAGTACACAACTTGTAATGTGTATAGCTTGATAAATAGTCACAAAGGCAATAGATCCCCAAAACTGCATCCAGATCAGGGAGCAAGTGCAATATTACTCGTGCCCTAGAATCCCTTCTTTCTCTCCCTTCCTCCCAAAGGTGGCCACCAGTCTGGCTTCTGATACCATAAGCCAATCTTGCCTGTTTTTAAATGGTGATATAAATGGCATCAATTTAGTGTCAAGTCGTACACAATTAGAAGGAAAGAAGGGAGGGAGGGAGGAAGTGAATGAAGGAGTGGAGGGAAGGAAGGAGGAAACAAAGGAATTATTTTACTAAAGATGAATTCCTGTAGTAAATTAGACGTGCCCTCTTTTAAATTATATTAGAATACTGGAATGTTTTAACCCCCAGAAGACAATTGGAAAAATTGATGATATAAATATTTAGATGCACAGATTTAGAGCAAATTAGGCAAATTAGACAAAGCATATTAACTAAAGCAAAATTTCCTAATTTTGATACTGCTCATCTTTTGCATTTTGTTTATAGATCCTGGGCACTCAGGTACAGAGTGCCAACCCTATTTCATTAATATGGCATGAGCACATAAACCAGGAGTGAAAACCCTTTATTCCTGTAATTTTGCCACAAATTAAAGGACACAGAGTGGGTGCAAGGAAGCATATGATTGTCCAGAGCCTTCCTTATCTGGCCGCCATTCTCAAATATCTACAGAGTAGCCCCCAACCCAGAATCTAGTTAAAAATAGATAACAGACCTACACGAATCAGTATCGATGAATGCTTTAATGTCCATTCACAGAAGTACTAGACTAGCAGAGCCACACTCAGAAGATACTTACTCTCAGTTTATACACAGCGCTGACAGGTGGTCATTGGTTCTCTAGCCCAAAGTTCAGAACGCCAAAACCTGAAGGGGAGGAGCCGGAGAGAATCGCTGGGGAGCAGAAAGCATGAAAAGGGAAGGGGCAGACAAGCAAACCACACAGAAACAGAATGAGCAGCTAGGAACACGTGATCTGGGTCCAGTTAGGATTGGGGCAAATAGCACTAACCACCCCACGATCTCTGAACACTTGGCAGGAAGTCCAGAGAAATACTTGCTGTTCTTAACAAAGACAGTCAAGCATCGAGGAAAAGTTCATTTGAGTTCACTTGGCTTTCAGAGGACAGAGCATTATGCAACCCATTTTAGAAAAAGTCTCCTCAAAACAGACAAAGAAATAAGTCAAAAAACTTTGGTAACATGTTAAAAAGGATAAATTACTTATCTGGAAAATTCGTTTGGCTGGAACACGATGTTTATCTAAGTCCCTGGGTCAGTGTGATGTGCCTGTTGCAGCTTTTGTCCACTAACTTGCTTTTTGTCCAGCGGTTCCCCTTAGAAACAGTATTTATCATATGTTCTCTCGTGCCACCTTTTTATTATCTTATCCGTAACTTACAGCTATGATGATAAGTGCTTAAGAAACAACGCAGACAGACTTGGAATTACTGCTCATTTCTTTCTTCCCTGCCTTCCCCTCAGATGACGAAGTCATAGGAGTCAGTGTCAGCGTTCGGGACCGGGAAGATGTCGTCCAAGTCTGGAATGTAAACGCCTCTCTAGTGGGTGAAGCGACCGTGTTAGAAAAGATCTATGAACTTCTGCCCCACATATCTTTTAAAGCAGTATTTTATAAACGTAAGTGCTCTATTTTCAGTTATTACTCTCTAGTTTATTCTATGATTACTTTTAAAGATAGAGACTATGTTGCAAATGAGGTGAAGGCAGAATCACTCAAAATTTTATAATCCAGAAAATAATTCGATAAAATACATGTAAGTGTTAAAAAAAAAAAAAAAAGGTTCAGTCTCAAGAAATTAAAATGAGCTTTTATTGTCACGCAAACACATGGATCAGAAAAGGTGATATGTGTTGTTTTGGTTATTTCGGAAATTTAAACCTGACCTTAAATTTGTCACTCTCAGGAAAAAATTACCTTCTGTTTGAAACAAGAATAACAGGAATTCTGTTATATGAGCTGGCAGGTAGATATTCAATCATCCCTTCGTAAACAGGAATTTATAATGTATAACATCTATATTTTGGAGGAACTCGTTCTGAGCGCAGGGGTGATTGAATGTGCTACTGAAATGCTCATACTTCCTCATTACGGAGGACTGTGACACAGAACGAAAGAGAATTCACGCACAGTGGTGAAATGTTAACAGTATGAATAGGTGTGTGGACCCATTGTTTCCATCATGATTCATGTTCATTGCTTTTGTGTGCTCTTTTGAAAAAGTCATCTTTTTCATAATGAAAACAGCTTAGTGCGATTAAATGAATGTTTGGTAGATCAAACTGCAGGTCACACTTTTAACAGTGAGTTCAAGAAAAGTACTGACAGCCCTCTACATACGTCTGATAAATTCCCGTTTCCCAAACCATTCCAAGAGTCAATAACCCAGTGTTGTTTTGTTTTGTTTTTTTTTTAACTGTGTGGAATTTCATTGACTCTAAGATGCCTTTGATGATAAGTATTATTTTATAATCACCAAGAGAGAAAAATAAAAGACTCCCAATTAAACTATGATGTATTATTGATGCCAGGGGTCTTCTGATGTGGGGTGAGGAGTGCATCTCAGTCTTGTTGAAATACACTCCATTATTGTTTCACTTTTCCCAACCCCTTGCCAAAAAGGAGGGAAAAAAAAAAAATCAAATGTTCTTTTGGGATTGTCTTAGTATGACAGAGGTTATTAAAACAAAGGCCTCCCTCGAAGGAATCATAAAATCACAGACCAAGGGATTTAGATTTTAAGCAACAAGACTGATACGTTGCTGTAGATATTCAGCAGGTGCTTAGCTCCTGAATTTTAAATGAAAGTTTCAATAAAAGAGACAGAAAAATGGCCCTGCCGAAGTGGATTCTTGGCTGTGCAGTGTGGCAACTGCACATTTGTAGATACAATTTTCAGTCCTTGGGGAACCCTAATTGTATTTCAACCCACATATTAATTGAAAGGTCACCAAGGGTCTTTTCTTGTTTTTTCTGCTTCATAAGACTAACTCTCTGGAAGGAAGTATATTTCATGGCCACTCATGAATGGGGCGACAGGAGTCTTTCCCACCTTTGAACCTACCCCACATTCAACTCAAAAGAGGAGAGAAGCAAATTTGGAATCATCAAGTCAGGCCCTCTGAATTTTTGTTCCCCTTCAACCATGGGACCTCGAGCAGATCACACTTTTCTTATCCTTTTACTTTGTCATCAGACTATTGAGGAGGTTGGTCTTAAATGATCTCCAAGGTTCCTTCTGCTTCAAAATTCTCTGATTAAATTTCCAAGTAACACAGTTCACAGCAGGTCCAAGATGATAGGAGTATTTCACTAGAAAATGAAGCCATAGAGTGGTTAGGAGAGTTGTTAGGGCACTGGTAATAATCAGGTAAGACCGAACATGGATGAGTCACTGCTTAGTTGTTATGATGGCTTGGGGAGGAAGGGGGAGGGCAAGCCAAGCAAAGGGGAGAAGTTGCAACCTGGCCAGTTGAATCAAGCTGACTAGTTGCCCTAAAGATAGATGCCATTGTGAAGTTTGTGAGTAATGCAGAACTGGCTAGGGTCTCTGTAGAAATCCATATTTTAATGGCATAAATTAACATTTAAAGACTCAAAGATTATTCAAATAAAAATTTGAATTGGAAAAAACAAGCAATTCTCTTTATTTTATATAAAGCAGGCAGTCCTTTACTCAGTAGGATTATTATACACCACGTGCTGCAGAATTGATTTGGAAAAATGAGGTTTGGGCAGAAATCTTATTCACAGCATGATGAAAAACAGTCGTAGCGTGAGCTGTTAGGAATGGCCAACTCCATGCTTTGATTCTGTCTTGTTAACAGGATCCTGTGTTAGTATTCACAAGTGTACAGAAGCTAGGTGACATGGCAGATTTCCCATGTGGAAAGAACCCAAACGTCTTGGGTCAAGGCCTCCAAGCAGGGGAGATGAGTGGGCTGTTGTTAAGCTATACAGGATTTGGACACAGATTAATTATTTGACGGAGACACTCACGATGTACAGGGAGACCTTTCCCACACCCCACACCCATCCGTTATGTTCTTCAGAGCAGCTGAATGACATCCTTTCTGATGGGAGAATTATTTAGCGCAGAGGTTGGCACACTAGGAACCTTTAGCCAAATCTGCCCCCTCCTTGCCTTCTTCAGTAGGGGCTGCAGCTAAGAATGGTTTTCACATCTTTAAATGGTTGGAAAAAATCAGGGGAAGAACGACATTTCGTAGCACATGAAAATTGTATGAAATTCAAATTTCCGTGTCCATATATAGATAAAGTGTATGGGTGCCTAGCGGCGCCCGTTCGTGCACATACCGCGTACGGCTGCTCGGTGCCGACGGTGGCAGAGTTCACTGTTGGGACAGAGAACACACGGCCTAGCGCAAAATACTTATTCTCGCCCCTTTCTGGAGCAAGATCTCTTGACTCCCAGTTTCAAGAATTCTATATTCTCTTCCCACCAAGGCTAACCCAAGGCTGGAAGAACTTCTGTCTCGCAGGACTCCCCCAGTTCTGAATGTTCTCTTCAGCTAGCTCCATAGCCCGTGACAGTTACACAACTTCCATGTCTCAGCGATGACTGCCGCAGACTGTCCTCACACTCAGAGTCATGAAAATCCCGGCCCAATCCATATGTCTCAGTTCCTCACTTGGAGCCCAGCGTCACCAAGAGGTCTGGGCCTCCCCTACCCGACCCTGTGGCACTGCAGAACAAACCATATTTGCTTCAGTACCAACCCTAAAAATCGGTTTTCAAGAGAAAAAAGGGGAGGGGAGGGGGTAGGGGATCTTTGTAAAGTTCTACATGCGAAAAGCATTCAGTTAAATCATTTGGGATTGTAGAGTCTCCTTGGGAATTTGGCCAACCCACAGTAACCCTGGGAGCTAATAGGTATGATTCCCCCAGGATTTTATCCAAATGAAGAAGAGGTTGGGGCGAACATCCAGGATGATCCTGAAGGGAAAATGGTCCCTGTGCCCACCGCTTCACCCCTGCAGACACTAGTCTGAAGAACTTAGTCTTTATTAAAGACAGAGAAATGGGAGGGGCTTGACAGGTGGAATGGGCCAGCCCATCCGTGCCTTCCTAGGACATCATGCACAGTCCGCAGGGGGAGGACAGAGGGAGACGAAGCACAGAGAATTGTGAGTTGCCTTGGGCTTTATCAGACCCAAGCTGGAGCAACTTTGCCCTTCAAGAGAAGATAATCTAATGACGATGTTAGTCAGATTCCAGGAAGTGGACTTTCACACTTGGCCTTTTTTGCCTTGAAGAAAATGTTATATGTATTATGAATGTCTTATTTCCCACTTCTTTATAAAATTTTAAGTCTTTGAAAAGTATCTTTGATAGCGCCATTTTTTATCCTAGGGTCCCTAGCTGTAATTAGTGACTTTGCAAGCCAGACAACAGGACTGAGGGGAAAAAAAAATGAACAACATGAGTGGGAAAAATAAAAGTCCCATCCGTTTTATGAAATTTCATTTCCCACAGAGGGTGCTCAGAGGTGGGGGGATGTGATAGGACTGCTTACCCACTTGTGTTATTCTTTGCTTTGCTTTGGTTTTGTTTTATTTTATTTCTAAAGATAGGTCCTTGCACGGCTCTGGTGTGGGTAACATTGGGTTCCCCCACCCTGTGCATCCCGTGGGGCACATTCTCCCCCCACCCCATAGCATTGGAGGTCCTGCATATTCTCTTCATCAGCTCGTGGGGATTACTCATCCTCTCGGCACAGCAAGAAGAAACAGGCAGCATGCCCATTGCTTGTTTATTCCTTGTTTTAATTTTCATGATTACGTTTCTCAGGAAATGCACGCCTTAGCTAACAGTTACTGGCACAAAAAGGTATTTGCGTTCTTGCCAGCCTTTGGGGAAACTGAATGAGATGCCTTAGAGAAGGGTTGCCCCATCCTTTGCTTAAAGTTTTCTTTCCTTTTTTTCTTTTTTGTTTTTTTCTGTCCTTTAGCCCATGAAGAGCATCATGCTTTTGAAGGTGGACGTGGAAAACACTAATTGCACACTCTGTAAAGAATTCTTTGTCCTTTGCTGATTGGTTTTGGAAACGGTCTTAACAGGAGGGAGAGTGAAGAGAAGACTTGCCGAAGCCCGATGCTGGTCCATGTAGAGTGGGTTTCTGTCCTTGCAGACGGGGCGATTAGGGCTCAAAGTAGCAGGTGGGGTTGGGGGGACTGTGTGGGTTTCTACCGTCACATTACTTGCTTTTTTCTTTTTTTTTTTTCCTCTCTCTCTCTCTTTTGCTTTCTAAATTCTCTGTTCTTTTCACTCTGGGTTTTTTTGGGTTTTTTTTTTTGTTGTTGTTGTTGTTCTTTATTTCCTTTTAAATTTCCTTATTCAATCTAATTATTATTTTCTACACTCCCCTTTCATTGAGGCACAAGAAATCGGTTTCCCTTTGAGTAGCTCTGCTGTACCTAGTTCATGAGACTATGCCTAATCGTGACAATACTGCTTTTGAAAACCACACTGTACTTGGAGGAATACTAGCTTGGTGAAACCTGTCTTGATTATTTGTTGTGACACATTCCTTAAGACTGTGCACTGGGCATTGTTTTTTCTGTCCCAGGGAAAAGAAAAACCATACTTAATCTGATTTTGCACTGACAGCACACACATCTTTTATTTTTCCTTTTTAAATTTTTTTTTAGCAATAAAAGGAAAATAATAGTTGGGTTGCCGAACATGAAAACTATAATCACAGTTGAATATTTCAGGATATAAATCAAACTCGAGGTCTTCACACCATCTGTGGAAGTATTTCTAACCAGAATTTCAATTTGGCCTTCTCGAAGGATAGGCATAGAGTGGTGGCAATGGATTTCTCCGGGTAGGAGACCTTGTATTTCTGATTTGAAGAGTTAGAGGTATTGTAATTCTTTGCATTAAAGCTACTTCTGAATTTTGGATGTGTGTGCCCATTTAGGGCTTTCCAAATCCTTTCAAACACACTTTGTTAGATTATCCCTTTTTCCTGCTCACATTGTATATGATTTCCAATAATCAATAGTCTTCCTGCCTGGGTAGCTCTCCCCTGCCTTTGTCATTTAGGAGCAGGAAGGTAAATCTCATTTCCAGGATGAATGTGAACATTGGCAAAGTGGAACGTAGAGTGCATTCTGTTGATATTAATTTTTGGAATTGTTGATATATATTGTATTATGTTACCAAAGAAATGCCGGTTTTAGTAGAAGGAAACGGCTACCCTCTGGAACACTGAGACTCTTTCCAAAATGTGCCAATTTCCCTCTCTCGACTCTGCCAAGCCTCCTACTGCTGTTATTTGAAAAAGGCAGGGCCATTTGAAGACACTTCCTCTTCCTGGCTTTTTCTGAGTCCAGGGAGCTAGTGCATGCTTATACATGTCACAGAAAGGACCCTGTGCTCAGAACTTCATTGTACCCAGGATTTTTAATACCTCTTGCAGTATCGACCAGCAGAGAGAGGTGGGGCCTCTTCAAGCCTCCAGCCTGTGTTTGTAAATAAAATTCTCCCATCAAACATTTTTAAATACTTCCAACGATATCTATTTATAAAAGTTGTGCCCTTCACTTGCATTGCTAACCGTATCAACCATAATCTCAATGATCACAGTCATGAAAACTTCCTTTGTTTCTAAACTGACTTTCCTCAGCGATTTCAGAATGAGGTATAACGATATCAGACCCCTTTTTTCAAAAGCCTGGAACTTGCTTTCTTAACATTGTACTAACATCCAACTTCTTTTTAAATTATTCATCAAGGATTTAAAAAAAAATTATTCTGAACATGAATTTAAATTCTTTTTTATAATATAAGTATTTTTCTGATAGAGTAGAAAAAAGGATGATTGACCTATCTTCATTTTAATTGTCATATATATTTCCATAAGTAAATGGATTTTGAAGTATTTTTATTTTTTTTGAACTTTATTTAAAGCATTGTGATGACATGTTCAGCTTCTACATGTATGTAGCCTTTGAAGAAAAGAAATAAATAGGAATGCTAGGCTCACATTAATGTTCTCGAGTTTCTGTTGTTTCTGATCGTGGCGCATGGCTTAACGCACAAAGTAGATTTTTGTCCCAGAGAACTTCTGCACCTATTTCTGACCCTGCAGAAAATACCAACTGTGAGAAGGATTTAATTTGCCAAATGTTAAGAACCTATTATCTAAATTACTCTAAGAGTGGAGTTTGTCAGATTTTGCTTTGGAAATTGTTTTAATTGAATATTTAGTTCCTAATAGACTTTGTATGAACTAAGCTGATTTAATCAGTCTAAAAACCTCTCATTACCTTCTTGGATTAAAGAAGCTAATATTCTTTTGAGATACAAGGAAATATCTTGTGGGGCATGAGACTTTTGTTTAGGGCAGTGTACCCATGCGGGGGTGGGCAGCACCTAGCGGGGCGGGGGGGTCCTGATTTCAGTCCCGACCTTGCAGGTGCAGCCTGTCCTCTCTCCAGCGAGCCTGATGGAAACCACAGTGCTGACTTGCTCGCTTTTGTCCTTCCTTAGGTCTGGATGGAGAGCCAGAGTCTCTGAGGGAAACCAGTGTGCACTTTCTCCTCCCACTGCCCCATACTAGGTCATTAGATCACAGGTGCTTGCTTACACTGGGGAAGTGACACCCATTTAATGAGGGCGGGTAATACCCACTTAAAGTAACTTGTCTCCATATTCACTTTTCTTCTGTAAGCACAACCCAAAGTGTTGGCTTATTCCACTTAAAGATTCACCGCCCAACTTTTCCACACTTCTGAAATGAGGGGATAGTTTACAGTGAACATGTACATTTACTATCACATGGCTATTAAATTCACGGTGAAAGTGACAGCAAAAAAATGCAAAAGGGAAAACACAACTCTCGTAAAACTTTAAATCGTTTAACTTGACTTTAAGTTGACCTTCTCAACTCTCGTCTTGACTTCAGCTCAGGCCTGCACCATACACATAGTTCCAAGACCTTATAGATGAATGAAACTTGGGGTGTCATTGAGTGATAGACACACCGTGCCGGCTCCTAACAGAGCCTTGACGAAACCCGTCCCTTGTGAAAGGACACGGGGTAGCAAGGGACAGAGCTGAGCATTAGAGTCTGCAGGCTACATACCCAGTCCAGATTCCTCAAACTGAACACTCAAGTCTGTCAACCGAACCCCCAGACAGCTCACCCAGGCCAAGCACTACATACCCGATCCCGTCTGGCCAGTGATACACCCCTACATGGCCAGATAGCCTCTCATTTTCTCCCTCTGACTCTCAGTGACTAAAGCGGTGCTCCAGTTTGGTGTTTGAAAATAACCTTGTTGGGACAGGAGGTCGGCCTTTGCTGTGAGAAGCCCAGCTCCTGGAAGGTCCCATCTTTTGTGCTTAAAACAAAAGTGACAACATTTGGAGCCATCACATGGGGGCGCTGCCTTCCAGCCAACCGGTCCGGCTCAGCACCATTTACTCAGCTAGGTTTGTGCAATTATTTTAAGATTTGAGTGCATTTTGCTCTTCTGGTTTTATAAAAATGCAGTTAGATACTACCAATAGAAGTTTAGCTCTCCAATACCGGAGAAGAACGTGTGAAAGACAGAACTCTCTGGATGTGCTTTAAAAAGCTCAATTCTTAGGCTCTCAGTGAGCCTCTAAGCAGTGACAAAGAGAAAGAATGAAATAAACTAACATATAGGAAATGCCAGGAATGTTTCATCAAATATTGTGCCCAAAGGCAGAAGTAAAATTAGGGTTTGGTTTTCGGGTTTTTTAAGGGCTTTCTAAATATGGAACTCTCCTTTAAAAACGTAAGTTTGCTGCTCACCTTTCCTCGACTGTATATTTCTGTACGATTTCACTCCTAACAAGGAAAAGTAGAGGACTGCCTGTAGGTAGTTTATTTCTTAAAAGAATGTATGCAGAGCAATTAAAAATTACTTAAGAGTGTCGCGACTCAGGGTTGTACAAGCCTGGGTAATTGCCTGGACAAGTGGGAGGGGTCACAAGGTGCCAAGGGAAAAGATGGGAGCTGGGGGGTGTAGTGAACGCACTTTGGACCCATGCTTTTGTCTAGCGATTAGAGTGGGTTCTCCCACTCGTCCTGTCACAAGGAAGAAAGCTCAAATAGGCTCTTTACACATCGGATTATGCTGTTCTGTTTCCGTTTTCTATATTCACATATACATCCACATCCAAGCACTTCTCAGGTTAGCGCGTTCAGGCTCAAAGTCACCATCTTGTGCCGTAGAAATCCTCTCATCTTGCTGACGCTACTCCGTTTCTAAAAGGAAACTCACCGAGTCTTTGAATTTTAGAGTGGAAGGGACCTTCGAGATCATCTGCCAGTGCTTCTCACCCTTTAGCGTGCAGAAGAATCATTGAGGTGCTTACTCAACATGCACATGTCTCAGCCCCAGCCCTAGAGGTTCTGATCCGCCAGGTCTGGCAGACCTAGATATCTGCCTTTTTTAGCAAGAGTCCCGGTGATTGTAATGTGGATGGCCCTCAGACCTCACTTGGGGAACCCCCTGTTCATATCCAGCCCCCACCTATCACAAAGGAGGAGAGCCTCTCACTCCGCCTCCCCAAGCTCTCAGGTGACCTGATTGGAATTGTAATACCAACAACCCCAGGAAGGCTGGAGAAAGCCATTATCACTAAGACTTGAGAAGATGATGCTCGTAAATAAGAACTTTATGGCTAGGACCACAGCGGTAATAAGTAGCTCATCTCTGGAAGTCCATGATATAAAACCTTTACTACAGAGTGGTGGCTTTTCTCTTTTCTAAATACCATTTCAGCATGTTAAGAGAAAAGAAATTAATGTTCAGAAAAAGTAGTTACTCCATATGTGCAGTAACTACTTTTCTATAATATCTTATGGCATCTGGGGTTCAGCATCATTGAACAAGATTAAATGAACGTTATAGAGCTATAAAATTGCATGTAAAATAACGCAAAACTGTTCAAATGACTATCAAAGTAGCCTGGGAAGAATTTCCACTAAAATTGTCACTCCTAGACGTAGCTTAGCAAAGCAGTTACTAAAGTGGAGGGATTCTTTAATACAAAGAAGTGTCCAAAAAAAATCGAGTAAGTATTCCCTAAAACCATGTGAATGATAATCAGAAGTCATTGTGAAGTCAGTATTTTTCTGTCCATCATTGCTGCTAAAATTTAGAGTCCCATTGTATATGTGTGCGTTGAATGTACTGATTAGAATATCCAATAAAATGGCCTTTTGGATATTCTATGCTCTTGTGTCCTTCAGAAATCATGAGGTTGAAGAAATCTGTGTTTAATGTTTGTTTGGGTTGCTGCCTCAAAAAAGCTATCTAACTCATTTAATGAAATGCAAGATTTCTTTGTGAGCATTTCAACTCCTAATGTTGAAGTGGGAGAATTTTTCTGAAACTTTTATTTTGGAGCAAGTGTTCGAGATTTATAAAACTGTCAGCTTTGTATTAGGGAAACAAGCATGAAGTAAATACAAGCGTTTCTGAGTTTTCTGTAGAAAATCAATGGTACCTTTTGTCCTTTTACCTAAGAAAGTTTAAAGAGGTGAAAATTTTAATTGTAGCACTTTTCCTTATGTGATGAACGGGGACTTTGAACATTTTAATAAAACTTGTAGGGTTTCTGCTTTCAAATAGAGCTATTAATTTTGTGAGCATGCATTAAATTCCTCCCCAACCCCTATTTCTCAGACCTTAATCAGGTAATATGGCTCACAACCACAGTGTTTTGGGTTGGTTTTTTTTTTTTTTTTTAAGTTTTAACTACTCAGTTATCATTTAATAACAAGTTACCATCCCCTGGCATGTGTCCTCCCTGAGATTTTAGTTTCATTTAAATTACTACACAAAGGATTTCAGAGTTTAAGCCAGTGAGCACACTTTAGCTGGAGACATCTAGCACCGGTTAGCCCAAATTTAAAATCTTATCAGTTGCATTCAAAATGATTCATCCTTTGAAACTGTCCTACCTGTGTGTAAGCCGAAGCAGGTTTATTTGCCTTATGTTTTGGATCTGCTGTGCACCCCTCCCCATTGTATACCATCTGTGCCCTGTGCGGTTGGGGCCCTTCCACATATGGCTACAAGCTGGTGTAATGCCCTTCCTTTTGATCTGGCTTCATCTAGTGATTTGCTCAGTATTTTTAAGGTCAGACTGAAAACTTTTCTGTTCTAGTTATTTTTGATTTTATATTGTGTGTTGTGTTTGATGTTCAGATACATGTGAAAGTTGCTTCCATGAGTCAGTAATTTTTATTCCAGCCTTTTGCCGCAATAAGGTAAGACTAGACTGTACTTTTCTTCCTCAAAAATGTAGTGATTTATGTATTTAGGGCAAATGTTTAGGCTTTTCATGTAAAAGTTCTTGTAGTTTTCTCCTTTGGGGCTGTGCTGTTACAAATCGGTGCTCCTTTTCTCAAGTTATAACTTTGTGGGGGTTTAAGGGTCCATGAGGTTGTAGAACTTTCTACTGAGATTTTTTTTCTCATCTGTTGCCACTCATTTTCACTCTGTATTGGGATTCTGCAGAACAGAAACGTCCTTCTCCTCCCTCGGGTTTAAAATTTCATGCCGTTTCATTAACCACGTTGCTTCATCTCAATTAGGGTCCGAGTGTATGTGTGGTGAGGGTCATCACACTGCTTATTCCCACTCCTACTGAGCCTTTCTGTCCAGCGAGCATAGGGGGTATGAAGCTTCCAGCATGGTGTGTGACGCGTAGATGGCCGTCTGAGGTGCTCTGACAGGGAACACTGCTGCTTTTCTACTCCACTGTTGAACATATTTGGTGGCAGGGCTCCTCTCCAGCATTTAGAAAACACAATTCACTCATTTTCATTCCCTTTCACTACTTTTTGCTAAGAATGGTCTCATTTTAGAATAAGTCAATTACTCTTATTTCTCTCCTGTCCTCTGATTTGCCCCTAAGATCCAACTGTCCCCCATTTCGCCACGTAAACTGAACTTACTCTTCCTTTCTGGCTGTCCCACATATCCATTTAAAAACAAAAAGAAACCAGTGAACTCGTACTTCCTCCCATTTATCTGCAGACTTTCCTGTCTCTCGCTGCAGAAGCAAGCGGTTCAGGATTCTGCGTGTGATGCCCAGTTAGCATGAACACAGCAGATTTTTGTGAAATCTTGGAGGGGCGGGGCATAACACCCTGAAGGTGTTAAGATTTCCCAATATCTCCTTCTCACATTCGAGTCTAATTACTGCCGCCATGTATTCTGTGTGTGCTGTATCATGTAATGGTTATCGATGCACTTTTTGGGGACATGTTCTCGGTTGTGGGCTCTGCCTTCCCCCTGAAGATATGGTTTTTCAGAGGCCAACCCCAGTGATTCTTTAGGTTAGAGTAACCTCTGTTGCAGAACTTTTTAACTGCTTTCCGTAATGAATGTATGTTTAAAAACCTCTGGAATCCTACAGGAAGATCGGTCTTTTGTTACAGGAAGAAAAGAAAACAGTAGCATTTACTGGGCTCAGCCAGTTAAAATGTGTACCATTGAAATATGTATCTATTTCCCATCATCTGACTAAGCTGTGGCGCTGACTAGGTTATTTCTTGCCAGAGAAAATAATTTTAAATCATAAGCATATTTAACTAGCAAGCATAAATCATAAGCCCTTCTAATCATAAGCATGTTGGACTCTGGTAGGATTTGTACAGATGGTATGGTTAAATGTGTGGGCTCCTCCCAGCCTCAAAGATGTGGACAAGCTCTTACTCCCCAATTTCCTCTTTCACTTGGGGAACTTAAATCATTTGTTTGCACATATAGAATTCTAGAAAGCATGGACTTAGAGGGAGGTTTCAGGTCTTAAGAAAGTTTGGAGTTTTGTGACTCACCCTGACTAAAGAATGCTGGAAATGAAGGGTAAATATTAATGCAGCATTCCCTTTTTGAGGCAAAAATAATTGGTGTTTCATGAAGATAGTCAAATGATGAAGGACAAGACGCTGATTTTCAGAATGTGTCTTTTTTTAAAAAAATCCAACGTCATGGAATCATAAATAACAGTTTAACAGAAGCCCGTTGGCTTTCAAAAAGTGTTCTCCAGGTGGTTGGTTCTACAGAAATACTTTTAGATACTGCAAACAAAGCTCCTATTGTAAAGTATATTTTTAAAAGTATTTTTTAAAGTGTAGTAACACAATAACACATCCATACTGACATGCATTGCAAGGCAAATTGTTAACATTTTGGAAGCCATTCGGCATAATTTACATACTCATTGATTTTGTTTTATGAAACACCACTTTTTAGAAACTTTTTATTGTAAAAATAAAACAAAGATACAGAAAACCACCCAAAACAAATGTGTAACTTAGTGAATCATTATATGCAGAACACTCCTAGAGCAGCACCCAGGTCGAGAAATAGATCTTTGCCAGCCATCCCAGGAGCCTCCCTTGTTCGTTTCCTCGCAATCCCAGCCCCTAGGGCCTTGCCCACTAGAATAACCCTGATGCTGACTTACAGTAAGCGACTCCTTGCATTTCTTTCTGGTTTTATCACTCAGGTGATAAACATCACCTTTACCTTTTTATATAGAAGCTCCTCTATTCATGAAAGTTGGGTTCAGCAAAGTTACTTATAAGCTCTCTGAATGCTAGGTGCCGAATGACACTAAGCCCGGGCTGCCCGCATAAGCCAGGGAGCGGATGGGGTTTGGTGCGCTTCTACTATGCTGTGTGGCTCTCTTCCTAGCTGTGACTTAATGGTAACTAATGGTGTTTGGAGCTCCATGCCATGGAAGCACAGAGACTCACTAATTTGCTTCTCCCCAAGACACTAGGAGGTACTGTCATGATTGTTGCCTCCATATTCTGTGCATGGAAGCTAAGACCCAAAGGGGTGAAATAACTTGCCCACAGTCACGCAGGCAGTTCGTCACAGAGCAAAGGGACAGCTCAGGTGCTGTGGCTCTAGCTTGGTCTCCTGACACTAGACTTGATGGAAGATTCCAGTAGACAAAGATCTTGACACTGCTTAGAGGAGTTTGTAAAGGAAAGGACCTACAGCTTTAAGAAAAAGACGGAAAGCTCGTTGGCCTAGTTCAACCTTTGCATTTTACAGATGAAGAAATGACCCAGAAAGCATAAAGAATTTGCTTAAGGTCACACAAGCAGTTGGAGGCAAAGTTGCAGCCAGCTCCCCGAATCTCCTGGCTGTTAAAATCAACGATCTTTCCTTCATTCCATACCTTATGTGGGAAAAATACACATTTCCTAATCCGCTTCTTTGCATCAGTTCCACATGAGCAGATTTGTCTCGAAACCAGTGTATACCATCTACTTGCTTACTTTTTCAAGGTTTTAGCTGGGAATTAAAAAATTTGTACTTGAAGTTTGCTTTTCTGTCTCACTTATTGAGTGCCCAATCTGTAGACGCACATGCCTAACACTCTCCTCCAAAGAATGTACAAGAATAACACATTTGACTGGTGTGGATGGCAGGTGGAAAAGAATTACTGGTGTAGTGTAGGCCCTTCAACATATTCACGGCCAATTCTGGATTATCCCAGCACAGATGGATCATGCAAAATCCTCTTCTACTTCTTACTGGTGACCTTTAACTATTTGTGTTTGCAAATGCTTCTATTGGAGATTGGAAAGGAGAAGAACAGAGAAGATGGGATTTGGTTTCTTGACCAGAGCGTTAGGTGTCCTGGGTAATGGTTTGGTGGTTTTTGTGGGAGACTGTGGGATTCTCTCTGGGTTGAACCACTCTGGGATTTCCAAACCCTAGCCTTCGATGTCAGCAATCAGAAGGGAGGCAGACTGGCACAATGCAAAGAGCTTAGCTTGGAATTTGTTTTATTGGGTTGAAATCCCATTAGCTTGTGCCTCAAGCAAGTTACTCATCCTCTCATAGCCCCAATTTCCTAATCTACAGAAGGGAAGAAGACAGAGCTTCTTCAAAGCCAATGACATACTTAAGTACCCAGCTCAGCACTTTGCTCATGTAGAGAGCTGTTCGATGGTACTTCCATTAGTTGACTCTACGTCCACATGGTAAAGAGAATGAACTGATCCAATGAAACTTTGGCACCTTCCCCTTGACATATTGGTGGCTTAAGCTGTTCGAGGCCCTGCACGTTGATGGCAATGGTGGCCAAATCCAGTAGTCTCATGACTGCTTGTCTACCAATCTCTCTACCTCTTCGCACCATAGTGGCACAAACAAGTCAAACAAAGAAGTTCTTCACTGGAGCTCTGTGGACCTGACTTCCAGGTCATTTGCTGTGAACTAGTTAAAAACCTGAATGAATCTTCTAGTTAATTATTTTCTAAGGACATTATTGCCTTTGTTACTCAGGAGTAGATGAAGGAAGTCCAGCTGATGAAAACGTTTTCTAGGCTGATCAAATTACCGTTGAAACATAAGTCCCATGTTATGCTCTGTGGATTGTAGGTGCTCAAACTTATCGTTGGAGGAGGACCGTAGGGGGCCCCCCAAGTGTTCCTTGTAGTCCATGCATATTCTTTTAATGCCGGATGCCTTAAGGAAAGCCAGTGGGCATCGGGAGAGCTGAGATAAGGATTACATGGGATATTGACTCACTGACTCAGAAAGTATTTATTGAACAGCTATGACGTGCTGCTAGGCACTGGGGATACAAAAATAAACAAGGCAAGACATCATCCGTTCTTCATGGAGCTTACTGTTGAGCAGATTGGCAAATATCATTAAAACTTAGGAACTACTAGACCATAAGAAAAGCAAGAAATCTATCTTAAACATGTTTGAGCTCCACATACCTACACATACTATGAACGAACTCAGTGCATGCTGGGAGGAAGGCATGTTTGAGTGTTGTTATAAGCAGTTTTTTTTTTTAAGTTAAAATATCCTTAGATTTCTAAAGCTGAGTGTTTTTACTAATCTCATTATTGTTTTTAAAATGCTCTAATAATAGTTCTGACACGGAATTCAGTTAACCACAAAGGCTGTTTATAATTTGTTGGTGCTTTTCAGACATCTTTAAAAGCTGAGGGAGCCCTGGACTTTGGCTCGGTAACTCACTGAGTCTTTATGTATATACCTAAGGGGTAACCATCATAAAGGAGGTCTGTGCGCCGACATGTTCAATATGGGGATTCGTACACTGTGGAATGTCTCAAGATTGCTTACTCCGTAATTTTTAAAAGCCCTGTAATTCCTTATAAAGCATATATAGCATCTGAACAAGAAATATGACACTAAGTCTCGGATTAAATAATATCTCGGGGCCACTACCTTATGCATTTTCAGCAGTTCAGGAACTCCACTAAGTGCAGGTTAACAAGACCAGAGCATCGTAAATGAGCATCTGTCCCATGACCCAGCTGGAGACCCCTTCCGATTATTCATTCCAGAAGCACGTGCTGACACCGGGTTCAGCCCTCTCGAATCTCCCACTCGAAGTAGTCTTTTAAGATTGGCAGGAGGTCAGAGCCCTGCGCCCCCGTGCTTTGTGGCGTGGCTCAGTGTTTTCTGGGTCTTACTGGCTTTGTAGCCCGGATAACTCTATTTTTCAGAGTTCAAGTAAACAAAAGGAGACTCTGGACAGGGAGCCGTCCAACTCAGAACCCTTGTATGGAAAAGGGTTCTGTTGCTGTTGTTTTTAGAGCGTTTTAAATGAGAACAGGCAGCTCTGGCCGCACAGAAGAACTCGGATTGGGCACCATCACCGTTTCTCCCGCTGACCGGGGTTTTTGCAGTCCCCGTTCAGCGTTCCACTTCAAAGGCCTGGCTCTGAGGGGATCACACATTTGCCTCGATGACAAATTAATCAAACTTGATTTCTTGGATGAGATGGGTACAAAAGAACTACAGCTCCCCTAGGCCTGAAAGTCACTACGGCCCTTCTGGTTCTGATTAGAGCAACAAAAGGATGTCTGAGAGCCATCTTCCTCCCCGCTCAGGCTGGGGGACAGAGCTGAAAGCCGCGGGCTTGTAAAGGAGAAAGGCCTTATTAAAACACATTTCAGCTGCGACCAAGTGCACGGCGAGCCCTTCTGACAGAGAAAATGACTTTTTAGTAGATGTTCACCTTCTCTCATGAGCAAAGTTCCCACTTAGAAGAATGAGAAGAGGTAGTATATTAGCAATCTGAAATGTTTATAGAGCTCCCCTTTTATGTTTCTGTTGGGAAGGTGAAGTTAAAAAAAAAACAAAGAAAGAGAAAGAATGAAACTGACCTGTGATATCTGGCAGGCGTTAGGGATAGGCGGAGTTTGGCTAAAGAAATTCACTTGTACCTGGTTAAAAAGCAAATTCTCCCGGCTGGGAGATTTATGTGCCTTTAAGGCAGGCCTAGGACAAGGCAAAGAATGGGATTCAAAATGCGACTGCCGTGGGTCTGCTCCCGCAACCCACTCATGCAAGAGAGCGAAATAAGCCTTCTGCTAAATCGGGGAACGCAGGATTTCGATGCAAACCCTCTTAGCAGCTTTGTCATCCGCCTGTTCCGCGGAGCATCCAAGGACACTGCTCGCATCCCTCTTGTGATCGCTGTGCGTTCTATATTTAGAAGAATTGCTGTTGCACAAAATATGGTCCCCTGACTGTCCTGGGTGTGCTTTACGCCTTTCCCAAAAAAGACTTCAAAAAAAAAAAAAAAAGAAAGGTTCCTACCTTTATATCGCAGTTTGGGAAAGAAGCACCCAAGGGATTGTCCCCCCCCCCCCTTTAATATGGAGGCAAACCACACAAATCCACATACTGCGAGTTCCCATTTTATTTGTGGGCTCTCCTTCCACGCAGCCGCACCACTGCCAGCCGCCGACTGACGGCTGATGAACACGTGCGCGGTGAAGTGGGGTCACACAGCTCGTCTCTCATTTCTGACACTTGGTTTGAAAAGAGCCTTCCGCCAAGCATCTTTGAGATCCTGACAGGCAGTTTTCAGAAGTTTGTGGCATTCCAGGATCCTTAATAATTTAAAGCTGTATTTTAGATTCCAGCCATGAGCAAAGTATATAGCGGGTTCTCCCTCTCCCCACCCCCACCCCCCAAAGCTGGCGGCCGCGCTGACCCCTGGGCCCTCTCTGAGTGCGGCCAGCGAGGCCCCTTGTGTTCCCAGCCCTCTGCCTCCATCCCTGCCTGCTCACCCCTTCCCACCCTGTGAGTGTGAGCCGAGGCCGCCTCCTCCAGGAAGCCAATTCTGAGCTTTCAGGCTGAAGAGGAGCCCTCCTTCTGGCAACATAAAAGGCCCTTACATTTTCTTTTAGCTCCTCTGTGGCACTAAGCGCCTTCTCAAGCGTCTTCATTTGTAAGTGTGGCCCTAACTCAAGAGGTCCCCGGGCCTTTCACACACACCCCCCCTTTTTTTTTTAAGATTTTATTTATTTATTTGACAGAGAGAGATCACAAGTAGGCAGAGAGGCAGGCAGAGAGAGAGAGGAGGAAGCAGGCTCCCTGCAGAGCAGAGAGCCCGATGTGGGGCTCGATCCCAGGATCCTGAGATCATGACCTGAGCCGAAGGCAGAGGCTTAACCCACTGAGCCACCCAGGTGCCCCTAACATCCCGCTCTTACTGGGCCTTTCACACGGGAGGCTCTGCTGTTTGTTGAACAGAGGAGCGACATTGCCTTGTAGGATCCTGGGGCATTGGTTTGGTGGTTGGAAAGAGCACTGCCATCTGAGTGAGAAGACTAGTTCCTGCCTCCCTACACCCCAGCCTGCAAGCTCTGTGACCTTGCATGCGGCTCCCTGGCCTTCCTGAGCTTGTCTGGGGACAAGCAGAATGAATGCTCCCATCACTGGGTGGGAAAACGAAATGAGAAAATCCGTGGTGAGACCCTTTCCAGCTGCTTGTGCTGTTCACTTGTAGGTCGTGATAGTCCTACTTTACGATACCACAGTGTTCTGGTCAAGATAGGCCTGTTGTTTTACGCCAGGTGTTTTAAAATCACCTTCTAATGCAGAGCCCCGGAGCTTCTAGGTGGCTCAGTTTTAAGTGCCCAACTCTTAACTTCAGCTCAGGTCATGATCTCAGGGTTGTGAGATCAAACCCTGCGTCGGACTCCAAATCTCTCTCTCTGCCTCTGTCCCTATCCCCTCAAAAAAAAAAAAAAAGAGTCCAGACACTTTATGTTTATGAAAATCCTCTTTTTAGGATAAAAGTGGTAACATGTTCATTTTAACAAATGCAAACAATAAGAGCTACCCCCTGACCCACAGCCAAATACTTCTTTTTTTTTTTTTTTTCCTGGAACGATACCCATGGGAACTAACAGTGTTTATGGATGTCTGAAGATAGGCAAGAAAGTGGGGCTGCTTAGAGCCAGCTCAAGGCTGAGAGATGTGAAGATGTCGAAGGAAGGAGACACTAAACAGGAAAAAGCAGAGACCAAAGAACTGTGAGCCTTGCAAAGCGGCCTGACCTCACTTAGGTGGCATTGGAGAAGTCATTCATCAGCATCTCCTGTCTCCTCCCCACGTTTGCAGGATTCTCTAAAGGAAACACAGCCACTAGGCTTCATTTGCATGGGTCCAACTCCTGTAGGACTTTCTTCACTCTGCGCCTGGAGGTGAGGTCTGAGGGCAGATAAAACCTGCCAGAGCCCCCCTGACTTTCTAGAGTTCAGATGTCCCCCTCGAGGTAGTTAAGTTGGCCCTAACCTTCATCAACAAATGTGTATTATCTTCACACCGAGGCCCACAGCCTGCTGGTCCTGAAGAAACTACAGTGGTGGTTTGTGGTTTTAAATCTCATTATTTTTCTTGACGGTGTTGTATCTCGTTCTCAAGAATGGCTTGGGCCTCTTGTGTTTAGGTAGCTGGGTGATAGTCGCCATGACGAGAGTTGGACACTGTTCACAGTTTCCTTCTGTTAGTCGTTCTGCTGGTGTTCGAGGATGTGCCCCATTCCAAGAGCATAAACGGGGGAGTTACTCTGGTCTTCTTCTTTGTTCCACTGGAAAGTCTGTTATGGCTCTTGGGCTATGGAACCCCTGATAGGGTAGCCCTAGAAAGTCATTCAAATAAGGAGCGGGGAGGTGGAAGTTGTGTTAGGACTTCGCTAGGACTTACAGGGAGCACCTTCCCTGGTGTTTTCTGGGTGAAGGAGATGATTTCCGCTTTGCAAGAGGGGTCATTGACTACCGATTAGAACGCGACCTTGTTCTGACCCATCTCCATAGCCACTTCACACATCCAGTTGTATATTTTGTTTTTAACAACACAGAACTTAAAATCTCACATGTTGCCGGCAAAAACCCCTAATTAGTTCACAGGTGGAATCGTTGGAGAACAAAATGTGTTTATCTGTAACAGAATACAGGTTTTAAAAGGAGACTCTCTTCAAAGTCTGCTATAGTGACAGGCATCTTAACTCCAATTCTTGCAGACGCTTTTTTTATTGTATGAAGTTGAAAGAGGGTGAGAAGTGTCTGTTTTTAAAAGTTGTAGAAATTCTAAAGTTTATTTTTAGCGGAATAGCTAAATAAAGCACCTGGCCCATCAGATTCTTTGAAAGTCACTACCCAGTTGCAACCTGCCAGCGTCAACCTTTATAAACAACCAGCGTGGTTTCTGTGGGTCCCTGTGGGCCGCCTTCCAGGTCACTTGCTGGCCGTCATCAAAAGATGAGAGCAGCTGCCCTTGGGGACTCGCGGGAAGGGTTTCTAGAGCGAGGCTCCATGACGGCGGAGAGGAAACTAGGCAAGTCCTGCCTTGCAAGTAGTAGGATGGTGGGATAGTCACACACCTTGAGCACAACAAGACTGGAGCCAGGCTGGAGACCCTCTTCCAGGGCCGCCATTTGAGATTTCCAAGATCCAGGACAAGCGAGGTTCTCTGCCGTTTGTCGGTTACATAATTGCACTTCCCTGAACACAAGCCCAGCGATGAGCCTTTCTCAGCATCACCTGCCAGTTACAAACAGGTGTGAGCTTTCTTGAAGCTAAGGCTCGGTCTATGTTCAGATATGAATGGGCCTCCTGAATCTGTGTTAGTCAACTTTGGATGATTCCAAAACAGCCTGCGTAGCAGTCATCAACCTGAGTTGAGGTCCCGTCTAATGATGCTTACTTATTCCATAGCTTTGATGCTGAGAGAGCAGAGGGGCCTTGCACGAGGTCACAGAGCTGGTGAGCCACAGAGCAGGGTCTGTGCTTCCGTACCTCTGTTCCCCTCGCTCTACATCCCACCTCCTTTTCCTGTGCAACTAATTTTATAGTTGTTTAAAAAATCCATTCCTGTACTCTGCCTTTATTTTCATAGCTCAGTTTATTCCATGCTCAAAATTTCACTAAGATAATTTTTTTAAGTGAGAAATTAGCAAAACAAAGCAGTTTCAGCCGCGTGTAACACTAGGGGTATAGGATGAGAGGATCACCATAAGCACCATTGCGTTAGGGCTACTTCATTGCAAGAGAGAGAGAAACCAACTAAGAGTATGGTAAATATTCTCACTCAGATGTTGTGGAGTATTGTAGCTTCAAGCAGAGTTTGATCCAGGAGACCTAATCTCGTGGTTCTCTTTGTGCTGTCTTCATTCCCCAGCTCTAAACCTATATCCTCCCACTTTTAAGACCCCTTTCTCTCTCTCTCAAGATTCTCAGGAATTGGCAACTTTGTGTGCCATTGACTCTAACTGGCTCTCTGTCTTATTCCTGAGCCAGTGGTTATGACCAGAGGATGGCAGTGCTCTGCCAGGCCAGGCATAAGTCCTATACCCATGCCTATAGCTCTAATGACATCACGGAGATGGAGTTCCAGAAAAGGGGGTGTTGATTCTGGGTGACAAACTCAGAAACCTCATCTACAGTGTCAAATCCCAATAGCAGGAGGACCCAGGGTGAGCTACCTCACTGCCAAGCCTCCATTCTTACAACTGCAGGGTGAAGATGATATTGGCACTCCTCTTGTTTTGAGTGGTACCCTAGCCTTTGTATGTGGTCCGTTTCAATACATGTTTGCCTTAGCTGAAGCTAACAAGCCAGTGGTGGGGCTGTAGTTTCCAGTTGCCCTGTAGAAGATATCCTGACTCCTTGACTCACCTGCATGGAGCTAAGTCTCCAGGCTTTCCTCCTTTAGCTCCTATTATCCTTCCTTCCTACTCCTCCTTGGAGGCAAGTGACCCCTCCAGGGTGCCATTACAGCATCCTTCTCTGTCCCTCTTCCCACCTCGAGTGCCCCTCCTGTGTTCTCTCTCGGAGCCTGCACCTGTCCCAGGAGAGCAGAAGCACACGGAGTTGTGACAGCCTGTTTGTCCTTCCCACTAGACTTGGTGAGGACAGACACCGTCGTTGTCACTCAGGGGGCCACCAGATCTGGCTGCTGGCCAGCATGCGATCATCTTTGTTGTAGAAATCAATCAGGGCTGAACGATAGGCAGGCAGGCTGTCTCCCAGGTGAGGGCTTGGTTGGCCCTGTGTGTTCGGTGCCCCGGTGGATGGAGGGCTTCACTCTGATCTATAGCTGCAGTGGGTGCCCCCACCCCAGGCACCATCCCCACCATCGGGACCCACTCCAGGCCCTGCTGGATAGTGTGGGAGCAGTCACTTGCTTACTCCGCAGACGCTTAGCACTCCTTGTAGACAACATTGTAGTTCCATAATACATGCTTGTTTTTAAAAGATGAGGTGCTTCTTGATTCAAAAAGAAGATTTTAATCCACAAAAGAACTTTGCCATTTGTAAAGATGGACTTTGTGGCTTAGAGCTTTAGAGCTCCTCAAAGTAAAGATGTCCCTGACCTTGTGTTAAGGGAAACTTGCTATGGGAGGAGACTCAAAAATGCAAAAGAAGCAGACCCGGAAATGACACAAGGGGGGATGAGACCCCCCACCCTCTGCCGGCCATCCCCACCCTTCTCAGGTCCCAGAGGCTACCGTTCCCCTCTTCCCGTGGGGGTGATAGCATGCCGGGAGGCTCTTGGCCACAGTGAGTTATTTAATTTCTTCTAGTCAAGTTCTGTTTTGACATTTCATGGGTTGGTATCTCAGAGATGCCGCCTGGCTGTGAGGGGGTGGGGGAGCTCAAGGAACAGACCCCAGCTGCAAATCCAGGCCGTCGATCTGAGATCTGAATATCCGGCGACCCAGGTCTTCGGGCTCAGCTTGCAAACCGACTTCTCTCTCTTCCTGGCCCCCGGTTTTCTTTTGTGGAGCTGGTCTCTCTCTTATTGAAGTATTTCCCATGTGTTTGCTAAAGGGAAATCACCACCAAGACATCTGCAAAGTCTCTAGGCTTTGAAGTACCCACAGGAACTCAGCAAAGAGAAATCCAGCTTCTCTGAGTCTCCTGGGTGGGTGGAGTGTGGCGGGCCTGGTGTTAGCGCAGCTGGTGGTGGATCCACAGTCCTGGCACCGCTGCCGGAGATGAAGGCATCTTCATTCTTTTCCTACCTGAGACCAGAACTTTCTCATTCTCTGCCACCGTCCCCCCCCCGCAAAGGGATGAAACGTAGAAGCACATACACGCAAAAAAGGTGTTCAGTTTGCCCTGGCTCGAGTGAACATCCGGATGTTAGTGGGCTTTGAAAGTGTGTGCGCTTCTGAACTCATAACCCTTTAAACACAGGTAGTATTTACGAATTCACAAAGCACAGTTGCGTGTATTAGCTCAAGTCTCCTGCTCAGCTTGTTACCACTGTTCTCCAGAGGAGTTGACTGTGCCAAAGAAGGCGGAATTGCCCGGCTTCACCTCGCCAGTGAGGGGCAGACCTAAGGCCTGTCTGATTCCAGAGGGAGTGTTTCCCAGCTTCGAGATGCTTCTTCCTATTCACTGGGGGATAGCGGACTGCCACCAACTGTTTTCCCTCTACATTACCTCCACGTTGTAATCTCTCTCCATATGTATGGAGGCCAGTGTACATTGTTCCACAGATAAACTAGAAATAAGAAATGAAGCCATAATCATGATACAATTTATCAAGCACAGACTCTGTGCCCAGTTCTGTCCTACATTCTGTGCGTGAACTTTCTTAGTCTTCATGGGAACCTACCTTCTCCTGTGAAATGAGGTGACTTGCCCAAGGTCTCTGAGCTGGGAAGCGAGGGTGGGATTGAAATGGAGACAGTCTGACAACAGACTCCTTCTCTCAACCACCTACATGGACTCACTGAACTCTTGCCTATGCTAGACCCTTTTATGCAGTGTCTTAAGGAATTGTCACTGTCCCTGTTTGACAGATGAGGAGACTCACTCAATGTGGTTAAGTGACCTGCCCAAAGTCGGAGGATTTAGCAAGTGTTGGAGCCAAGATCTGAACCAGGCTGTCCATCTCCCAAGCCCGATCTTGGACCCTCTTGCTTCATTGCATGCCCAAGTATGCCATTTCCACTGCCGTGCACAAAACCGCCTTGTGTATAAAATTGCCAATGCGGGACATCTAGATGGGACCGTTGGTTGGGTGTGTCCCACTTTTGGTTTCTGCTCAGGTCGTGATCTGGGGGTCACGAGATCGAGTCCTACCTCGGGCTCCAAGTTCAGCGCAGAGTCTGCTTGGGACTCTCTCTGCCCCTCCCCTCTACACTCACATATGCATAAGTTTTCTTGCTCTCTCAAATAAGTAAATCTTTAAAAAAAAAAAGAAAAAAAACTGCCGACAAGCCCACTGAGGTTGGGTTCCAGGCCATACTGTGTCCTATCCCATTGAGGCATTTGAAAGATGGGGAAACTGAGGCCCAGAGATGCTAAAGGACTTACACAAAGTCTTAGATCTCATGGAGTAGTGGCACCAGGATCTGAATACAGGTGCTCTGGACTTAGGGCCTTGGCCTAGACGGTTGTGCTCTTCAGAGGACACTGAATTTGGCAGTGGAGGACTATCTGGGAGAAGGAGGTTGGGAGCCCTGTTTCCATTTCTGCACCATCTCCAAATTACTCCAGGCCCTTTAACCTCTCTCTCCTTTTCCCTCTCCTCAAGAACTGTAGAGAAACTGCCACCCACCTTCTTCACAGGAATTTTGCAAAGATTAATTGGATAATTTCAGAATAGTTCTTTGAGCTGTTTGAAGGAAAGTTGCCATCGTGAAGAACAAAGTAGAATAACAATAATAATTATTATATTTAAATGTATTTATGAAGATCTCTTTGGGGGCAATTAAGAGGAGACCAGCTTGGACTTGTGGGAAATTCACCAGGCGATGGAATGTCCGTGTCCCTGCCCGTTGCCCCCGGCCCCGCCAGCGTGCTCGAGAAGTGACGGTACTGGGTCTGCAGGGTGGGCGCAGGAGGGTGGGGGCTCTCGAGCCAGAGCCACCCATGCTTTACTCCCAAAATAACTTGCCCACCCGTCTCAGGCCTTCGGGAGGCAACACCTGTCATGACCCCAGACTAGTGACCTCAAAGTGCTCATGCAGCTCTTTCCAAAGACTCCACTCCCTTGTCATCAGCGGTGGAGAACTTTGTCTTCAGACTTCTGTGTCTGTCCTATAATTAATGACTGCCCATTCACCACAGGGACAGAAAATTCCTACCGCCTCAGCCGGGTGCCTCGGAGGGCTCCTCTCCCATCTGCTGTGGAACCTGTGTGTTAGTATTTAGCGGTGGGCCTGGCCGATAATGAGGTTTTGATGCCACAGAGCTGTTCAAGCAAGTTTATTCTGGGCTCTCAGGATCCCTTGGCTGCTCACATCTGGTCTTTTCAGACATCACCCTCTCTCCGTTCGGAGGGCCTGGGTTTGGTGGGCAAGATGTTCTCTTTTACAATCGATTTGCCTTTGATCTTTAAGACTGGCTTTCCTGCTTAAACACCTGGCCGCGCTTAGCCTCTGCAGTGGATCCGCAGCGCCTGCACAGTGTTGCTTTTCTTTTGCTACACAGATGGCGGTCATGCTGTGTGCAACTGTAGCCACAGCCTGCTCGTCATCTAAGAACAGATTTTTTTTTTTTCCCCTGCAGCCTATCCAGACAGGGTAACCTCTGAGGCGAGCACTTGGGTACCTTCCCAACTCTTACAACTTCATTTTCTGCTCTGCACCAACCCCCACCAGCTCCTCTCCCCCACGTGTGAGCAGAGGCTGGGCCCCCCCGGAGCAGAGCGTCTCCTACAGCCATGTGCATACGAATCGTCTGGGCATCCGATTAAAATACAGAGTGTGATCCGTCATACAGGGTGGGTCTCAGATGCTGATTTCTGATGGGCTCCCAGGGAAGCTGATGTCCTTGGCCCATGACTCACATGTTGAGCTGGAAAAGTCTTAAGATTACTTCTGGAATCATCTCCACACTGGCCTCCCCCTAAAATATTCCTATCTCTTTCCCTTGCTCTTAACCAAATGTAACTCCGTTATGTCTTCTTCCCGTAGACGCTCTATCCCTCCACACACAGGTGACTATTTCATACTCAAGTGCTGATCGCTGATAAAGAAGCATGTTAGATAATTAGAAGAGAACGGGGCGTAAGATTCACATTGTGACTGCTGTCTGAGGATCACTTTTCCAGTTGCTGTTTCCAGATCATTTTTAATCTATCCTGACAACATTGTACCTTGATGAAAGTTTTTAAAGTATTAATTTTCTTGATGATATGCAATCATGTATAGAATCTTTTTACACCTATTCTCCTCCCACCCCCCAAGAACACTGAGAATCACAAAGGTACAACTCCATTCTTAGAGCACCCAGATGTAAGAATAGCCTCATCCAGGTGTGGTCGAGACCACTAGCTGTGTGCCCGACAAATTCCATTCTGCAGCTGAGACCACCTTCTTCGATTAGGTCTTGAACAAAGCAGTTTACCATGTTGTATGTCTGGTAACATAATTGAAACATTGTCAGCACAATTGAATTGATGCTCGTATTTTAAAGAATCCTCAGGGATGTCCTTGAAGAAGAGCATGGGCATCTGAACCGAGCTGATGGGGTGGCTCTCTCTAGAATGGACTCTCTTTTAATGAGCTGTTACGGTTCTCCCATTGCTAGATCATGGTTGACAGGGGAATGAGGATCTGTGCTAGGATACCATATGATCCTAGGTTCATATCCTGGTTCCATAGTATGGTTATTTAACCTTGTTAGTCTAGTTTTCTTCATCTGTATAATGGGCATAACTATCAACCTTTATCTGGGGCTTTTCATGTAATAGGCTCTGTAGAATCCATCCCTGTCTCTAGAATGGCCTCATAAAGCTATGTAACAAGTGTATGACATGGGTCCCAGTCACGGAGTGCAAACCTGCCCTTCCTACTGGACAGGCCCTCGAGGCTCTGCTCTACCCGCATGTGCCTTTAGCTCGGGATTGCAGCGTAGCCCAGGGTGGGGTGGGGTGCTACCCAGGGACGGGCTGGTTGAGCTGGGATCCTGGGAGGGTGTGTGCTCTGGGGACTCAAGGCAACTGCTCCGGACACTCTGGTGTGAAGAGATTGCAGAACTGTAGTGGGGCCATCCCCACTTGGCCAGTGAGAATGTGGAGAATCAGATGGAGCCAGTTCCCCCAAGACTACACACACAGCGAATGGCAGCTCAGGGAGGTCTGTGCGCAGCACCCACGGTCTTCCCTGCGGATCAGCCCCCCTGGGTCTGACATGTGGTGACAGAGGGGAGGGTGTGTGCTACAGTGTTGGGTGCTCGGTCCGTTGGCACTCAGGAAATCTCGATCTTCTTTGTCCTTTGTCCGCTCTCAACTCCTGCCTGTTTCTCCACTGCATTCGATGCTGTCCTCTTCCTGGGGACTCAGGTGGGAGGCTGAAGCTTAAACCTTTGACCTCCTCCTTACCCAGCAGGGCCTGCCTGCTGCCGTGACTCATGGTTTCCAGTTCTCTCGGCTGCACCTCTGCGCACGGGAGTTTTCTAGCTACAGGTTGGTGAAGCCTTCCAAGGCAGGATGTTTACAGCCCCTAGAGGAATGGCACGGAATCAAGCCAGCCCTTGCTTGGCAACCCCTGGCTGTTCTTTCCAGCCTAAGGCGCCCTGCCAAACCCACTCAGGAGAAGGAAAACATAACAAGCGCTGATGTGCTTCCATTTTACATAGAACATAATAAAAGTTTTCAGGATGATTTATTTTCCTAAACAAGAAAATACAATGGACGCCATCCATTATTCAACATGCTAATGATAACCTTTACTCCCTTGTCAAGGATGATCTAAGGTGGTGTTCCGCTGAAGTACAAAGAACACACAGAGAAAACACGTGTGCACGTGCACACACACACACACACACAATCATACGGTCCCACGATACGCCATGCCATGACCGTGGGGAAATTAACTGTGGAACAAGGGGATTTGAATGAAGGAGAAAAACATGTTTTCACATTTGCAATTTTCCAGACAACATAAGAACAGGGGCTTCTTTAATTTTAGGTGATTCACTCCGAAGTGTCCCCCATCCAAAGTGAACATTGATAACTGAGTGCGTGCTTGATTGCACTTTTTATGAAATCTGTTTCTTCCAGCTGACATTATTAAAGCCACATGGATCAGAGGGCAGGGAGTTGGATCATTTCTCAAGGTCCTTGCTTTTGGCCCAGGGAGCACAGGCGTGGGAGGTGGGAGTGGGGTGACCCGGACTACCACGGTTCCCTTTTCACCTGAGAAAACAGAGGAGGGCGTTTTCCCTGAGAGTTAACAGTTAACTGGGAAAAAGTGGAAGTTTTTGATTCTGAGCAAGTTTGATAGAGCAGGAGAATCTCCACTTTCTGACGAATGATGACTTTTTCCAAGTAGAAAGTAAATGGTAATTAAAGTTGTTAATTTCCAAAGTGTTGAGTGACATTGTGTATGTTCAAATGGATACCGATAAAAATTAAATCAATCCAAATAACTTATTTGAGAATCCACACCGTAACTCAAGTATTGATGCCACCAGACACGAGTTCCTTTCTAGAACTTCCTTCCGATTTTAAGTTTTTTAGGTAGTTTGTGCATCAAGGGAGTGTGCTAGTAGGAGAGCCTTGTGAGTAGTTTGGAGTGAGTCATGTGACCCTTGTCCGTGTGTTCCAGGAAACTCTTATTTATCAAAGAAATAGTTTTGGTGGGGGGGGGGGAACAGCTAAAGCTTTTGCCGATTCCCTAAATGGTTTGTTGGCTGTGAAAATGTAAGCATCCCTAAAAAATTTTAATGGCCTGAGCCATTCTCCAGTAATTCCTCCATTTTGAGTTTTAGATTTATGAGTAAAAACAGACGGCAGCATTTCTCAATTCTGAATCACAGCAGAACAGGCCATGTTTGGGAGCAGTTGGGGCTTGGGCTCTGGAGCTGGTTGGCTAGATGACCCCAGACAAGCTGGTAAACCTCAGCCAAGTTATTATTCCATTATAAGATGTGAAAGATTATAGGTTGTTGTGAAGTGGAAATAAAGTAACACAGGTAAAGTATTTAGGACCGTACCTAGCACAAAGGAATCTTTCAAGGAACGTTGCCCTTCCCACACTCCCCTCAAAAAGAAAAGAAAAAAAAAAAAACAACAAAAAACCCTCATATATGCCAAAGTTAACATAATAAAATGGAGAACTAAAGGAAATTTTCTGAAATAATGCAACATCTTATACTTCGTACTAATCAAAGAAGTTCTGTTTTTATTCTTTGATCCTTCCCGGTAAACGTTGATCGAGTGTCTATCGTGTGTACGGTGCTAGGACGAATTTCCTTCTATTCCAAAGCTGCGGGCACCTGGCTACACAAGCAGTCCTGTCTAATCTTAGAGGTTTTCTCAGCAGGAAGAAATGGCCAGGGGCAGTCCTGCTAAAACCAACAGGAGATAGAGTTGAACCGCCGGATCTCAATCTAGAGATTTCCAAAAGATAGTTCTAAAACTATGCTCTTCCTTAGGAAGGAGCTCCTAAAATTCTTCAGGCTTAACTCCACCGTTCCCTACTTGCAATATCATGTTTAGGACTATTCTAAATGTTTCTGAGACTTTCCACAACTATGTCTATTTCAAGTCTGTTCTCGGAAAATGGAACTCCACAGAAGGCAGCTCACGTGATTTTTAGTCCGAATCTATAAATAATTGGTGTATCCATTTTAGCCCCCAAAACTCCCATCTGGTTCTCTGTTCACATGAGACATTGGGCCGAAAGCTTGGAAGGGTAACAATATCCCGCGAGGCACGAACATTGTAGGATAATTGTGATCATAGTAGATGCTCCTTACTTCCTGTTTTTTGAGGACTCTAGCTTGGGCTTCCCCAAGGTAATTTGCACAGGATCAGCTGGAGGGGGGTGGGGGGGAGAAAAGCACTGGCAGGAAGGCATCTATTTCATCTTCCCTGTTCACTTAGCCTGCGTGTCTGCAGGCATTAGGACTCTTCAGGGTTCAGGATCAAGGCCTGACCTCGCCCCTGCTCCAACTACAGACTTTTTATAATTCATGTCTGTGAGAGGCAGAAGAACACAGCTTGTTTGGGGGATCCCAGATGGAGTTTGCAGGATGGATATTAGAAAAATCATCTCTTTGACTGGTAAACTGAGAAATTTAAATTGGAACAGCCATGAAAAACCATACGTGTTGGGAGTGGGGTGGGGGTGAGGCGGGCCAGGATGTCGCTTTTGTATCTGTAAGAGTCCTTTTTTGTAGAGTCGGTCTGCACTTTAAGAATTCCTAATGGGTACAGTCCGTTCAGAATCTTAGCTGAATGTGTTGGAGTCTCTGATCGGGTACTTTGGATTAAAGGGGGGAGAGGGAAAAAAAAAAGAAAACAATGACACACAAACACACCCTTAACAAAAGATGAGGAAAATGTGGGCACCAGGCGTGTCCCTGCTGATCTGAGGATGACAGTTGAAGAGGAACATTTCAAGTGCAGGGATTGAAGCAAAAGCAGCCCCCAGGCAGGAGAGGAGAGGAGGGTCAATAAAGGTAAGTTCACAAGCAAAACAGGCTGGGGGGTGGGGGTGGAGGGAAAGGAGAGTCCAAGTCAAAATAAGGGGAAGCAGAAACCAAGTAAAGGAAACCCACCATGACTTATTAGGAATGTTTAATTTGCAATTGTGATCCCTACAGTTATTGAAAATGGTGCAGTTAAAAAGAAGGCAGTTCCACTGTGACAGGGCAGGAAGAACCAGAGAAATGTTTGACATTCAAACGCCTTTTTTTTTTTTTTAAATAGCCTTTGTTCCAAAGTTCTTGTTTTGCATCTGGTGAAATGCATATTAATTTTTCTTCTTTTGTCATGTGTGTTCTGTATCTTCTTTATAGAGACAAGAGGGGGGTATCCATAGATGGAAAACGGAAGGATACCCTCCCCGCCTTGCACCATCTCCTCCAACTTTTCATCTTGGCCCTATAGCATGGATGAGAAAACAATGGGGCGGTCTGGAAAGGAGATGGAGATCAAACAAAAGCATTCTTGAATATGGGGCTTAGGAGCAGATCAGTCTGCTAGTGTTAGACCGTTCTGTCATGAAAGAGGGCCAGGCATTTGCTTTAGTAAAAGCCTCGCTACCACTCCAGGTCCCCCAGGATCCCCATCTCATGACCTCATTGATCTGCAACCCCCCAAACAAACCTGGAACTGAAACCATGTTTTCCCTTGTGCCTTTCTGAGAGTAACTGGCAGTGTAGCCACAGAACTGGCAGGTTCTGATTAGGAATTAAATTCAGGCCCATTCACGATGTACGTTAACTTTGTGGGTGGAAAGAAACCTGGAGAAGAGAGAGGAAACAAGCCTTTGAGCCTCCGAAAATTGGCAGGCAGACTTCCGGAATGAGGCTTCTCCAAGGAATCTTCTCGAATTAAACCTGGGACTGAAATACATTTGCAAATGATCAGGCTTCAAAGTGGGGTTGAGTTTCCTTGTGTCATGCTGATATGGGCCCCGGAGAGTTTTGTGGGTTTTTGTTTTTTTTTTGTTTTTTTTTTTGGAGCTGAGAGGGGAGAAATGATGCACCCTGAGAATGCAGAGTTGAAAATTCCGGCCCGCAAAGCAAATCACTTACTCAGACTGGGCCCTCCTTCTGATAATCTTCCCAAATACGTCATGGCACTCATGAAGAATGCTTGCTGCTTAAATGTCGGATTATGCAGTAATAGTCCCCGAATGCCTTTAAAAAAAAAAAAAAATCATCGATTGTCTTTAAGGTTTGTGAGGCTGCTCAAATATTCTCTGTCCTGTTTGGCCTTTAGCAGACCTCACGGAAACAGGTTTCTTATTTACAGACCATCCTTTCTGATACATTTCTCTGGTGTGATTAATTAAAGATGATTTGTAAATCCGTATTTTCTTGAAAACGCTGAAGAGCCAGCCCTGCGTTTCCCCCGGCAGAAATGGTGGTGCCAAACTACCATAAGATGGCAGTCTAACATAAATTATGGCAGAAGTCAGCTATACAGTATAAGGACTGAAAAAATTAAAAGTGGATGGCCAGATCTGCAGGTGAGAATCCGGGAGAGAGTCCCACGGAGCTACATTCACTAGGAAATGCGCTGAGAGCGTGTCCTATTCGTATTGGACTTTCATCAGGGAGACACTCTCCAGGAATTCAACGTAGATGGGCCCTTTTACATTTTCGGAGAAAAAAATGAGTTTAAATAGAGCCTGAAAGAAAAGATTTAAAATAATGGAGAAAAAAATCAGACCAAACCACAAGCACAAAAATGGAAAGGTGTTTTCCACTCTTGGTTCCATCTCAGGAATATAATCACTAAGGTCAAAAGGAAAGCCTCGTTTAACCATGTTCCCGTTCTTGGCTCCCCTGTCATTAGGGGCGAGGGGGGCTGTAGAGGATCTCGGGCAAGTGGCCAACCCCGCGGGGCCTGGCCGTGGAGCCTGAACGTCGGTGCCAACCCATGTATCCCCTTGTATTGCACAAAGCGAGCATTGCCTTTTACAGATGGGCATTGGGGAATAAAAAGTATTCTGGGATACTGATGCAGCAGACGTCCTTTTTTTTTTTTTCAATGCTCTGTTTGAGAAGGGCTCAGTCAGTGCTGCCTCTGCCAAAGTGGCCTCGGTTTAGTGGCAATCCCTTAGAGATTAAAAGGAAAGAGGGGAGGAAAACCTCATCCAAATTTCTTTGTAGGGGCTTCCTAGCTTCAGGTGCAGTGGAAAACAGCAGCATCGCCAGCATGTTCTCTGGCTTCATGTAAAAAAAAAAAAAAAAAAAAAAAAATCACTGTTTCTTGGCTCTCTTAGGCTATTGTGATACCAAGTGGGTAAGCTCTTGAGGTTGGCATCAAACCGGGCACACACTTTTCTGTGCTTAGCAAGCAGGTATCGAGGTCCTGTTCAATAGGGCGCACCCCAGGGAGAGGGGCGTCATGCTGCTGGAACATGCAGGAGCTGGTTTTCTGAGGCGGGTCACATCCCTGTGAACAGCATGGCTACACTGGGCCAAGAGCAGGTCGTTGGGGGAACCTGGCTTTCTGTGGAAACATCAGGCTCCTTTTCTTAATGATTTTCCTCCCCACCACTCCAGTTGAAAAAATAGATGGAACATCAGGCAACTGACAATGCTGGTCCTAGTCCAATCAGAAATGCCTCGGGGCGGGGGAGGGGGGGAGGTTGTAGTCTAGAAAGCCCTGATGATGAGATGGTCACGTGGGCTCAGAAGCCAGCAGAGCCCAACCTCTAACTGATACAAAAAAGTGATGGGCTTTTCTCTCAGGTGGGTGAAACCTCCATTTTTAGGAAGACTGGCTTGGCTGTCTCTCTGGCAAGCAAGCCACGTGCCAGAGAGATTGCGGAACAGAAATGGACTACGGACCAGCCTTACTCTAGTAACCCATGCAGTTTCTCACCTTCCTTCCTGAAATCGCTGTGGGATTGAGATGTCTGTTTTAAAGGGTGAAGGACATTAAGTGTAGGTTTGGGGATGGAGGGAAGAGAAATGACTTACCTCTTAATACACTTGTGTCCTCTGCTTTCTGCTGGCAAAGATTCGTTGTGAAATTCCCAGGGTGCTTTGTTTCTCTGATTACCTGTTTATTGGCAAATACTGGATTACCCCTCCCACCTCTTACTAATTGTCTGCATGAACGTTATTTTGAATATACTGTTTTAGACATCCTCTCTCTCTCTTTTTCTTTCCTAACAGAGTACTTTTTTTCTCAATTGGAGAAAATTATAGCTTAGTTCATAGGTGCAGGAAAGTTGATGTATAAGGCTCCCAATCCCTTACTGAAACCCTTGGTGCCAGAATATAGAATTTGGGGGATTTTAGCAAGGTATTATCATGCACAAATCATACATTTCGTACCCTGTAATGATAAACATTAATATTTCTGCAGGGAAATATGTGAATGTTGGTATTAATGGTATAAGTAAACTCTATAAAGATCTCATATTAGGTCAGGTCTTGCCAACGTTAAGTAAAGAAAACTTTAAATTTCAAAATTATGAATAAGGGAATGTGGATTTGTATTTCTTTTTCTTTATTTTTTAAGATTCTATTTATTGATTTGACTGAGATCATAAGTAAGCAGAGAGGCAGGAGGGGTGGGGGGGAGTTGGCTCCCCACCAAGCAGAGAGCCCAATGTGGGGCTCAACCCCAGGACCCTGGGATCATGACCTGAGCCGAAGGCAGAGGCTCACCCACTGAGCCACCAAGGCGCCTTTCCATTGTATATGTGTATTTTTATGTTAGTAGAAATCTAATATACAAGTTACATTCAAAAGCTATGGATAATAGAAGAAAACCATAGCCTTTGAGATCTGGCTCTGGAATTGCCTCTAATCATAACCCCTTACATATTCATAGCCTTCTAGTTTCGCCTCCTTACCCACTAATTAGAACCTGTGGCCTGGGAGTTGCAAACTCAGGTGTTTCAGGAGACCAGAGAGATAAACTGGGTGGGTTGGAGTAGGCAAAAGGGAGTGGCGAGGACCAGGGCACAGGAGAGCTCCTGCATCCCAAGGAGGCACCTACGGCTAGGCAGTCCCTGATAATTGCCGCCAATGGGAAAGTGTCTAGTGCCTTCGCACCTAATTTACTTTTTTAAAAATTCCATGTAAAACATATCACTCATGATGTTTTTACTATCCTCAAAACCACATATACATCAAAAGACAAAACAAAACGAAAACCGTATGTATCCATCCATCTTCTCCTTGCCTAATCCCCAAGTGGTTTCTCCCTGGTTTTTACTGGTTGCTGTCCTTGCCATTCTGGCTTTGATGGCTTCCCTATCCCACCCTGGCCTCTTTACCTGACCTTGATCCCTGTGGACAGGTATTTAAACTGTGCATTGGATATAATAAATGCACCCCACTTTGTGTAGACCTTTCCTTCAGCTACCATGTCTCCAAAGAGCCACATAGATTATGCCTCCGGATATTGTCCACTCTCTTCATTTATTTTTTTTAAATAAAGTATAATTGGCATGTAATGTAGTGCTTTCAGGTGTACAACACCATGATCCGATACTTGCATGCGCGCTGCAAAATGATCATGACAGTAAGTCTATTTAATACTGTCACCATACATGGTTAATTTTTTCTCTTGTAATGAGAACTTCTTTTTATTTCTTTAAGATTTTATTTATTTGACAGGCAGAGATCACAAATAGGCAGAGAGGCAGACAGAGAGATGGGGAAGCAGGCCCCCCACCGAGCAGAGAGCCCAACATGGGGCTCGATCCCGGGACCCTGGGATCATGACCCAAGCCAAAGGCAGAGGCTTTAACCCACTGAGCCATGCAGGTGCTCCTGTAATGAGAACTTACAAGACGTACTCTCAGCAACTTTCAAATGCCCAATATAGTATTATTAACTCTAATCGCCATGCTGCTTTATAGCCCCATGATTTATTTATCTTATAACTGGACATTTGTACTTTTGACCGCCTGTACCCATTTCACTCACCCCCTACACCCTGCCTTTGGCAACCGCCAGTCTGTTCTCTGTGAGCTCAGTTTTGTTTTAAGATTCCATATAGAAATGAAATCATGCAGTATTTGTCTTTCTCTGACTTATTTCACTCAGCATAATGTCCTCAAGTTCCAGCCATGTTGTTGCAAAAGGCAAGATTTTCTTATTTTTTTAATGGCTCAATAATCTATCATTGTGTATGTGTATACTTTTCCCTATCTTGGTTATTTTAATTAATGCTGTCATATTGGGGTGCCTGGGTGGCTCAGTCAGTTGAACATCCAACACTTGATTTTGGGCTCCGGTCATAAGTTTGAGCCCCACATCTGGCTCCTCGCTGGGCATGGAGTCTCTTAAGATTCTCTCCCTGTCCCTCTTCCTTTGCCCCTCCCCCACTTAAAAAACACTTCAGTGAACATGGGAAGTATGTATCTTCTCAACTGGGTGTTTTTGTTTTCTTCAGGTAAATAACCAGTAATGGAATTGCTGGATCCTATGAGAGTCCCATTTTTAAATTTTTTAAGGAAACTTCATACTATATTCCATAATGGTTATACCAGTTTACATTCCCACCAACAGCATGCAAAGTTTCCATTTTCTTCAACCCCTTGCCAACTCAATATTTCTTGTCTTTTTGATGATAGCCACTCTAACAAGTGCAAAATAATAGCTGATTGTGGTTTTTATTTGCATTTCTCTGATGATAAGTGAATTTGAGCCCCTTTTCTTATATTCATTGGTCATCTTTATGTATTCTTTGGGAAAATACCTCTTCAGATCCTCTGCCCATTTTTATTGCTATCGAGTTGTAGGAGTTCTTTATATATTTTGGAAATTAGTCCCTTATCAGATAAATGATTTGCAAATTTTTTTTTTTTTACCACTCGGTAGGTTTGCCTTTCATTTTCTGATGGTTTCCTTTGCTCTGCAGAATTCTCATTCATTTTTAATCTGATGGAACAGATATAACCCAAGTCCCTAGTTTTACTGTGTTCTTCTTGAACTAACTCCATCATTTGCAACATTTGAAATTCTCTCCTCTCTGGTATCGATGTCACTACGTATGTCAGGTTTCCCTCCTTTTTCCCTGTGTTTTCACTCTGCGCACACTTGTTTCCTCCAGCCAGGTTCTATCCTCAGGTTTCTCCAGTTTTTTTGTTCTCTGAATATTACCTCCATCTTGGCCATTCCACTGTCTGGACTTTTAGGCATGCCTTTTCTCCTTAGCGACAAGAACTGACCTTCCAGGTGTATATTCCACAGGCGACTCAGACTCAATCTGCCCAAAACAGAACCTCACACATTCCCTTCTAGTCAGCATCAGCTCCTCTTACTCAGCTCTGTCTTCCTGTCCGTGAATTAAAACAAGTCATCTGTGACCCACATACTTTCCATCCCAGCACTCACTGAGGCCAGTACGGTCCATCTCCCTCATGATTCTTTTTTTCGTGCCCACTGATAGTGCTTTTTTCCCTCCCTCTCTTATTACTACTGTACCCACTCTCAGACTCTCATTCCTCCAATCTATCTGTGAAATTGGGGAATATTGCTCCTAAAACCCAGCAACAGCCATGCCATCCACCTGGTTCTCTGTTGGCTCCTTATTGCCTTCCAAATTAGGTTGACTCTCTTTACCAAGCTGTTAAGACTTCAATAACCATAACCTACCTTATTTTCAATCTTATTGATCATTATTCCCATTTGTGTACACTATAAATTTTATAAACTAGACTACTTGTTGAAACCATCTCATTTTTTTGGAAGGAAATGGGCTCATCCTTATCTATAGTGAGGGCTTGCTTGAATGCCCAGAGGCTAAGGTACAAATGATGATGTAGTTTGACCAATTCATAGATCATGTGACACAATGTAGATATTCCATTGTCTCCATTTAGACTTCTTAGAACATGTGTTGTCTTAAATGTACTCCCCATGATAAAATGGAAGAAGAGGGGTTCATGGCCTCTGAATATATTTAAAACATTCCTTATTGCTTTAATTATCCCCTAAGCAAGTGCTAAAAAGCTGTGAAACTTAGCTAAATAAAAATAATCTGTATGGCTGAGAGGTAACAGATCAGTAGTGGATTATGACATATACTGAACCATGGTAGCACAAAAAGTCAAGGTCAAATTATCTGCTAATAGTGGTCATCAGCAGCATATCTAATAGGGCCACGATAACTTCAACATAGTTAAAAATGGGGCACATTACTGAAAAAAGGTTTTATATCAAATATATGGTTCATTTAAAATCCCCAAGGCAAGTAAACTTATTTTGTCTGTTGGAAAAGATTTATGACTCCCAGTTTTGTGGTGGAATTTGTTAGAAAATGCTATTGGTGCATCACCAGAAACATACTCGTTCTTTTCATTGGCTATCATTAGAAATGCAAGTCCTTTGTATTTTGTCTACACTCAGATTTGGAATTTAACCGTTTAATCACGTATTATTTCTTTTAATGATACAATATTGATGAAAAAAAATTTTTTTCCTATCATCATGAAAGACCAGTGGAAACCCATGTACCCCCTGCCCAAGAAAATTCATACTTGGAAAAAGGTGGTGACCCAGCATGGTACCAGGTTAAGAAAGCATTTCTAATTCATCCTGAATATATTTTTTCCACTCTGAAGAAGGATTTTGGAGAAACACTGGTCTCTTCCTCCTCTGAAATCATAAGGAAGTTCCAAGCCCAATGATGAAATTTTGGGGAGAAGGTAAATTCATCTTTCCCCACAAAATTGGATTTGGATAACCAGCCTTTTAAACTGAATAGTCTCTCCTTTTTCAAAGTAAGCAATCAGTCTTAACTTTTAAAGCTTAAATTCCAACTCAAGTAATTGAAATTCTCACATATCTTCCAGAAATGGTTTGGTTCCTTAAAATATTATTAATGACAAGTGCAGATATTTCAGTTGTGATTTGAGAAGGTATGATGCCTGAGAGGAAACACCAGTGATTTCAGCATCAACAGGTCTCATGTCCCAACAAAACACTGACACTAGGGGAGATGAGTACTTGGCCATCTTGTCCCTCTCTACTTTGAGTTTCAGAGCCTCAACTTACACTGTAGAGGCCATTCCAACTCAACTTCAAGGCTGTAGCCATGGCACCAGTGGATTACTAACCTATGGTCCACTATACAGTGTTAGGAAGCAAGTATGAAGAGAATGTAATACACAGCTGAGGCTTTTGAAGTCTCTCAAGTCAAATTTCTATCCCCAAATTTCTGCACTTGTGGTTGTCTCGCTGGAGAAGACGATTGCAACGTGATTACCCAAAGGTACATTCCAGCATCTCCTACAGCCCAGTTATGTATCGCACAGGTGGATATGCCAAAGGGCTGCTGCACACTTAGGATCAGCAGAGCCTAGATACCTGCTTGTAACTGAGATTATCAAGATCTGGCACGTGCAGGTTCTTCTGTGTAGGTAACATTTGTCAGCTGAAGAGCAATCGCTCTCTGAATCTCCTCTTGGTACTCATGAGCTTACCTTCTTGCGCAACCATGTTTTTCTTTAAACATCACCAGGGTAATTTGAATAGAGGTGGGTGATTTTGAAACACACTTCGAACGCCTGCTTTTAGTCCAGACTCTGGTGCCTGCTTCTCAAGCTCATTGATCCTCGCTGTGACACGCCACATCTGGTTTTGTCACTCCCGTTCTGTTGATGTAACATAGTGTGGTGTCAAGCGGTACTGGGTTTGGCACCATCGTCAGCCAGAGACATCACAAATCAGACATTATTTCTGAAAACTGCAGTAGAAGTGCCAGTGTATTTTAAAATTTGTTCAGACTTCTTTTTTTTCCTCCTTCAAGAAATAGAACTATTTATTTTAAAGGGTTGTACTTCTAAAAATTCTTATTCAACGAATCGCTGTTCCCACAAACTAGAGGGGCAAAGAGTTTAGTTACTCACTTGAACAAATATTTATTGAAGGGTTACTATATGCCAGGCACTGTGTCTGGCACCACATTCATTTTCTGGGCTGCACAGCAGTGAAGGAAATTAAGTCAAACATTCATTTCGATAAATGGGAATTGTGTGCCAACTCTTGCATATGCTGATGACTCCCAAATTTATGTCTCTAGTTCTTTTCTCTCCCTATCACCCCAGAATCAGTGTGTCGAAGAGCTTTTCAATATCTTCACTTGGATGTCCAGTAGGCAGCTTAAATACACATATCCGCTAGAAAGGACATAGAACAGGGATGACCAGGGCCTGGGGGGGAGGAGAACGGAGGAGGGTAGTGTCGAATGGGTACAAAGCTTCTGTTGGGGATGATAGAAGAGTTCTAGCAAAGGACAATGAATGATATGATTTAAAATGATTACATGATAAAATGTATATGTATTTTGCAACAATAAAAGAACATGGGCAAAACCAAGCCCTTGATTTCCATTCCCCAGACCAATTGCTCCTCCATCCTTATAACCCAACAGGAAATGACATTTCCGCTCACCCCTAGGCTCATGTTCAGAACTTGACGTTGTCATCCTTGACTCCTCTTTTGCTCACATCCAACGTGCAATCCCTTCCTAACCCTTGGTGGCTCTACGCTGACAGGACGCTCAGAATCCAACCACTTCTTGTCGCCTCCACCTTGAGCTCTTGGTCCAAGTCCTCTCTTGCCTGACCCACAGCAGCCTTCTAACTGGGCTCCCTCCTGCCACGCTTGCCCTTCTATAGCTCGTTCTCCCCATGGTCCTAGAGTGATCCTTTCAGCATCTGTATTTGGTCCTACCAGTCTTCTGTCCCCCCACACACCAGTGCTCTCTCATCCCAGCAAAATCCAAACCACAGTCCGTCTGGTCCAGGAAGGCCCCGAGGGATCTGGCCCCTGCCACCTTGCTGAAGTAAGGCCTGTCCCTGTCCTCCTCGCTTACTTTGTTCCAGACATGCTGGACTCCTTGGTGTTCCCAGAACAGGCCAAGTGCATGCCTGTGTCAGGGCCTCCAACTAGATTTCCTCTTAGTCTGTGACACTCTAACATCAGCATTGCTTCCAATGTCACCTCTTCAGAGAGCTTCCTGGCCATCTGCCTAAAATAGTATCCCACCAGGAGCGCTGAGTGGCAAGAGTCAGTGGATTCTCTGACTCTTGGTTTTGGCTCAGGCCATGATCTCAGGGTCCTGAGATCGAGTCCCATGTTGGGCTCTGTGCTCAGCATGGAGTCTGCTGGTCCCTCTCCCTCTGCTCCTCCCCCTGCTCTCCTCCCATACCCCTGACTGGAATAAATAAGTAAAATCTTTAAAATAACATCACCTCTTGTGCCATTTTCTTTCTCTTTGTCCTACCTTGTTTATTTATATGTTTGGTTTTTGTCTATTTCTCTTCACTAGGATGTAAGTTGCCTGACGGCAGGATTACTCTTCTTTCGTTTAATGCTTTATCCTCAGTAGCCTGGAACTTGGTGGGTTCTCAATAAATATTCTATAATATGCACTCACATAACTATTTTTTTCCTAAATATTCTTAGTGCATTAGTTGGGGTTATTACAGAGAATTGTGTTATCTAATAAATTCCCACTTGGGAATAAAAGGGAGTTTTCCCTTTTAAATTAAAATATTGAACTTATGGGCAAAAGAATTTTTTTTTTTTTTTAAAGTAGGCTCCATGCCCAGTGTGGAGCCCAATTCAGGGCTTGAACTCACAACCCTGAGATCAAGACCTGAGCTGAGATCGAGTCAGACAGTTAACCAACTTAGCCAGCCCAGGTGCCTCTGGGCAAAATAATTTTTTTTTTTTTTTTAAGTATTTCCCATGCCTAGTGTGGAGGCCAGTGCAGGGCTCAAACTCATGACCCTGAGATTTGAGCTGAGATCAAGGGTCAGACACTTAACCAACTGAGTCAAGATCTGAGATCTTGACTGAGATCTGAGTTCAAGATCTGAGCTGAGATCCAGAGTCAGACACTTAACCAGCTGAGTCACCCAGGCACCTCTGCGCAAAAGAATTTTAGGGCATGAAGTTAAAAAAAAAAAAAAGGTGAAATTTAAAAATCTGTAAATCTTATACAACTTGATAAAGATTTAGGAAAACATAGCAATTCAGGGAAGGTAAATGTAGTTCCAGAATACACGGTTGAGTCAATGGTATTACTCCTGGCTTTTATGATAGGAAATTCAGAGTCCCAACTCAATTTGCTTAAGAACACAAAGAAGCATCTGCCTTCCTTTGTAACTACAAGGTCCAAGGGATTGACCTCAGGTAAGGCTACATCCAGGTGCTAGAATAATGCAATGAGTTTTCATTCTCCACTCCATTTCTAGGCAGCTCTGCCACCTTCAGTGTTGGCTTTATTCACAAGAAGCTCTAGGATTATATCCTCCATCCCCCTTTTAAAATATTTTATTTATTAGTTTGAGAGAGACAGAGAGTGAGGGAGAAAGCAAGCGAGCAAGCATGAGCAGTGGGGGAGAGGGAGAAGCAGGCTCCCTGCTGAGTAGGGAGGTGACTCAGGGCTCAATCCCAGCACCCTGGGACCATGACCTGAGCTGAAAGGAGATGCTTAACTGACTGAGCCACCCAGGCACCCCAGATTATAGCCCCTTTATAGCTGGTTATCCCAAGGGAAGGAGAGCTTCTTCATATCATTAGTCTAGCAAAAGCTCCTGGACTGAGTCACATGAGACCATTGGGGTGACCAACTATGAACCACATATTGTATGTAAAGGGATAGAAGGCATATAGCTGGCAAAACTGAATCACATGCCCATTTTGCACCTAGGAAGAAAGGAGGAATGAAGGTCAATCACCCTCAGTCCCCTGGACCAAGCACCAGGAGGGGCTTATTCAATGGGAAATCAAAACAAGTGAAATGGGTGGGATGGGGGTAAAACATCTACTGTTCACTAGATCAAGAAGAGACAACACTTCTGCTTGGCTCTGTCATGTCATGCACTGCTCTTTGACTTAAATATTTCCTCCTGGTCTTAACAAGTTGTGGTGGGTTTTAAGCTGATTGTGCCTATGTTCGGATGGATTGCAGAACGTGAAAAGTCTGTCTTCAGGACAGAAGAGGTTGTATGTGCATGTTAGACCATAGTGGCAGGAGACTGGAAGGGCTTGGTGCGGGGAAACAAGGAGGATCAGGAAGACTGGTGACTCCGTCTTTATTGACTCAGACACGGTTTCTCCTTACTTGAAGCCATCTCTATGTAATTGAAAAAACTCATCGAATAGTGCAGTGGATAATGGCTTATGTGGCCATTGCCCCCATCCCTGAACTAGTTGAGCACACATTGAACTCAGTTTTAATTCACCTCTCCTGTTGCCTTTGCGTGAGCTCTAGCAATCTGGTTTTTTAGCCCTGCTGGTGAGCCAAGCCCTCTGCCCACTGGAGACGGTGCAGAAAAGGAGAGCAATTGCATTGGCCTCGGGAAGACATGATTTTCAGTCCTGACTGTGCCACCCACCTGCTCCTGTTCTTCAGCAGTTACTTCCCCTCCTTGAGCCTTACCTTTCTCATCTGCAAAGTGGGCATGATACTCTTGACATCAGTGTGTAGTTGATGGTTGAAGAGAAAAATCTGGGGAAAAGACCTCTTACAGCTCCCAGCTCCCAGAAGCGCCCAGTGAGTGTTGTGGAATGTGAGAACACTCCTTGTCCGTGGCTATGCTGAACTTTACATCCTGGCCTTTCAGCACTGCCCTGGGTCTCTGTAGTTGAATTTTCTGAGCTGAGCACTGCCACAGATTGTACAAACATGCCGGTGAGAATGCAGAATGATTTGGTTGCGGGCGATACAAACCAGCACTGGTGCAGTGAAGCGAAAAAGAGAATTTGTTTGTTTCTCAGAGAACCGAAGGAAAATCTGATCATCTGGGACTGGAAAGTATAGGGACGAGGGTCAGATCCAGGATAAAGTGGGCTGCTCACTATCCTGATGCGTCAGCTCTAGAAAGCTTCTCTCCATGTGTCCTTCCATTCACATGGCCAAGAGAGGGCCTGACGGGTCTAGGGCGAGCACACAACTTAGGCCTGCCCAGTCAGGGTGCTTCTAACCCCACAGCTGCTGTAGAAACCATCCCATTGATATAATACACACTGCACGCTGTGTTCATTCATTTGTCCTTAAAACATTGACTAAGGGCCAAAACTGTGCCTTGTGCTAGTGGTCGAACTACCAAAGGCCAATGCCTCCCCTCGTGTAGTCCACAGTCCAACAGTGGCTGAGTTAGAGAGGAGCTTCTGGTTCTGGAGTGTCCCACTAAATAATATGCAGAAGGAGAGTGTAGTTCTCCAGAGAAAAACTGAGGCTTTATTTAGCAGGAGAGTGAGATTGGCTGAGGACAGGAAAAAGCAATGGCTGTTCCACTACCCCTAACTAGCATAGGAACCCATCTTTCCGAGCCTTACTTTCCTCATCTGTAAAGTGGGTGTGATAATGATGCCCACCACATAGGGTTATTTGGAGGAGTAAATGGATTGACGCAAGTAAGGTGTTGAGAGGGTGCCTAGACATAAAATGTGCTTCCGTGAATGTTTAGCTGCCCTCATCACCATCCCCATCACTGCGCCAAGCTCGAGCTCTCCTATTCCTTCTCACATGCTGTTTTCATGATGGAGCCCTGAGGAGTGGTAAACTCCTGGCCATACCCCCGAACCTCCAGGCAATAGGACTCTTTGAGCAATAATAAGAAGAGGGAGAAATTTGGCACCCTCTCCTGCAATCACATAGGCTGAGCCTTCTCATGCTTCCCCTTTGGCTGGAGGTCTGCAGCCTGTAAGTGTTAATTTAAAGTGAATTCTTTAAACAGCAACCTGGGCAGGCCTCCGGCTGTGCAGAGAGCCCATCTGCAGAAGATTCCAGGCCGGTGGCTTTGGTCCAGCCCTAACCCTGTACATACTCATAACCCAGAACTCACCGAAAGTGATTGAAATGCAAGTTTGTGTTGAGCTGAGATGCTAAATTCAGGATTGGGAGCATATGGATCGGCCCAGATTTGTTTTCTGCATATCTGATGTTAGCAATTTAGAACATCACTGGGACGTTCCCTGGAGAATTTCAGTTCTGTAAATGAAACAATTATTTTGGCAGTTTGGGAAAGAAATATTCATAACTTTCATGGTATTTAAAGGGGAAATACACCTTCCCCGAGTCCCTTTTTTTCCCTTGCCAGATAGGAAGAATGAAATTAGCGTGCCGAGGGAATAGATGGCATAAATAGAAAAATTGACAGTGTGTTGCATTCACAATTGGATTTCTAGGATTGACAGGGAGACGGGAAGTAAAAGGGTTTCTCCAAATCTGGGCACAGAGAAGTTGGAGAGAACACCAGGCCTGGGGCACGATGTTCATTCATTCAGTCATAAGGATCGAGCAGAACCTTCAGTGCGCTCCTGCTAGGGTGTGAGAGGAAAAGGGACCTGTGCTTGTCCGCAGTAACCGTCGAGCATTTCCAGTGCTGGACAGCAGAATTCTTGGGTTGCAAATACCTGAAAGCAGCTTAGAACAATCTTAGGTGGAAAAGAGAAAATTATTCTAATGATGGAAGTGTGTCTCGTGGAACTCAAGAGAGGGGAATCCTACAGGTGAGAATGGGGCCTGGCCCCAGGGACTAGAAGTGTCAGGACTCAGGCGGTCCCTTCTGTGTCTCTCATCTCTCATACTCGCTCCGTTCTTCTGAGCTTCCTGCTTTTCCCCTTTCCCTGGTTCACATAGCAGAAAATAGCGAACCCACAGCTTCTGAGTTCTCGAATCCCTCCACATTTGAGATACCAACCAGGGAGAAGAGAATCTCTTTGTTTCAAGTCTCAATGTCTGGGAGGAAAGCTGATGGGCTCAGTCGGGTCGGGCATTCACACCAGGTCCAATCAGCTATGGCCAGCGGTGGATTTGGGTGATACGACCTGTCCCCCAAAGTGTGGTCCCCAAATCAGCCACATCAGTCTCCCCTGAGAGTTTGTCAGAAACGTGGCCTGCCCAGCCTCCCCAGACGGACATGTTTGCAAGCTCCCCAGGTCACAGACCTCTGTGGCTCTCTGGCTGTCCTTCTATGCAGGAGGCGGGCAGGGTTGCTGGGAGCTGAACCAGGCAGCTTGTACATAATTAGGCTGCTGCTTTGAACCAAATCTTACAGAAAGCAAAATGCACAAAACAGAAATAAGCAAGCAAAGTGATTCTTGTTTATTTTTTTAATTTTTATAAATTTTTTATTAACATATAATGTATTATTAGCCCGAGGGGTACAGGTGTGTGAATCGCCAGGTTTACACACTTCACAGCACTCACCATAGCACATACCCTCCCCAATGTCCGTAACCCAACCACCCTCTCCCTACACCCTCTCCCCCACCCCACCCTGCAACCCCCAGTTTGTTTTGTGAGATTAAGGTGACTCTTGTTTATATGGAGTGAAGAACATCTCAGCTTGCCCTTCAAGCCCTCTCTTCCTTCTCCCTTCAGGCCTTTCCCCCCTTTCTCCTATGTGCAAAGAACCCCAGGGAATCCATTTGGAAACATCAGCCTAACCCAACCTGTTCATTTCATGAGTGGGCACCCACCTCTCCAGGGGGGAAGTGGTGCTGTTGGTTTTACCCTAGGTCACCTAGTTTCTGACTGGGTGATTCAGAGGTCTTTCTACTTCCTCAAGGAAGACTTGTGGCGGATGAGCAAATGAAGCCTTTCTCCAGAGCAGGGGATCTTTAGGAAATTCTCCCTTCCCACCAGCAACTTTTTCAAGCATACTTAAAATGCATGGGGACCCTTCCTGGGGCTTATGGTTCTTCCCTTCTGTATCCTTGCTGAATGGTGCATGATTTACCTTCCAGATCCTTCTTTTTGCTCAGTTAATTGATGGTACCGGGTTTCAGACTTGAGATGACAGCGAGCGGTTTTGAAGAAGCCGAGAGGGCTGAACCAAGTCACAATTGTGATGCTAAACACCTTCTCTCCCTCTCGCTGAATTGACCCACAGCAGCTGCTCCTGCCAAAGGGACTGGCTAGGAACACCGCAGCTCACACCGGTCCCACGGCCTGCGCGCGAGTGCTGGGGACAGCTCGGGACCTGTTGGACCTGCCTATACGCCTTGTGACAACCCACTTAAAAAAATTATTTGTGATTTGCGCTCTGCTATCAATCGAAATCGAGAGTATTGATCCCCACTGATTGCCGAGGACCGAAATAAAGTGAAAGGGTAATTGACTGCCGTGTCCCCCATCGATCGAGCGCCACAGTTCATCGCCCCTGAAATTATTTTCAAGTACTTTGGTTTATCATTCCTAATAAATATAGAAATTGAGTAATCAAAATGACTTACATTCACATCGAACCAAAAGCTTTTAAGGAAGTGTCTATGTTTAAGTGAGTCCATATTCTATGCTGGTTTTGTAATCAAGGCCCCCGGGCCTATTCTGACAGCGCTGGGATACAGCCTGGCTTAAGAGAAGAAAAAAAAGTGTCATCGTCACAGCAGCAGGAATCCCAGGTACCAGCACGTTTCCGGAGATGTCATGGTAATGGTGGCCCCTGGGATTTTGAGGCTGAGCCCTCCCAAATCGTGGCACTGTCCATCCCATCCATTAAACACTTTCCCGGAAACAGCAATCTCTTTTGTTTCGCTCCCCTGGCACCGCTCATAAAAACACAACAGTTGTCTTGATGTATACAGGGATGTTAGCAGGAAAGTTATTAAATCAAAGTCTGCCTTAGCCACATCCCTAGGTTGCGTGGCATTTGGTCCTTTAGTGCTTCAGAATCGTATTGCCGTGCATTTTTTTTGAAAAGGTGGTTTTAAAGGAAGATCAAGCGTCCTATTAAGTAGGTGGCTGAAGAGCGGGACTGAGGAGCTAGAATGTGCTTTGGGAAACCAGGCTCAGGGGCACGGCACCACCCAATAGAAGTACCGTCGTGGGCATTTTGGAAAAATACCATGATACGCACACTCTCATCAGAAAAAAATTCCAGGACTTAAGAAGGAAGTGGGGTTAGAGGCACGACACCCAACAACTTTGTCAGTGGTGTGTTAAAAGAAAGATAGGAGCCTTGTAAAGATAGCCCCGTTTTGTGTATGTTAAATGATTGAAAGTACACACTATGCTGTCTATTGCATTTTACCTTAGAAAAGACCTGCGGGGGGGGCGCCTGGGTGGCTCAGTCATTAAGCATCTGCCGTTGGTTCAGGTCATGATCCCAGCATCCTGGGATCCAGCCCCGCATCGGGCTCCCTGCTCAGTGGGAAGCCTGCTTCTCCCTCTCTGACTCCCCCTGCTTGTGTTCCCTCTCTCGCTGTGTCTCTCTCTCTGTCAAATAAATAAAATCTTTAAAAAAAAAAAATACTTAAAAGAAAAGACCTGCGGGGCACCTGGGTGGCTCAGTGGGTTAAGCCTCTGCCTTCTGCTCAGGTCATGATCCCAGGGTCCTGGGATAGAGCCCCGCGTCAGGGTCTCTGCTCGGCAGGGGGCCTGCTTCCCCCCCCCCCCCCCCCCCCCCCCCCCCCCCCCCCCCCCCCCCCGCCCCCTGGCGGTCTCTGTCAAATAAATAAATAAAATCTTAAAAAAAAAAAAAAGGAAAAGACCGGGGATTTGCTTATGGAGTTGACGTCCACACCCAGTAGGCTGCTGCTTATGGGTTATTAGGAAGTGGTGGAAGGAGGCGTACCTGAAATTGGACAGAAAATTGTAGCGCCAGACAAGGATGCATGTGGTGCATAATGTATGTTGTGGATTGAAGTAGCTGGTAGATGTTTGAGCTTTTTGTGAAGTCACACACAGCCCCTTTCAGCTGGGTGCAGCTTTCCGGGTTTGCCTAGTATTCCTTGCAGGCCTAGGCAGGCACAGTATCTGCAGGATCCTCAAATTATTCCTTAATATAGCAATCACATCGGAACACATTTACATTTTCAAAACAAGCATTACAGTAAAGCGGACTATATAATATGAACCACACATGCGAGCCATGTATGTGATTTTCAGTTTCCTAATAGCCACTTTAAAAAAAGAAAAAAAACCATGTGAAATGAGCAATATATTTTCTTTAACCCGAAAACGTCAACATATGACGTCAACATGTAATCAAGATTAAAAAATGACTGAGATAATGTCGTGTTGTATGTGTATGCTAAGTCTCTGAAATCGTGTGTGTATTTTAGACTTCCAGGACTTCTCAATTCAGACTAGTAAAATTTCAAGGCCTCCATGAGCATATATGGCTCATAGCTACCATATTGGACAGCCAGGATAGAGGGGATGAATATTTTGGACAGTGAGTCAGTAGAGAATAAGAAGAATCTACAGTGGAAAGTGGAAATATATGGTCTGGTATAGGACCCCTTTGTGTTATCCAAAGCTATAGATTAGGCCCATACTCTAGATCTTTAAAAATACATATGTGTGTTTGTGTACTTATAGTATATAAGTATATATAATACATAAAATTCTATAATAGAAATATTTGTAATTATATATATAATTACATGTATATATTATATATATTTATATGTATATATATTAGGGTATATACATATATGTATATATATGCACATATACATATATACATATATATATTATATATATGTATATATATTTGGGAAAGACTGAGACTATGTTCAGAAAATAGTTTCCTATGCTTAATACACATTTCATATCCACTTCATTTATGCCTCATTTTTTCTTTTTAAAGATTTATTTAGTTATTTTAGAGAGAGAGAGAGCACACTGGGGGGTTGGGGCAGAGGGAGAGAGAAACTCCAGCAGACTCCATGCTAAACTCGGGGCTCCATTCCAGGACCCAAGATCATGACCTGATCCCAAACCAAGAGTCAAACACTTAACTGACTAAGCCACCCAGGTGCCCCGTGCCTCATTTTTGGTAACAGTCACTTAAGTGTCGAAGCACAGGGTCTGGTGGTCATACAATGTCACTTGCCTTCTTGAGTTTCTCTAGGACAAGAGTCAGATTCACAGAGCTACTATGAATGTTTAGCATGTAGTAAGTGCTCAAAAAATACTTCCTGAGTTCAGTTTAACTCATTTGTAAAGTGAAATTGTAATGGCAATACTAAAGTACTAGAAATATTAGATTAGAATTTTCTTACTTTTGGCTCATGTCCCTCACCACCCATTTATTTTCCCATTTATTTACTAACTGTTAATTGACCTTGAGCCTCTTCTCTTACCCACTCTGTTTTCTTCCTCCGTGCTTTGGCCATACCCAGTTTTTCAGTTCTTCAAGCACACCATGCTCTTTCTTCTTTGGACTGTGCACATGAACTTCTGAATCTGACTGAGTCCAAGTTCCCCTACACCTTTCTTAATCTAGAGAATTATCCTGACCTCTTTTCTGCAAAAGTTCCAGATCTCTCCACTGCACCAGTGACACCCTCTACCATCAATGTTGTGTTATCATTACCACTTACTTTTCTGTCTCTGGATTAGCTTATGAGCTTTGCAAGGTCACAGACCATATTTGTTGTGTTTTGCCTGTGGCTTGTACACCTTTGGAGGGGGTGGAAATTGGATACTCTAGTGGTACCATGGGTAAGAGATAATGACAGTCAGAATGAACACCTAGCGCAAGATGGGTCAGATTACTAAAACCCATGGGCTTCCGCTCTTGCAGGTTCCAAACTAGTCCTCAAAGAGAATAATTTTTTAAAAACCCAAATCCCTCCATGTTAATGCTTTAAATCCTTTCACTGGCTTCTCATGGGTCTTTGAATAAAATCCAAACCCCTCATCCTAGCACAGAAGGCTGTCCATGGTCTGACCCTTGCTTGCCTCTCCCCATTTATCCAGCACACACTCTTCCTTGTCCCTTGTACTTCACCTAACTCTGACTTCCTTTCCTGTCCTTGGACATTCAGGCTCTTTCTTGTGGCCAGACCTTTGCCTATGCTGTTCCCTCTGCCTGTAATACTCTCCCTCCACCCCTAAATACTCATAGGTTTGGCTTATGCCTCAGGTCACAGCTCACATGTCCTTCCCTCCCCTGACCCCATCACCTATGGGGACCTTTCCCTACCTCCTCATCCTGTTTTATTTCCCTTATAAAACTCATCCCTGTGGGGATTGATATTGTTCATGTATTTATCTCCTCTTTGTCTCTCTTTCCAATTAGAGCAAAAACTTTTGAGGGCTGGGAGCCTGACTCTCTTGTTCACAGCTACAGCCCTAGTAACTAACATATTGGGTTCTTGATCATATTTTTGAGTGATTGAATAAGGTACTATTGTGTGTGCGTGCGTGCACGTGCATGTGCGCGTGTGGGTAATCAATAAGACATGGGCGTCAATGAGAGGGAGTTAAAGATTTCCAGCTCAGTCTGGGTATTCGTTGTGTCTCAGTTCCGGTTCCTCCATGAGTAGGCCCTGATAGAAGGATTCGGTACAAGTGGTTTACTTGGGAGTTGAGACCAGGAAATGCTGGCAAAGGAGCAGGAGAGTGAGTCAGGCTAGGGAAGTGAGCCAGTTAACAAGCTTATGGCTGTTTTGGAGAACAGGAGCTATTGCTGGGGAACTCTGGGAATCGGAGTAGAACTCTGCCTCAAGGTGATCTCTCAAAAGGGCGAGGGAGCCAACCTACAGAAATCTTCTATAGCCATTGGTCGAAGGCTGTGCCTTGCGGGGAGGTGATTCTCAGGCTCTCCTGGTCTGTGGGCAGAGTGGGCTTCAGCTGCCACAGCAAGCGTGTGCATCACTGGAAGTTGACCAAGTCAGCTGTACCATGTAAGGTGTGAGGGAGTATAGACAACACCAGTAAGTACTCCACATTGTTTCCACAAACAAGCACCACCCCCCCACACACACACACTGAAAGACTTAGGGATTTGAGCAGGAATCACCTGCAGGCTATCTAGGTGAAGACAGCCAACGTGCAGCTGGAAATGTGGGTGCAGAGCTAGGAGACAGGCTGTGGCTCGGTAGCGTGCTTGGCAGTTGTTGACAGATAGGAGCTTCCTAAAGCCACTGGCCTGGAGGAGGTGGCCCTTGTTTACTGAGCCGCATGACTGCATTTGGCCAAAGCTGACCATTTCATACTTCTCAAAGCAGCCTTTTCAGGGGCGCCTGGGTGGCTCAGTGGGTTAAGCCTCTGTCATCGCCTCAGGTCATGATCTCAGGGTCCTGGGATCGAGCCCCACATGGGGCTCTCTGCTCAGCAGGGGGCCTGCTTCCTCCTCTCTCTCTGCCTGCCTCTCTGCCTACTTGTGGTCTCTGTCTGTCAAATAAATAAATTTAAAAAATCTTAAAAAAAAAAAAAAAAAGCCTTTTCACATGTCCTGCATGATCTTGCCACGTTGTTCTTTCTCTTCTGCCTTTCCAGACACACACTTAGGGAGTGGATATGAAGTGATTCAGGATGTAGGCAGGAGTGAAGGAAGCCGATGGTGCTACGAGCAAAAGAGGGAAATGATTGATCCAAGTTTTGGGTGAAATCGAGAACTCGGATTTAGGGTTTCTCTTTAGTCAGTCAGTAAATATTTCTGTTTGTGTTTCCAAGTGCTCTAAAGGCCTTGAAAAGAGCAAGGACTATGTCTTCCTATTAGAGCAGGGGAAGCAGGACTGGGACTCTCAAAGGTAAGCTAGGTCAGTAGCCACTGCCAAACAATAAGCAGCAATAAAATTTTGGTGACATTTTTAAAAAGGTTTCTATTTAGGCCACACATTATGGAATGGCCCGTGGTAAAGTGGCCAGACGTAGGCCGGCTGGGTGAGGCCGTCCACTTGTCTCCCATTCTCCTTCTGGGACCATAGGGCCATGCTGGGCAATGTCAGAAGCACAAGATAACATGTCCAATCTCTCCAGTGCCTTCTGAGCCTCTGGCCACCTCATACGGGTTAATATCCTATTGGCCAAACCCAGTTACATGGCCAAGGTCAAAATGAAGAGGCTCAACTCCATCATGGAATCGATGAGGGTAGGAAGTGAGTATTTCTGAACAATAACCCATCCCATGAGAATAGGGGTCAGAAAACAAAGAGATCAAGGGAGTACCCGAGTGAATTCTTTCCTGAGTTAGCATTATTTTTCTTTTATTCTTGAATTTTCCAAGACCTAGGAAGGGTGGCCTCAGCTTGGTTAGGGGTCACGAGTATGAATGGATTAGTCAGAACCGCTAACAAAGCTTGGCTGCTTCCTCTTCCTGAAGAATCCAGACAGAGACTTGAGGGAATTGTGGGGGGACCCACTTCAGAAGGGACATTGACTTTGAGCCCTGCGTCCTCCCATGCCAGTTTCCCGGGTGTGACTGAAGGAGGCCCTGCGACTTCTGCCCGCGGTCTCACCCTCCGCGTGGCTGAGTCGCTGAAAGAGAAGGTACCAGGAGGTGGTGAAATACGGAGAATCGATGACTTTGACCAGTTGTATCTCTTCTTTTATCCCTGAGGTTCACAAGTTTGTATCTTCTGAATCTTAAGTTCATTAATCAGCATGAGACAGGAAGATAAAAACACGCCGCCGCTAGGATTACAAGGGGCGAGCCAGTAATTACCATAGAAGAGTACAATTGAAAACACATTTTATTTAAATATTTATCTTTGAGAATTGCGGTTTGCAAGTTTACAGTGCTTCTGGTGAGCGCCGCGCGGTTTGGGAGTCAGTGACCTCTGGTTCTGGCTCTTTTGCCGAGTGTCAGAGCCTGGAAACACGCCCCCCAGGCTCCACCCTTCCCAGCACTGCCAGGTACATGGTAACGACATGATAGGTTTGCACGGAATGAATAAACTGTACAATTGGAACAGAATGGCCCATGGAGATAGGAAAGCTATGAATGAAATGACATTTAAACGAATCTTGAGTCTTCGAGGTAGAAAAATGCTGGATTCTCCCCACTTCGAGTGGAGTCTAAATTCAAGAATATGTGATTTTGTGCGATGTAGGGATTGTAACTATCCCCAAATTACATAAATATGCTTTTTCCCCCCTCCAACCTCAGTTAGAGAATTTTGTTGGCTCTTCAATATAGAGGATGTTCTATGCACAAAAGGCTTTGTTCTTTGTATTATCTTTTTTTTTTTTTTTTTTTTTATTGACAGCCGGGGTGATGCACGGCTGATTCCTGTGTTAAGAGAGTGTCAATTGCTTAGCTAACTGCATTTATCACCCAGGGTTCTCTCTATCTGTGGATAGCAACTGCGTCTTCGGAGTTTTTGTGTGTTCTGCCTATATTTCCCTAGCTGCAGCGAATATGGTTTTTATATTTATGTGAAACTGCTAATGTGTTGCTCGCTAGATCACGAGCAATGGGCTTCTGACAGCTCCGTTCATTAGTCAGCTTGAGGAAAAAAATAAAAGAAAACACATTGATATAGAAACAGAGTGTGAGCCAGCAATTACCATCAGAGAGCACAATTGAAACCACATTTTATTTAAATATTTATCTTGTGATTTGATTCATACAAAACAAGAAACCTTTTTTTTTTTTTTTTTTAATGAATGACTTCACCACCGAAATTTGAAGCGTAAGATCCCTATTTGAGTTGGGTTTGGTGTGGTCCACGGCTCACAGTACAGAGTTAAATAGCCTCAAATTATTCACAGCGATGTGCCCTTGGGATCGCTAAGTATGAACGTGTAGAAAGATGGTAGCTCCGTGCAGCTGTTCACTTTGGAATCCCAAGTTAGCAGAGTAAGAGGAAGAAGGGGGAACAAGCTGATGGATAACTTTTAGTCCCCCTAGTCATAATGCCGGAGATGTAGAATGCTAACCTTCTCAGTGCATTATGACTATTAACACCATGAGCTGAGTATTGTTCTTACTCCTGCTTGACAGATGAGCAAACAGGGCCATGATGAGGTTAAAGGACTAAGCCAAGGTCACACCTGGGTGATTATCTGCAACTCCTAGGAAGGGACATCTGGGGCTCCAACGGAAAGACCCAATTCCTTGCTACTTCCTGTTCAGCCTCTCTTGATGGAGATTGGCTGGCGTGGCTTCAGTACCAACGGGGACAAATCTGGGTCCTCCCTGTGTCTTGCCGGGACTTCCAATGATGGCAATTCTGGGAATCTTGCAACTTGATGGCATCCATCTCACTAGCCTATCTGGGAAGTTTGGACCATGATGACACGGGGAGCCCCCCATCTCTCCCCTTCCCAAAAAGGGTTGTTTGATATTTGGCTCTCTGACCTCCATTCCCCCCAACTCCCCCCCACCCCAACCCCCAAGGAGAGAACTTGAGCTCATCTCTGTTTGACAATCAGATTCAGGACCAGAGTTCCTTCCCCAGTTGCCAAATATAGGAGTTGGAGTTATTATAGATATTTACTGAATTGCACTTTTTTTTTTTAACTGACCCTCTGTCATTGGACCTTGAGGTTCATACAATTTGCCAGCATCATAAACACTGTAAACATCTTTGACCGAACAATTTCGCATACTTATCTTACAGTTGTTTGAGGACAAATCCACAGTTATGCCATCGTTGGGTAAATGTTCTCTGTTTGCATTGGGTTTGCCCTTCAAAAAGTTTGAGCTTGTCTCAGTTCCAACCGGCGGGGAATGTGAGGGCCTCTTGTGTTGTGGTTCCCTGTATTGCAGTGAGGGAACGAAGTAGGCACACCATGAAATGTATGGCTCCAGGAATAGACACTTGGGTAAGTGCATTGTTCAGGCCATGGGTGTTAATGGTAGTCATTAATCTGGAAAACAGAGAACTTTGGAAAGAGATCAATTCGGCCAGTTTTATGTAGAGAGATAAAGAGGCTCCAAGCACTATTTTGTGGGAAGTCTTAAGACCAGAAACGTGAAGCAAAATCTTACCAAAACCTACAGGCTTGGGAGAGTGACTATGAAAACAGAACATGGACTGTAGATATTCTATAGGTCAAAGGAGGTAGAGGAAAAGGGACAAAAAGAGATGAGCTTGATGTAAAGAAGGGAAGTTATAAGTAAGAGAGGGAAAGCAAAATTTGCTTTTCTATTGCTTATGTTGGAAGGATTTCTACAGACCAGCTGGGTTTAACTGCTTTTGCTATTTAAAGAAGCCCTGCCTGAAAATAGTGGGGTGCGAGTGTGGCATCACTTCGTTGCAGGAACTGGTTTGGATAGTCAGTTTGCTAAGTATACCCAGATGTGTTAAAGCCTGGATACTGACTCATGGGAACCAAACTCATAAGTCACCGATGTATAAAGCCAGAATATCCTTCATTTAATATGTTGTCCGTAGCTACAAAAGGTACCACCTTCTCATGCTCACTGAGCTCTGTATTGTCTCCCTGTGGACAGAGCATCATAGAAGGCCATATTAGGATCAGAAGCTTGCTTCATAAGCATGGTCATAATAAAATAAGTCTTATGAGCTAAGAGGGTGGTATATTGGTTGAGCCGGTCGCATAGATGAATGATTAGAAGTCAGGCTTAAATTGTTGTCAGCCAAGGCAGACTTTATTTGCTTTTGTGACTTGGAAGTCAGAGGGCTCAAACACAAGTGGATCCAGGAGCTTCCGCCCTAGCATCTAGACCCAGCTTCTCTACTCTCCAGGGCAGTACCTACCATGGATAGGCGGCAAGCTCTGTGCTGGTAAAGAAACTCGCCTCTTGTAGCTGTTCGCCTCTTGGCCAATGCTCAGTGAGGATTTGTCGAATATTCAGAGAGAGTGAGCCAAGACACTCTCTCTAGGCAGTTCTAGAAAGAAACTGCTAAATTTCTTCCCTCTGTAGAAACACTTCAAAGTTTCCTTGAACCTTCCTGATCCTAAGAATCCCTTTAAAATATCAACTCCCAGGTCTTCCTCCTGGGAAGTCTATAAAGCAGGCTGGGTGGGACCCAGTAATCTGTGTTTTTAACCCAAGGGGTGGGGATTCCTGCGTTTAAGGGAAGAGGGAAGAGCCACTGATGTACATTAACGCTTATCAGATTTTAATGTGCATCTGGGTCCCATGAGGATCCGGTGAAAATCCAAGTTCAGATTCAGTAGATATAAGATGGGGCCCAGATTCTGTATTTCTGCCATGGTCTGTGGCAATGCTGGTGCTGCTGGTCTGGGGCACACTTGGTGGGAACCCTGCTCTGCGGCCCAATGGTAATGAACTACAGTCAGTTTTGCGTACCGGAGGAAATGAGGCAGGGTCTGTGGGCAGTTTTTATTATTGGAACCATGGGAGGCATACCACTGGTGTCTACTAGGTAGAGGCCGACAGTGCTGCTCTGTGTGCACGATCCCCCAACACAGGATCATCAGCCCCAAATGCTGGGCCTCTGCTGTGGAGAACCCTGTCTGAAGAACATCCCCTCTGGGTGGCACACATGATGGCATGCAAGCTTTATGAGCTGTCCCCACGATCCAGTCTGGCCTCCCTGGGGTTCCACTCATGATCCCTGGCTTGGATTTTAACTCCCGGTTGACACATTTAAATCACATGTTGGCTGTAAAAACAAGAGCCCATGTCAGACACTGTTCCAGGTGCTTCACGCCCTGTGTGTAAGGCAGTTGCTATCATTGTCCCCATTTTCAGGACGTGAAGGCTGAGGCTCCAAGAGGTGAAGCAATTCTGTTGGGCCATTTCTGCAGCGGATTCAAGCTGTAAACTGTTTATCTATTTATATATTTACGGGTATCTCTCACGATGATTGTGAAACTGCTGGTTTTTTAATAAATAGCATGTGAATACAGTACAAATCAAAAAGTAGAAAAGAGTATGCAGTGAAAAAGAAATCTGTTTCCCCCCATTGCTCCCAGCCATCCCCTTCTTTATTCCAGAGCCCATGTGTGTCTTCAGTTTCTTGGGTATCATTTCAGAAAGAGTCTCTGTATTAAAAAATAGATAGGCATAAGCAGATAGAGAGAGAGAGAGAGATCATTGCCCCCAAGTGATAGGCTACTCCATTGGTTTGCTAAGGCTGCCATAACCAATCACCACAAACAGGGTGGCTTGAAACAACAGAAGTTTCTCGCTCACAGTCTGGAGGCTAGAAGTCCAAAATCCAGTTGTTGGCAGGGTTGGTTCTTCCTGGAGGTTCTGAGAAGCATCTGTTCCATGCTTCTCCTAGCTTCTGTGGTTGCCAGCAATCCTTGGCATTCTTTAGCTTGTAGATGTATCGCTTCAATCTTCACCTGGCATTCTGTGTCGGTGTCAAAATTTCCCTCATCCTATAAAGACACCAGTTGTTGGATCAGAGCCGACTCTAATCGAGCAGGGCCATGTCTGAACTTACTATTTCTGCAAAGAAGGTCACATTCCAAGGCACCAGGGGTAAGGACTTGAACATAGGTTTTGGGGAACACGGTTCTGCTCGCGACAGACACTGAAGTTTGCTTTGTGTCTTATTTTTGCCCTTATCAGTAAGCCTGGGGCATTGGCCCATGTCTGTACAAAGACAGCTGTTCTGTAAGTGACTGTACATGGTGACAATATATGCACCATAATTCTTTAACCGTCCTCTGTTGGTGGATGTTTAGGCTTAACAAAACTTCTGCTCTTTCATACATGTTTCCATTGGTTCCCCTTTCTTCATTTTTAGAGAATAACTAAGCAACATGGGAAAAGAAATTCCTCCCCATGTATTTGTATGTCTAGATTCCTCAGAGTCCAGAATGACCTGTGAGAACCTATTCTAGATTAACCAGAAATCTCTCGTTTCTCAGAATGGGTGAGCATGGTCTCTAAACGTTTCTGGAATGAGGGCTGCCGTGGTTCTCAGCCGTTACTGTCCTTGAGCCCCACTCGAGAAGATGCTTAAGAGAAGATTGTGCTCCCCCCACCCAAAAAAAATCTCCAAGGCAGTGCGACCCTGGAAGCTTATTTCTAAAAGATGTGCCCAGTGGTTCTAGTCGATCGTTAGGGTTGAGAGCCCCCAAACTGTGTGCTTTGGACTATGCCGAGTATTAGGAAGATAGCAATCAATATAATTTAGTCCTTGCCCTTGAGGAATTCATGGTTTGTTAAGGAAAACAGACAACAGAAGTATAAGATTTTTTACTTATTTATTTGACAGACAGAGACCACAGGTAGGCAGAGAAGCAGGCAGAGAGAGAGGGGGAAGCAGGCTCCCTGCTGAGCAGAGACCCCGATGCGGGGCTTGATCCCAGGACCCTGGGACCATGACCTGAGCCGAAGGCAGAGGCTTTAACCCACTGAGCCACTCAGGCGCCCCGACAACAGCAGTATAAAGCCACCCGAGGAACCATCAACACAGCCCAGGTGTAGGAGCTGGGTGGGATCCAAGGGAGGGAGGTAATACCTCAGTTGAAAATTAGAAGGTGAGCAAGAAGTAGGATAGGGGCCATGTACGCAGACCACATGGCATGAGCAAAGCCACGGAGCCCATCCCCATGTGAGGTGTGAGGGAGAGCCTCTAGCCTCCAGGCCTTGTAGAAACGCACCAGTGGAGATGGGAAGGGAGGAGTGAGTCTGGGGACTGTGGCCACTGTTACAGCACAGCGGTCTTTTGTATCCATCCTGGTCTTCTAATGCCTAAAGTTCTTTTGCATGGTGATGAATGTTTTGCCCCAAGGCCCCCTCAGGCAAACTTGATTACCCAGCAAGGCAAAAGGTCTGAAGACACTGGTGAGGTGTCTCTCCACCTTTCTCCTGGCAACCTGAGAGCTGGGACCAAGATGGTGACCAAGGAAGCCAATAAATGTTAGTACAGAAACAATTTGGTTACCACCGAGAAGAGAAGAGGAATGAACGTGGGAACAGCGTCCCTTACAATCCCATCCTTGTATTTTAAGAAAACTGATGATGCAAAACTCGGGAAGAGGCTGGGGGAAGGTGAGAAGAAATCTGAACCATGGCTATATGGAGGCTGGCCATCTGGAGCCGAATCTGCCTCATCAAACAATCCCTAATTGTTTTTAATAAGGTGCATAAGTTATGTTTGGCTTCCCCCGCTCCGTGCAGTCTCCCTGTTGAGACTGTTTTTTATTTTCTTATGAAACAATAAGGCCAATATAATTAAAAAGCAGCAAACATATTCACCTCCCAGTGACTGGGGCAGGTAATTACGAGCTCCTTCTTGGAGGAAGGATTGTTGTTTTTCTTTTTTATGTTGCAATTTTAATAAAGAAGGAGCCAGTAGGGGAAGAAGAACCCTAGTGACGTTCCAGTCTTGGTTTTCCCTTCCTTTTGCAGAAGGGAGACTTTTGCAGCCTGAGAGAGGATGAGAGCAGAAATGTGGGTCTGTGTGGCTCTCCTTGAGGCTCATGGGCACCACAGTTCCTGGTATTCAAGAGCACTTGATAAATAATTATTGGCTGTCATGCAAGAGAATGGAAATGTTCTTGGATCACCAGCTCAGCCCCATTCACCATGGAAGGATTATCACAAATGTCCCTCTGAACTTTCTCCAAAAGCCTGTACGGTCGGATACAATTGTGAAGTGACCAAGATTGGCAAATGGGGAATAAAAAGAGGAAAATTGGGTGACCTGGGACAGCATGCTTGGGGGCGGCAGCAGGGGGATGGGGTAGGGATGGGAGCAGGATGGGGTAAAGGCAGGAAAGGGAAAGCATAGAGAAATTTTTAAAATATTAAAATACCACTTTTCAGAAAGAAACAAGGGGGCAATATAGCTTACCTGAGCTGTTAAACTGGCATTTCCAGACTCAGGAAGAGATGAGAAGCAAGTAAGCGCCTGGATATAGGATCCTCCAGACTGGGAGGACCAAGAGGGAACCATCCTGCACGGGGCCTCACGTGGTCTCCTTGGGCTGTTCCTTCCTCAACACATACTACTTGTCATGGAATGGCATGTGCTACAGTATTTACACCTCCTGGGCACCCTGTGAACTGTATTCCAGAATCTGCATGCTAATGAGGAAACAGATTTGGGGGGTTGAGAAAATTGACCCAAGATCCCGTGATATTGGCAAAGCCAGGTTCTAAACTGAAATGGATGGTCTTCAAAGCCGGGGCCTCGTTCTCTGCACTGGATTTATATCCCATTTGATCCCAAATTTCCCACTTCTTCTCGGATGCAGGCAGAGTGGCTCCTTGTAATGGGTTCTGTGCTTCTACCTCATGGGTTCCTAACGGCAATGTAAAATCTGACCCTATTTTTAGTAAGGTAATTGCAAAATATCCATACAAGTACTTCCTCCTTCATTGACTTATCTTTTTAGTGCTACAAGGGAAATAAGGATGAATCGAACAGAGCCCTTCAAGGGACATAGTTTAGTAGCCAGACTAAGGAGATGGATGTAAAACTAAGCCATGTGTCACTATGCTTATAATAATAGCATGTTCTTAGATGCCTACCTTGGGCCACCATGGTATGCCACGCTTCCCTGTGCAGAGAGCTGTCTATGCAGCAAGGTAAAGGAGTTCAGACGGAACCATGGCTTTGAGCCAGTGATATTACAGAACACTTGAGGGAAGGGGTAACATTTGAGCAGAGACTGGAAGACTAGTGAGACCCTTGGAGGGAGGAATGGATCAGTGCAGGCAAGAAGGGGTAAGGTGAGGGGGGAATTCTGCAGGCAAGAGTCTAATACCAGAAGGGAGGGATTGGGAAAATGTTGGCCAAGGTCAGGTTACAGCAAGCTTGTAATGTCAGGCTGAGGAGATTGGGGACAAAGTAGGTGACAAGAATCCATGGAAATCTTCAGCCATCCTTCTTAGGAGTCCAAAGGAATCCACGCTTAGAGAATAAGCAGTGAATTTGACGAATCTCAAGCCGTTGATGATCAAAGGAAGCCCCCTATCTCGGGACTACCTCAATTGCCAGTAATAGGAGCTCACCTCAAATTGGTTTAGGTGTGAAGGGATTAACTCGTTATAGGAAATCAAGTGTCAGGAATAAGGTTGGTGGCTTAAGACAGGACCATAGTAGAAGCTCAAGCCAACCTGTAGGGTCTAGGTCACTCTCTGTCCCCATCTTGGTTCCCCTCTATCTTCTGCAGCCTTCTTTGGTGGCTTTCCTAGCCCAACCTGAGCCCTTCCCTCTTAGGACTATCTGTGGTAGGAGTTCATCGCTTTCAGCAAAAATGGCGCCCCACCTGGAATCCAGCCCCTTGGCCCTGATAGACTCATTTGCTCCTCATAGGCTTATTGAACTATTATTATTAGGCTTATTGAACTATTAAGAACTACTATTGAACTTATTGAACTATTCTCTGTAGCCAGACAGTTGCAGGGCTCTACTGAGCCGGGTCTGAGTTCTAATTCCACACCTTGGGTTGATAATGGAACAACAAGCTTACCTGGACCTCGAAGACCAAGAGTAGGGAGGAGTGGCTCCTTAGGAAAAAATAAAAAAACCAGGGTGTTGTTACCAGAAGGAGGAGGAACGTGAACCCAGCAGACAAAAACAACAGATGTCCACTATGACACCTTGGAGAAACCAGGCAGAAGGACTGCTGGGAAGGCTCAGTGATGGTGTAAGTACCCTGGGGCTCAGGACCCGAAATGCTGTCCGTAACGCTTTGCCTGTGGTACTCAGGTGGCAGGGCCCATGGCGGGATTTGTGGTTGCTAAGCAGGGTCCTCGGAAAGAGGGAATGCAGGTTGCTGAGTGGGCTGGGGAAGCGAGAAGCGGATTGTAGGGAAGTAGGAGTTCGGGTTTGTCTCAGGGTTTAGGAGCTGAAAGCCAGAGGAAGCAGCTGATAGATTCATTTCTGCAGTGTTAGGCCTGCAGTTGCCAAATCAGGGTTAAATTTGCATGCCCAGTTTTCCATGTAGAATGTTATTCTCATGCAAATAGAGTTGCTACAAACACACATCTGCCCAACATGAATAAATCCTGTAGATGAGCCAGTCTGCTGCTATTAGGTGCTTAGAAACACCCAGACCTGATGATGGCTGCATCAATGAGGGACGGTTGGCCGTTCTTGGCTTGACCCAAGGGATCTTTGAGAGCCAGGGACTTGGTTTGTGGTAATGGTCTTGCCTCTGAGGGAAAGGAAGTGACCTTTGTTGGTCACCAAGAGATCCTGGTTGAACAGTTCTTCCTGAAGGAAGTCTAGAAGTCATCCATCTGGGCTCTGGATCCAGCAGAATCACCAGGTCTTTGGAGGCTCTGGTCTTCAGTGCCTTCTCCCTCCACATCCAACTCTGGCCCAACCCTGGCTACTTATGGGTGCATCTGGAGACATCGTTTTTTTTTTTTAAAGGTGCCAGAGCCCAGTCCCCCTCTCCAGAGATTATGATTCACTTGGTCTGAGGGGAATCCTGGGCTTGAGTCTGGTCTTTTGATGAATCTTCTTTAGTGATTGTAAAATGCAGATGGGCTGAGAGCTACAGGTCTCACTGGATTTGGTGTGTTTGCTTTTCCTGAACCGTATCTCAGCACAACTGCTTGTTCCCTCCTCAGTCTGTCCCCATTTCCCACCTCCCCCCACTTACCTCATGTAGCTCCTTTCTTAGGCTGCCATTAAATCAAGTATTTTAGTGAGGCAGTCCCTTTGTCTTGGGCCTCAGTTTCCGGATCTACAGAAGTGCTGTGCGTGAGCTACGTGATTCCTCCTGGTCCTTTTGAAGAGTAAGTTTCTGGAGATTGGAGTTTCTAAAATGTAGTCAACCCATCCACAGGATCCCCAAAAACTCATTAAGTTGAATGAATGGAACCTTTACTTGAGCATCATTTATCATCAAAACTCATGCCTTAGGTCAGAAGTTCTTCCCCTGGGAATGACTTTGTTCCCAGAGGACACTTGACTATGCTTGGAGACATTTTCAGTTACCTCAAATACAGCACTATAGGTGTCTAGTGGTTGCTGAACATGCTACAACAGAGAGTACAAAGAACGATCCAGTTGGAAATGTCAGTATTGTCCAGGGGTGAGAAACCTCACTTTTGGGTGTTCATGCTTGATTCCCACAGTCAAAACCCCAGCCAGTTCGACACGTTATTCTCAGTGTAATCTTCTGAGGTACATACCTCTTTGGTTCAGCTGAGAAGCTGCTAGAAGCCGTTTTCCATGAAGCTCATGAACTAGCTATACATTTTCTGATTTTTCATTTTGACTTTCCCTTAATATATGAACCACTTTGTATACTGTGACACATGGTTACCAAAGCTTTTTTTTTTTTTTTTCCCTTCTCTCTTGTGTTTCTTCATGCCACACCAGTTTGAAGTGGGGGCGAGAGGGACATCTGTTTGGGCCTAAGCCTCTGGAGGAGGCCCTAAAAATGTCTTGAGAAGAGCTGAGTTGGAAACCAAAGAGGCGGCTATGTGTGAAGGCCCTGGGCAGCCCTCTCAGCTCCAGAAAGATGATGCTAGAAGAAGCGTTAAGTTCTCCCATCTTGTGTTTATACTATTCCTATTTCATAAAAGGAGAAAAATTAAATTAAGAGGTGCTTACCAGCATTTGGGAGTTGGGAGATCTATATGTAATTTTTCAGAGCCAATTGGCCAACTAACTGGAGGGTTGTACCATTTATGAGACGAACAGAATGTTGCATGTGGAACGATGGGGTTTGAATTACCAAACTCTTGGTTTGACCGAAGTTCTCCCCATTTTCCCCAGTTGATGACATGTTCATGCATCCCTTAATCTTGAATTTGGTTTGACAAACACTGTGAGTTGCTGGACAGAAAACAAAGCAGAAAGGCGAATTGCGGGCTGGGTCTACAAATGATCCATCACCCAACCTGTGATTTCAGGAGCGCTGCCTCCGTAAAAAGAGGCGTGGATGGGGTGACTTGGGTTTAAATACAGTTTGCAGCAATGATATGAAGTAAAGAGATTTTTTTTTTTCTAATAGATGAATAGAAGCATCTTGGAATTTCAGCCTCTGTGACTATTCAAGAAAAAAATTAAGTATTCAAACAAATGTGTGTGCTGAATCAAGTTCTCTGTGGAAAGCTTGTTAGATAAAATAACTATAAAAATGTGTAGAACTCTCAAAGGAGTAGAATTGCTATGAACCATTTTGAAATAAAAACATACAAGTGAAGATTCATTTTTTTGGTTTTCAGGATAATGTACGATCTCTTTCTTGCATTGAAAGATAACTTAGTGTAACTTGCCCTTCTCAGAGAGGAGGGAAGGAGAGAGTTTGGCCAGAAACAGCAAAGCCCCTAGATGCTGAGGTTGTTAAGGATGAATGAGTGGAGGTTCTAACTTCCTCATTTGTCTGAAACAGCCAACCCTCCAAGACCTCTCTGCTCTCCTCATTGACAAACCACAAAGGCAACAAGCCCAGTCAGCCCATCTCAAGGGGCACAGGCTCTTTACTAATAAATTTCTTTCTCTGAGCTCTCTTAAGCAGCATTTTCGGATAAGATCCCAACTTCGAACATATCTGGTCCAACAACCACATAATTTCCAAGTCAAATGTTTTATTAAGTAGTATCTCTCCCCACCAGTTTGTCTAAGCGACGGACTCATCCCAGAATGATGACAGTATTCGTTTAAGTATCTGGGAGGGCTTTTTCCAGAAGAAATCCAATAGGAAGTAGAACTATTTCTTTTAAATAGAAATGAGAAGAAAGAAGGAAAGAAGCAAGAGAGATGAAGGGAGGGGATCATTGAAATGGGGCCAATCGGTGTATAAGCAAAACATCTCTATCAGTTGAGGCACTGGGGATGGTAGAGATGCAGGCAGGTGCCGGTGACATCGGAGGTAGGGAGATAGCTGGGAGGGACTGAAGCTGACTTCAGGATCATGTTGGCCTGGATTCAAGTCCCCACTTTGGGAAATGGCTCAACCTTTCTGAACTGCGATGTCCTCATCTACAGAATAGGAATGATCAAAGAATGAGCCTTGTAGTGTGAGCGTTGTTCAGAAAATGCACAGAAGCCCCCAGCTTGTGCTTGGTGAGTTGTAGATGCTCAAGGAATCATAGCTCCGATGCGACAGTTATTTTAATGTATACTAGCACTACTTACAATATCATGATATTATTCATAGTGTTCATGATAGGAAGAAGAATGCCCTGCCCCAAAGCTGTCCACACCCTAATCCTGGAGCCTGTGACCATATCAGCCTCACCCTGCAAAAAACACTTTGCAGATGCAAATAAGGCTATGGACCTTGAGGTAGGGAGATGGTTCTAGATGTTCCCCATGGCCACAGTCTTATCACGTGGGTCCATAAGAGCAGACCTCTTGTGTAGATGACAGGAGAGAGAGAGAGCTGTGACAACAGAGGAAAGATGTGTAATTCAAGGTTGCTGGCTTTGAAAATGGAAAAAGGAGTCATGAACCAAGGTAGGCAAGTGGTCCCCAGAAACAAGGAAAGGGGTTCTCTCTAGTGCCTCTAGGGGTAGACACCATGATTTCAACCTAGTGAGATTTGTGTTGAACTTCGAACCTACAAAACTATTTTTTAAATTTTTTAAACTAACATATAATGTATTGTTGTTTGCCCCAGGGGTACAGGTCTGTGAATCATCAGGCTTACACATTTCATAGCACTCACCGTAGCACATACCCTCCCCAATGTCCATAACCCAACCACCCTATCCCTGCCTCCCTCCCCCCAGCAACCCTCATTTTGTTTTGTGAGATTAAGAGTCTCTTACAGTTTGTCTCCCTCCTGATCCCATGAACGTTTATCAAAACTATTAAGATAAAATTTCATGTTGTTTAAGCCACTAAGTTTGTGGAATTCGTTTCAGCAGCAATAATAAACTAATAAACTGAAAATCATACTATTAGAAATAATATATTTTTTAAAAATATGCTCTATGCCTAATGTGTGACTCAAACTCGTGACCCAGAGATCAAGAGTCACATGTTCTACTGACTAAGCCAACCAGGCACTGGTATTAACATATTTTTTAAAATTATTTTTTACTAAAATGCCCAGAGGTCAAGGACAAGATGACTTTACTATTCTTAAAAGTTCAACCCAGCCCTGGAAACAATCTCCAGATACAATAAATAGAGCCCAGCATCCTTAAGAACTCAGGCAAGAGATCACTCTCATTGATTTTTTTTTTACATTGTATCATGCAAAATTACAAAATTACAAACAACAGAAATGGAGAGAGCAAGTACATCCATCACCTAGTCTTAACAGTTGTTAACTTTTTCCTGCATCTGTTACTTTTCTGTTTATTTGTTCTGTTTTAAATCTTTGGCTGAAATTTTTGAAAAAAAATTACAGTCATTATTACATCTTAGCCCTAAGTACTTCATTATGTAACCCTAAAAGTGACATAACCACAATATTGTTAACAAACTAATAGGATTGTTAACAATTCTCTAATATTATCTAATACCCAGTATATACTTAAATTTTTCAAATGGCCCCAAAAGTTCTTTTACAGCTGATGTGCTCAAACCAGAATCTAGTCAAGGACTGTGCATTGAATGAGATCATTATGTTTCTTGAGTCTCTCTTAATCAAGGACATCCACCCACTGCTTGATTGCCTGGTAGTCACTGTTAGAGTCTGTTTCTTTGTAGATGGTCTCACAGTTAGGATTTGTCTAATTTAATTCTACTTTGGTGACAATATCTTCAGAAACAGTGCAAAGGAAAAGCACTACACTGTAACTTAAGATTTTGTTCTGACTGTACACCATTTTTGAACCTTTTAACCATACATTCATTCATCAACACAAATCAATGTCCATTTGTTAAATACTCTCACTTTGCACATACACAGATCACCTGCATTGAAGAGACTCCCTTTCCCGTCTCTGTAATAAGTAACTGTTTCTTAAAGGAGGGAATTTTCTATTTCCCCCAACCTTCCTTTGAAACCTCAAGGATCCCAGAATCATTTTTTTAATGATTTTATTGATTCATTTGAGAGCAAGATGGAGGGAGAGAAAGAAAGAGAGAAGGAGCAGGGGGAGAGGCAGAGGGAGAAGGAGAAGCAGACTCCCTGCTGAGCAGGGAGCCAGATGCGGGACTGGATCCTTGGACTCCAGGATCATGGCCTGAGTGGAAGGTAGATGGTTAGCCAACTGAGCCACCCAGGCGCTCCTAGAATCATTTTTTTTTTCCCTAAGAGAATCTAAGAGAGAGAGAGAAAATGTACTCAGCAGCAAAGGTGTTGTTACTATTCTCTACAATGTACTGTTACTATTATCACCAGTAAGAGTACTGGCTACATCTTTATACAGCTTCTATTAAGTGCCAGATGCTAGGCGTCCATTGCTGCCAAGTCTCAGCATAAAATCTGCAAGGCAGGTATTATTATTATTAACTTAATAATGTCACCAGTTTATAGATGATGCAGTCAAGTGTCCAGCCTCATGCCTCACAGCTAGTGGTGGCAGAGGTGGGATTCTGACACAGGTGTGTTGGCTTCAGATGCCCAGTGTCTCCTTAAAACCACTATTCTGTTACTTCATGGCCTGCTTAGTATTCAAGTTGATTATTCTAATTGTGAAGGCAAAGCAACCAATTCTCTCCCTTTTTTTTAACTAGCATGTGTGCTTCAGTCAGTGGCGCAAACCGGCTGATGAAAGTTGTTGATGCTCTTTCTTCTTCATTCATTTACTAAAGGTGGCCAACTGATCTGTTGGACAAGATCAGAGATCTTGAGAAAGTCCATCAATTTCAAGGCCCTAAATCAAGACATCAATAAACATTTTATCTAGAGGTATCTGTATATTGGCAACTATTTTAGGTTTGTGAACCATATGGTTTTGGACACAGCTACATTCAGCCCTTCTGTTATTAGCATGAAAGCAGTAGAAGACCACACATAAATGAATGGAAGTAGTTATGTCCCAATAAAACTTTGTTTACAAAAATGGACAGGGGCTGGAGTTGACCTCAGGGCTATAGTTTGCCAAACCCCGCCTTAAAGCAGAGGGAGCAGCATGGTTGCAGGAAAGCCAAACTTGGTCAAAGATGGCTATGATCAGCTTACACAATGTTTAGCTTTTTTAAAAAGTTCAGTTTCAACTTTAAAAACCAGGATGCTTCCTGCAAGAAGACAAATGTTTCTGACTCTTGAAAAATTGGAAGGTGTGGTGTTTAGGTCCTCAATCTCATGACAGGAATGAGTTGAACAGCTGTTCTCTTGAAGGGCTCCTGGTCTGTCCAGAGTGCCCCAGCCCGCGCCCCTTTTCCTTTTCCCTTTTTCTTTTTCTTTTTCTTTTTTAAGAAGTATGATGACTGGATGGAATGATAGGGATTTTTAAAAAGATTTCATTTATTTATTTGACAGAGAGACCGATCACAAGTAGGCAGAGAGAAGGCAGGCAGAGAGAGAGGAGGAAGCAGGCTCCCCGCTGAGCAGAGAGCCCGATGTGGGGCTCCATCCCAGGACCCTGAGATCATGACCTGAGCCGAAGGCAGAGGCTTAACCCACTGAGCCACATGGGTGCTCCTTGCACCCCTTTTTATCATTTTCCTGATGCCCAGTGTTTGTTGTCATGATCTGGCTTAACCCACTGAGCCACATGGGTGCTCCTTGCACCCCTTTTTATCATTTTCCTGATGCCCAGTGTTTGTTGTCATGATCTTTAACCCGGCCTTATTTTGCCCTTCTTCTCATCTGCCTGGTCCCTGTGGACACCCCCATTTTGAACGGTCACCACAACAGGAAAAGAGAAGGGAAGGGGTCTGATGGTAAGAGGGTCTTTTCATAATTGGTCTTGGAAAGTAAAGGTCGAATGAGAATATCTGACTGTAATGTGTGCTTGATTTTATTTTTCCTTTTAAGTACAATGACCTGTTTGTTGGACAAGGAAGGATACTTTGTATCTAGCATAGCCTCCTTTGGAAGATGCAAATCACTTAGCAATTTGACACTGAAGTGATATGAACAGGACTGGCTCCAGGCAGAGGGGCAGAGTGTCCCAAGGTGGCTTTGCACTGGTTCCAGTCAACATTTTCCCAGTGTTCCCGCCCTGCCACATTAGTAGCTGAGTGTCCTCAAATGCTTATTCCTCATCCACCCACCTTGGGTGTAACTGGCTATTTTTTTTAACAATCTTTTTCTAAATTTAAATGACACCATTAAGAAAAACTTTTTACTGGACAGTATCTAATAATATTATTCATACTAAGAGAGACAACACTTAAATCACTTCCTGTTGCCTCTTCCAAGGATATGAACATTTTAATTCAAAAAGAGTCTCAAGGAAGAGAAACTTAAAGTTTATTGGATGTGTCATTGTGGAACTTGGGGATTGGAGAGAGGTGAGGGGCCCTTTGGCAGGGGTGTTGGAGACTTTAAGATATGTGGAACCATGTGGGTAGCCCCTTATTGCCAAAGTTGGCCCAAATTGTTGCTTGAGTCCAAACTTGGAACCATATTTGACCGGCGTGGATTAATCAGTTACACTGTGTCTAAGCGTGGGTCTTTGTCATTTCTCTTAACCAGTGGGCATAGTGAAAGCTTCGGTTTTATGATCTGCAGGGTGGAGAGGGGTTGGGTGAGAATTAGCAGGACAGACTTGAGGGACGTGGGCTGTTCAGTTCCAGTCTCTTGATCATCTACCAGGTTCCCTTGCAAATGCCTCCCGCTTTCCCTCACAGATTTCCAGGCAGGCAATACCAGTCCATCGGAGCTGGCAATTACAGTGAAGCCACTATTGCATTCCCATGAGATAAGCATAAAGGTCCCTGTTTGCTCTTACATTCCATGAGTTCAAGGACCATATGTGGGTCGTGTTGAATATTCAGTAGGCAAAAAATGTACTCTGTAGACGTGGGGCGCCTTTTGGAGATTGGAGAAATTTAAGCAGCGCTTTTCCCTGAATATAGAAGTGGGTTTTCTCATCTCAGGCAGGCTCACACCAGAATGAAGTAGTCCTGTCCTTTGGATGAGGTTTCCTTGTGGGTTGGGCACCTTTAAGACTGGATCTTTCTGACGCCACAGCCCAACAATATTGAACATTGGGCAGAACTAGCCCCCAAAAGCTGGTTTATATTTGGGGATTTTTTTTACATTTGGCTAATGTAAATTGTTTAGGGCAAAAATTGCCTCAAAGGACCCCAGAGGGGCAAAATCTTTGAGTGTTGTGGGTGATTGATGCGTAGAACCCTGTGGGGTGTGGCCTTTATAGTGAATAGTGGGGATAGGGGAGCCTGGGATGGAGCCGATGTGGGCAACAGTGGAGCTGAAATCGGATACCCTGTAGCCTTCATTCTCGTGTTGTTGGTCCAGAGGTTCCTCTTCAGCGTCAGGGAATGGCCCTGCAAAACAGGCTTTTCAGACCTGGAAAGCACTACTGGGTCCTCCTCAGAGCATTTTGAAATTGAGGTTCCCTGTTCTATCCGGATTTCTCATATAATGCATATGTAGAAATCTAGACCATGTCACTTTTGTTGCTCAAAACCCTGTAGAAGTTACCATCTCACACAGAGTAAAGCTAAAGGCCTCTAGTAGCCCACAAGGTGCTGTACAATCTGATTCCACTAACTTTCTGTCTTGCTACCCTTTTCCTGTTCCTTCTGCTCCAGCCATGCTAGCCTCTTGGTTGTACCTGTTACATAGCAGGCCTGCCTCAGGGCCTTTGCACTTGCAAAGTGCAAAGTGCACTTGTTCACTATGCCAACAGCATTGTTTCCCCAGGTATTCTCGTGGCTTGTTGTGTTGACTGTTTCAATGAGGGCTTCCTTGGCCACTGCAGCCAAATACATTCTGTTTTTCTCCTACCTATATTTCTTTTTCTTTATCACTTTCTATCATAAAACAGATTTTTTTTGTCTTATTCATTCTCTGTCTCCCCTACTACAATATAAACTTCATCATTGCAGTTTTGTTTTTTGTTTGTTTTATGATCCATTGCTCTTTCTAGCAGCTGGAACAGTAACTGACACAGAATAGGAGGCCAATAAATATTTTTAGAATGAATAAGTGATTTCTAATCCCTCAGGAGCTTTATCACTTTTGTTGTTGTTATTGCAAGCAACAGAAATCCAATTCATACCAGTTTTAAGCACAAGTGGGAATAATTCATGGGCTCCAAAACCAAGCCACGATCAAGGCATATTGCTTTGATTTTTCTACTACTGTGGATGGCCATTTTCCATTGAGTATGGAATATATTTGCCAACAACTCTAAACTTGTATCTTTAGAGTTTTTATAAGGAGCTCAGCTTTGAGAAAAAAAAAAAAAATCACTGGTAGAAGGACTTCTACAGATGGCCTTGGCCAGGACCATATGCATCCTTGGACTCATCACTTAAAGCCAATGAAACACCAAGGAACTTGATAAGCTCAGCCTGGGCCAAGGGCTTCCCCTTAGAGCCTGGAGGTTAGAGCTGGTTAACAGAAGGATGAAGGAAAGCGGTGGCATGCATGTGGTCACTGGGGAGTTTGTGAGTTTGATGCCTCTCCCATCTGTGTCTGCCATCCTTGTCTCTTTGTGACTTGTTCTCATTTGTCTCCATCCCTCCTAAAGCAACCCAACAGCTTTCCAAGAAGGGGCTGAAGGTTACATTGTCTACGTTCATGGTCTTACAAGTATGGTGTACACACCCTACTGGTCATACAGTGTAATTTATTGGGGTATAGAGAGAAAATATTAGAATTCTCTTATTTATAGTTAATCTCATTCTTTAAATATTCATTTTTATGCATGGTTTATAATGCTCACATCAGCATAGTTGTACATATACATAGTAGTACATTAGTAAGGTTTATATGTATATATGCATCTATAATTTATAAATAAGTAAAAGTACATACATTTGAGCAAGCTCAAAATACTTTAGTGTTGGGTGTCAAAAGCTCTGGCTACTGTTCGCTATGATGCATTTTTTTTTTTTTTTTAAGATGGAGCCCAAGATTGTAGTATCTTTCTTAAAAACTATAATTTACTACTGGCCTTAAAAATAAAAACTCCATGTTTTAAAAAAGACAAGGCAATTTTATCTCCACACACTTTTAAAATGCTGCTAAATCCCTAAAGTAATGTACTGTCCAAACACCTCATGAAGGGTAGGGGGAGGGGCACCGATTGGCTCTTTCATTTAGGAGTTCAGGGACAGGGGCGCCTCCGTGGCTTCTGCCTTCAGCTCAGGTCATGATCTCAAGGTCCTGGGATCGAGCCCCATATCGGGCTCTCTGCTCAGCAGGGAGCCTGCTCCCCCCCCCAACCCCTCTGCCTACTTGAAATCTCTGTCTGTCAAATAAATAAAGTCTTAAAAACAAAAATAAAAAATTTAAAAATAAGAAGGAGTTAAGGAAGGGATAATACTTCCCTTTTATGATTTTTCTCAAAGTTTGAATGGTAATAGTACACAGTCTTTCCAGATTAAAGCAGTGCATCTCTGATAGCTGAAATCCAAAAATATTTTTAAACCAGAGAAATATAACAATACAGTGAAAGAAAAATTGTGGGTGAGAACAAGAGCCGACTGAATAGGAAAAAAAGACAACTAATGAAGGCCCAAAGCAGAAAGCAAGAAATTATTCCAGAAGGACAGCAAATGTGGTTAGAGAACTAGCCCATATGCAAGTCAGGAATATATTCTGAATTATTGAAATATGAATGACTCTCATATTCTATTAAAGAGGAAAAATGGTATTAGAATAAATATTAAAAGGAGTCAAGATCTAGGGGGCATTAATCTTGTCTGAATATTATTAGCTTCTTTCAGTGTACGCATCCATCCTTTTCCCATAAACTCTTATATTACTCTCCCGCCTCTCACCCTTGCTTTGCACAGAGTAAACTCCCAATATGGATTCTTAACAAACTGGGGGGAAAAATCTGCTTGTGACTAAAGCTGGGTCTATAGCATACCAGGACCATGGAGAGAAAAGTGAAAGTTAAGCTAGTATTTTATTAAGTTGATGTCAATTATTTTAATGTCTGTTCAACAAATGGCATTTTGTAACTATTTGGTCAGGCACGGTGTTTGGCACTGGAACTAGATGAGAGCCCTTCCCTTTCCCAAAGCAACTGACCTTTGGGTGGGGAAGTGGTTGGGAATATAATAGATGTATCCCAGCTGAGTGTTCCCCGGGGAAGGATGGAAAAATGTCAGGTGACCCTGGGGAGGGGGTGGGGCAGTGATTCCCCTGCCTGGGAACATCAGGGAGGATGACATTTGTTTGAACAAGGCCTTAGAGGAGATAGGTGCTGTTTTCAAAGGAAAAAGGAAAGCTAAGAGGAGGGAAGAGCGTGAATAAAAGGCAGGGAAGCGAGGAAGGACAGAGCTAACTTGAGGAGTAAAGAGGTCAGGGTAGGAGGAAAAGGGAGGAAGAGTTTGGACTGTATCTTGGAGATGATGGGAGGTCATTGTAGGATATTTAAAGATGTTTCCAAATAAAAGATTGTCATGTGCAGATCTGGTACCCTTTCAGAGGACAAACAGAAACTGGGAGCTGGGAAACCGTTTAAGAGGCTACAAAAATAATCCAGACCACCATTCTTAAAGTACAGAACTGGGGAAGCCGGAGTAGGTTCAGCAAGAAGGGAACTAATTCTAAAATCAAGAGAACTTGATGCCTGTGTGCAGAGATGATAGGAAAGAATAGGGACTCAGAACTGGCTATGAGTTTGGACCACATTAATCATAACGGAATGCAGGGAGGAAGTGATGGGTTGTCTTTTGGTTTGGTTTCTTTCTGGGGGTGGCAGTGGCTGTTGTTGAGAAGATGATGGGTTTGATTTCTTTCTATTTTATCAATTATTTCTACATTCATATACCAAAAATGTGACTTTCGGGGGGTATGCTCTTCTGTGAGTTTTAGCACACATATAGAATCATGAAACCACCCCATAGGACACAGAACCTCTTCATTACCCCAAACAATTTCTTGTGTCACCCCTTCATAGCCATACCTTCCCCCCACCCCTAACTCCTGACAGCCAATGATCTATCCCTATAATTTTGCTGTCTTCAAATTGTCACATAAGTAAAGTCATATACACCACAACCTTTTGAGACTGACTTCCTTCATTCAACGTAATGCCTTTAATATTCATCCCCAATTGTTGTGTGTCTCAGTAATTTTTTTAAATGGTTGAGTGGTATTCTTTGGTATGGATGTATAGTAGGTAGTTTATTCATTTACCATCAAAGGACACTTGGCTGACAACCCAGTGTCTGTTCAGTGTTTGGCACTTACGAAGAGAGCGGCTATAAACATTTTTTTCCTCTCAGAAAACAGGGGTGTGGTGTGGTCTTTTTCTTTTCCTTTTTTGGAGGTACAAAAGACATAACGTAAAATTAAACCATTTTTAAAAATTTATTTATTTTAAACACAAAGCACGTGACAGCTGGGGGAAGGGCAGAGGCAGAGGGAGAGGAAGAGAGAATCTCAAGCAGATTTCCTGCTGAGTGCAGAGCCTGATGCAAGGCTTGATGTCAGGACCCTGAGATCATGACCTGAGCCAAAACCAAGAGTCAGACAACTTAACTGACCATCCCACCAAGGCACTGTTAAACTATTTTTAAATGTGCATTCAGTGGCATTAAGTTATAAACATTTTTGTACAGGTTTTGTGTCTGAGTGTATGTTTTCACTTATCCAAGGTAAATGCATATGCATGACATCATTGGGTCATTTGAATAATTGTGTCTTTAAATTTATAAGAAACTGCTAAACTGTTTTCCACAGTGGTGACGCCACTTGCATTCCCATCATCAGTGTGTGAGATTTCCAGTTGATCCGTATCTTTGCCAGCACATGGTACTGACAGTTCCCCCACCTCTTCTAATGTGTGTAGTCATCTCTCGTTTTGGTTTTAGTTTGCCTCTTTCTGATTGTCAATGATGTTGAATATCTTTTCATGCTGTGTTTTCGCTTTTTGTTTTTTTTGGGGGGGGTTTGCCATCAATTTATCTTCTTTGTGAAGTGTCTGTCCAAATTTTTTGCCCATTTTAGAATTGGATTGTTTGTTTTCCTTCTGTTGAGTTTCAGAGTTGTTTATAAATTATGTATGCAAGTCCTTCACTGGATGGATATGTGATTTCCAAATATTTTTTTCCCAGTTAGTAGCCTGACTTTCCACATCTTTTGCAAAGCAAAAATGTTTAATTTTGATGAAATACAATGTATCAATTTTTCTTATATGGATTGGCCTTTTCATGTCATAGCTAAGAACTCATTATGTAACACAAAACCACAAAGGTTTTCTCCTCTTTATATTTCATGAAAGTTTTATAATTTTACATTTATACTTATTATCCATTTTATTTATTTATTTTTAAAGATTTTATGTATTTGTTTGACAGAGAGAGTGAGAGAGCACAAGCATGGGGTGGGCAGCAGGCAAGAGGGAGAGGGAGAAGCAGGCTCCCCGCTAAGCAGACAGCCCGATGCGGGGCTCAATCCCAGGACCCCAGGATCATGACCTGAGCCTAAGGAAGATGCCTAACTGACTGAGCCACCCAGACACCCACTTATTATCCATTTTAAATAAATTTTTGTATAAGGTGTGAGGTGTAAGTTGAGACTGACATTTTTGAACATACATACATCTATTTGTTGCAACATCAATTGTTGAAAAGACCGTCTTTTCTCATTCAGCTGCCTTCTACCTTTGTCAAAAATGAATTGGCCATGTTTATTGGTAAACTATATTCTGTTCTATTGACCTATGTGTCTGTCCCTCTGCCAATACAACATTGTCTCAAATATCTCAAGTAGTATAGTAATAATTCTTAAAGGAAGTAGTATGAAGAGAGCCTGGGTGGCTCAGTCAGTTAAGCATCTGCCTTCAGTTCAGAACATGATCCCAGGGTCCTGGGATTGAGTCTCCCATCGGGCTCCATGTTCAAGGGGACTTTGCTTCTCCTTCTCCCTCTGCCCCTCCCCCTCTGCTCATGCTCTGTCTCACTTTCTCTCTCTCAAGTAAATTTAAAAAATCTTTAAAAAAAATAAGTACTGTGAGTTCTCCAGCTTTATTTTTTCACATTTTCTTTGGTATTATAAATTTTAGAATTATCTTATTAACAAAAAAAATCCTGCTGGGATTTTTGTTGAAATTTCGCTAAGTTCACTAAGACCAATTTGTGAAGAATTTACATTTTAATTACATTTATTATTTCAATCAATGAACATGTTATCTATTTATTTAGGCTTTCTATAACTTACTTTGAGCAGAATTTTGTGATTATTACCATATCTCGTACATGTTTTACTCAACTTACAGCTAAATATTTTGAGCTATTTTAAGTGGGATTTTTTAAAAAAATTGGGTTCTACTTGTTCATTATCAGTATATAGAAATAGAATTGATTTTTTTTCTCTAACCATATTTGTGTAGGAATCAGTGAATTAAAATCAGCAACAAACAGAGTACTGTATATATTCAGTTCTGTAGCCAACAGTTATATTAGGGATAATATAATTATCTAATATTCTGCCTTGCTTCTTTCTTTATTGAGGTATAATTGACATATAACATTATAGTGGTTTGGAATATACAACATAACGATTTGATATTGATATATATTGTGAAATGATCACCACAGTAAGTCCAGTTAATATCTGTCACCATACATAATTATAACACTTTTCTGTGTATATGATGAAAACTTTTAAGATTTTCTCTCTCAGCAACTTTCAAATATACAATATAGTGTTACAGTCACCATGCTATACATTACATCCCTACGACTTATTTTTCTTACAACTAGAAGGCTGCACCTTTGACCCCCTTCACCTATTTTGTGCCTCACTTTCCCAAACCTCTGGCAACTGCCAATCTGTTTTCTATAATCTATGAGCTTGGGTTTTGTTGTTTTGTTTTGCTTGTTTTAGATTCCAGATATAAGTTAGATCATATGGTATTTATCTTTCTCTGACCAGTTCCCTCAAGGTCCATCCATGTTTTTGCAAATAGTAAAATTCATTCTTTTTTTTTATGGCTGAAAAATACTCTGTGTGTATGTGTGTGTGTGTGTGTGTGTGTGTGTGTGTGTGTGTGTGACATTTTCTTTATTCATTCACCTGTCAATGGACATTTAGGTATGTGTTGGCTTTTGTAATTAATGCAGCAATGAACATGGGGGTACAAGAATCTTTTTGAGTTCATGTTTTCATTTTCTCCTAATGAATATGTAGAAGTGGGTTGCTGGGTCATGTGGTAGTTCTATTTATAATTTTTTGTTCTCCATACCGTTTTCCATAGTGGCTGCACCATTTTACATTCCCACCAACAGTGCATGTGAGTTCCTGTTTCTCTACATCTTCACCAACACTTGATCTCCCTTGTCTTTTTGATAATAGCCATTCTAGTAGGTGTGAGGTGATATTTCATTGTGGATTTGATTTGTGTTTCCCTGATGATGAGTGGCATGGAGCATCTTTTCATCTACCCATTGGCCGTCTGCATGTCTTCTTTGCAGAAATGTCTGTTCAGATCCTCTAATTGCCACCCCCCTTTTTTAAAGATTTCATTTATTTATTTGAGGGGTGGGGGGAGAAAGCGCAGCAGGGGGAGTTGGAGGGAGAAGCAGATTCCCTGCCAAGCCCAGAGGCTGATGTAGATGACCCCAGGATCCTGAGATTCTGACCTGAGCCTGAGCTGAAATCAGAAACTTAACTGCTTAACCCATGGAGCCACCCAGATGCCCCATCTGCTGCCCATTTTTCAATCGCATCATCTGTATTTTCTGCACGGTTGATATTTTAATGCTAACCTTGAATCCAATGATCATACTAAACTCACTTGTTAGGTCTAAGAGGGGTAGGGTGGTTTTTTGTTTTTTGGTTTTTGGTTTTTGGTTTTTTTTTAGATTTCTTAAAGTTTTTCTAGCTAGACAATTACATTACCTGTGAATAGGAACAATTTTATTTCTTCCTTCTTAAGCTATATGTATTTTATTACTACTACTTATTTTATGACGCTATCTAGAACTTCTAATATGATGTTGGGTAGGAATGGTAAAGGTAGACATCCTTGCTTTGTGCCCAGGCTTAGGAGGAAAGCATTAATCTTTTTTACTCTCAAGCGTGATACCCTTTGTCAAGTTAATGCAGTTCCCTTCTATTTCTAGTTTGTTGAGTTTTTTAATCATAAGTAAATATTGAATTTTATTAATTTTTGTGTTAAGTACATGATGATGTGGTATTTCCTCTTTAGACCTTTGATATAATAGATTACATTGATTACTTTTTAATCTTAAATGGGCTCACATTCCTGGGATAAATTTTTCTTTTTATGTGATATATTTTTCTTTTTATACATTGCTGGATTTGATTTCCTAATATTTTGTTGAGAATTTTTGCAGTTATGTTCATGAAGGATTTTGGTCTGCTTTTCTCTTGTACTATCTTTTCCTGGTTTTGAGATCAGGATAATGGCCTTAGATCATGAGTTGGGAAGTGTTTTCACCTCCTCCATTTTTGGGGGGAGATGTTTAGAATTATTATTGTCTCTTTAAATGTTCAGAAGAATTTGCTAGTTTAATTATTTGACTAGAAACTGGAAGAGGTTTTGTTTGTTTTGAAGGGGGCAGATTTTTAACTATGCATTTGATTTCTAGATAAGTATAAGCTTATTCAGGTTCTTCTGAGTTTTGAGTTTGCTTTTAAGAAATTGGTTCATTACTTCTAAATTTTTAAATGTATGTGTAAGGAATTGTTCATTGTTTTCTTTATTATCATCTCAATGTGTGCAAAGTCTATAGTGATAGCTCCTTTTTCATCTTTGATGTGACAATTTATGTCTTTTTTCTCTTTTTCTCTGTAAGTCTTGTTAGTGGTTTATCTATTTTGTTGCTCTTTTCAAAGAACCCCCTTTTCATTTTACTGATTTTTTTCCTGTTTTGTTTTCAGTTGATTATTGCATTTAGTAGGTCTTCCTTCCGCTTGCTGTGGAATTATTTGCTCTTATTTTTGTTGTTTCTTAAGGAAGAGGCTTAAATTGTTGATTTGAGATCTTTGTTTCCAATAAGCATTTTGTGCTACAAATTTCCATCTGAATACTGCTTAAGTTGTATCCAACACATTTTGGTGTGTCCAATTTTATTTTTATTCAATTCAAAATATTTTCTAATTTCCCTTGGGACAACTTTTAATGTCTTTGCCTGATAATCCTAACATTAGCGTCTGTTTGGTGTTGGATTTGATTGACTTTTCTCCGCATTATGGGTCTTATTTCTACCTTTGTACGCCTGGTCATTTGTGATGGGATGCTAGACTTTTTGGATTTTGCCTTGCTGAATGCTGGATATTTTTGTATTCCTGTAAACATTCTTGCATTTTGTGCTGGGACAGGGTTAGTTTACTTAGAAAAAGTTTGTTCTTTGTGGGACTTGCTTTTAAGCTTTGTTGGCTGGGGCCAGATCAGCATTTGATTAGGATTCGTTATTCCCCATTCTTGTGGAAAGACCCTTCTGAGTAATGCAGCTGATGCCCTGTGAGTTGGGTTTTTCTTCACTCTAAGATCATCTGCTATTTCTAGTAGCACAGGAGTTCTAGAAAGGGTTTCTTCTAATCCTTTTGAATGCTTCCCCCCACACCAGGCTTCAGGTAGTTTTTCCACAAGCATTAAGATCAGTTCTCCAGGGGCGCCTGAGTGGCTCAGTGGGTGGAGCCTCTGGCTTTGGCTCAGGTCAACATCCCAGGGTCCTGGGATCGAGCCCCGCATCTGACTCTCTGCTCAGCAGGGAGCCTGCTTCCCCCCCCACCTCTCTGTGTGCTGCTCTGCCTACTTGTGATCTCTCTTGCTGTATCAAATAAATGAATAAAATCTTAAAAAAAAAAAAAAAGATCAGGTCTCCACTCAATAATGAAGGGGAATCCCAGCAAATCTCTGGAGTGTCCTGTCCATGCAGTTCTGTTCTCTGGTATTCTGCCAAGTGAACCTGAGCTACTTTTGCCCTCTTGATTGGACTTCGACCTCTGTGCTCTCAACTCAAGGAGTCTGTCACACTCTGCCTCAGTTCTCTCTTCCTACATCAATGGCCTGATCTATGTGTCCAGACTGTAAACTGAGGCGACCGTAGGCTTATCCTGATTCTTTGGGTAATGATAAAATACATGTTATTACCCCCTATGTGTTTACAAAAGTGTTTGGAAGGGAAGGTCATTTGAGTGCGGGAGAACAAGGACATACCAGGTTAGTTCACCAACACGGATTTCGGAGCCTCGGAACATGACGGCAACATGAGTGGAATCCATGTGAGTCGGATTCCAAGAACCTCAGCAAAATGGGGATAGTGACATCATCACAATCACCATCACTGTTATCATCTTCACCACCGCTGTTTCGTAGAACGCGTACTCTGAGGTGGGGGTAGAAACTTCATTCATGTGTGTTACTGAATTATTCCTGGTGGTGGACACGCAGAAGCTCTCCTCAGATCCTAGCATCATGGACTAGTGGTCCCACCAACTGTCCTCTGAATTCACTGTGGCTTTCCCTGCACTTCCCACAGCCTCCCCCTCCCCACCCCCACCAGGGCCCAAGTGCAGCAGGGAGCAGGGATACTAACGCAGAGCCCATAAAAAAACCACTTGTCAGGCACAAGTGGTTTTTGGTTCCAGGACTTTGGTTTTGCTGAAACTTCCTTAGAAGTGTACTGTAATCTAAGGCTTTCCTTACACAAACTCCCTTCTTTGTCTTCCACCGCCATAGCATCATTCAGACCTGCTTTGCCGCCTGATAGCTCTCTTTGCCTCCCTCCCTTCCGCTGTTCCCCTCCCAGGCATTTTCCCCAATAAAGCCTTTCGTACGTGTAACCGGTCTTCTGCTTCTTTAACTAGCATGTTCCTCACATAACTCTAGGAGGCAGGAATACTATTTGTTATGGACGGAGCAGTGTCCCCTTAAAATTCATATGTTGACATCTCAACCCCCAGTGTGACCATATTTGGAGAGATGGCCTATTTAGGAGGTAATTAAGATTACATGAGGTCAGAAGGGTCGGGCTTTCATCTAATAGGCATTGTACTTTAAGAAGAGACTCCAGAGATCTCCCCTTCACTGTGTGCACAGAGGAAAGGCCATGTGAGGACACAGAAGGTGGTCATCTATAAGCCAGGAAGGGAGTCTCACCAGAAAGCAGCCCTGCGGGCATCCTGATCTTGGACTTCTGGCCTCCAAAACTGTGAGAAAGGAAATGTCTTTGGTTTAAGCCACCTTGCATGTGGTGTTTTGTTGTGCCGACCCAAGCAGATGAATACCCCATTGTTGTGTCCATTGTACAGAGGTGTAAACTGAGGATTGGGAGGAGAAGTAACTGGATGAACTTGTATTAGATCCTGGGGCAGGGTGAGTATAAGCATGGCTCGTGGTAACCATGCCATCCTCCTGCTCCCTGGGCCACGGAGGACAGGGAGATCCGGCTTCACTGTGGGAGGAGGCTCCGGGAAAGGATGAATTATGGAAGGAAGGCTGGGGACGAGGTGGGAGGGAGTCTGGAGAATTCTCACGCAGCCTCCTGTCTGTTAAAGATGTGGGACTCAGACAGAGTTGCACGCGGGACCCTAGATTAAGTATGTGTCCTCCAGGCAAAGGTTCATGGAGGCTTCCTTCAAGGTGTGGGCTTCAGTCCTTCAATCCGGGGCGGCAGCAACAACCACGTGGGAGGTGAGGCCACAGGTGGGGGTGGCGCCAGAGGAGGGTGTGGCCAGGGCGTGGCCAGGGGTCTCCCACCCAGGCCAAGAGCAAGTGATCTCTGGATTTGGGGTTTTATCAGGAGAGTTCCTGCCTCCCTGCGAGGCTGACAAAAATAAGGTGCCTTACGGCTCCAGCATATTTAGAGAACGAAAGACAAATGGGTAAATGAAATCTTTGGACAACTTAGAAATTTTATTTTTTAATTTTTTAATTAAATTGTCAGAAAATAGGAAGCATCTCCCTTTTTGCAAAACTGCTAAAGTTTTATACAGACCCACAGAAACTGCTAGCACTGCAGAGGTTTTGACCCCTGAGGAGGTGAGAAGGACCTCCAAGAGGTGGTGGTAGGGGAGGCAGAAGCAGGAGTGTGAGGGGAGGTAGATGGGGTGCAGTTTCTCAAAGAAGGTGGGGGGTGGTTTCAGAGGGGGACGATGTGAAGTAGGATAGTTGGCAGAGAACCTTCCAGTGTGATCTGTTTCTATGGATCAGAAACTTGGTTCTTGAGCCTGTCTTGAAGAACTGGTCATTTCCTGCCAGTGGAACCAAAATGTCAGCACCATGCATAAATGAGTGCGACAGAACAGGCAATGTTGCTCTCACAGAGAATCAACCAGTGTTTTAATGTTTTATACAACGCTGGGAACTCGGTGGGTTCTTCCTCAGTGAACAGTTTTCATCTGGAAAACAACAACAAAAAAGATGTTTGGCTTGAGGAAGCCTTCCCTTACAGGAGAAACTCTCTCTCTAGACGAAGGTGGAGGAGAAAAAGGACGATACCCAGGTGATTTTTCTTCCTCAACTCTTAGAATTATGACAGAAGAGTCAAAGTCTTTGAAGAGAAAAAAAAAAAAAAAAAAGCAAAAAACTTCATAATTAGGAAAATTCCCAGAGACAAGAATCAGGTTCTCTCCAAGTGCACCGTTAGCTGTCAACGGGGAAGGCTAGGGACAGCCCTCCGGAAGGAAGTTAGCAGATGGGGCTGTGTGGAGGCCTCCAAGAAGCACAGCAAGGGGCTCCTGGGGGCCAGGGGAGTGGGAGGTGACAGACAGAAGCGGTGGGAAAAGCCCGCTCGGCGAACTTTGAAAAATACTCAGAGGGAGAGAGAAAGCCAACACTGAGAAAATTCCAGCTGCTGGTGACTAGACGTAATATCTGAGCAATTACTGACTTTTTCTTTTCATCACAGTGTTTTGGTGCCTTGTAGACACAGCTAAGATGTCACGAATGTAAATAATTTAGTACAGTGTTGTCATCTCTCACTGAGTTGCCTTAAGCTTGACATTAGGAAAAGGCATCTTACTTAACTAGAGTTTTCAATACTTATTTGCTTTTGGGTTACGGAGATGGATTATTTTGCTTGTAAGACGATTTGATTAAAAAGATTCCTTTTTTCATAAGAAAAAATCATGTATTGCATATTGTGTTATTTCCATATGGCTTGGAATCTTTCAGTCAGACAGAAATGTGATACCTTAGAATCAATTTTCCACTCCCGTAATAAAAGCGGCACCAGTTCATCCATCAAAAATTGAGGTGGTTTAGGAAGAAATTACTTTGCTTTTATGAAAGAAGTCCAAATGTTGTTTTATTTAAATGTCTAACTTCCTGGAAAACTTGATGTGGGTGGTGTGTGTGTGTGTGTGTTGTTGTTGTTGTTGTTCTTTTTGTTAGTAAACAGGAAGCCCTTGAAGTGATACACTGCTAGGATATAAATTTGGATTTTCTCATCGTTTCTTTCCGGATGGGTTTTATGTTGTTAATTTTCCTTTCCCCTTCACTACAGAGCCCTATATTAATTACCCAGATCTCTCTCTCTCTCTCTCTCTCTCTCTCTCTCTTTTTTCTGGAAGATATTCTGAAGTGGTACCCCACAGACATAATGTTATGACAATGGAATTTCAGAGTTTTGGTTGACTGCTCGCAAAGAGGTTTTATTTGGACAGGAATGCAGGACATTGGCTTTTTTAACAGAGAGTATAGCTTTTCTTTCTATTTTTTTTTTTTTAAAGAAGTTACTTGTGGGAAAGTAGTTCAGAGTATCCTATTAATGATTTTTTCCCCTTGGATTTTTGTTTATTTCCCACCCCATCCCTCAGATCTTTGTAACTAAAAACAAGCTTCAGTTCCTCATCTTGGTTACAGTGGTTTAAATGTTTGTTGGTATGTGACTTTGTTTAGCAAAGTTTGTGCGATTCTTTTTCTTTTTTTCCCCCAATGATCTCAGTTTGCTAAACATTGCATAATTTTTAAAAAATGTAGTCGATTATTATTTGGCCTCCCTAAACTTCACAGCCATCGCTGTTTTGTTTTTTTTTTTCCTTCAGTCACTCAGATTATTTTATGAAATCAGTCCAATCCCAGAGTTGTTTGTTCTTGGCTTTGACTCTGGGTGGAGGTGTGCTGTGATTTTCATGACCTTTGATGTTTCTGTCTTATGTAGGCGAGGGCCCGAGAGTTTTCAGCAGTTTTCCTGCAACCAGGGAAAACTGTGTGGTGAATAAAGCCCTTGCAATGGGCTGCTCAGTCCTCGCTTCCTTTAAATGTGCACAGTTCTGCACATGGCTTTGGGTCAAGAGCTCTTGTGCTGTTCATGGTGGAGAAAAGAAAACATAGGAACATAGGTGGTTGGCTCTGGGAAAGACCTAGGTAAGATCATCTCGTGCACAGATCAATACATGGCACAAATACCACTGCTCTTCCCTCCTAGACCTGTAGCAGACATCAGCAACTGATCATATATTTTTGTTTTTGGGGGGGGGGGTTTATTGTATTTACTTATTTATTTATTTATTTTGGTTGAGCCATCCACAGCCACGCAGTCTTTCCTGACATGGTATCCCAAGCTCCTGCTAGAATGCCAATGGAGTTGGCATATGGGATGGAATCGCTACAGTAGATTATAACCTATCTCTATACACATCTGGAGACAGGGGAAGTTCAGGGTGAGGTCGAGGGATATTGGAGTTGAGAGAGAAGGTTCAAGAGTGAAATGACATGAGCTTGACCTAAAGTTCTCCCACTTGCTAGTGGTGTGATTTGGGGCCAAGGTCTTCATCCTCCTGGGCTTGTCCTCACCAACACAGTGTGTGAACACAGAGGCTACATCCTAGGACTGTGGGTAGGTAAAACCGATATAACCCACACGAAGCATTTAGCCTAGCGCTTGGCAGCAACGCTCAATCAGTGGGAGCGGTCATCGTCATCACCCTCGTTATTAGGGAAAGTGGCTTGTTTGAGATAATAAAGCTCGTTAGGACTAGACAGTGTTTCTCAATTTCAGCCCTACTGACATTTAAATGGCCAGAGACTTCTTTGCCGTAGGAATTGTCCTGGGCACTGTAGGACATTTAAGTCACATTCTCTGGCTTCTACCCACTAGATGCCAGGAACCCTGCTCCCCGAACTGTGACGCATATCTCCAGACACTCCTAAATCCCACAGTGAAGGACCGCTGGAAAAGACTGAACTTCACCTATAGATTTATTTATTTATTTATTTATTTATTTTTTGGTACGGTGAACATATTTGTGTCTGAACCCACTGTCAGGGAAGCTAATTCCATTGGTTTTGTCATTGCGTTCCAAGTAATCTTGTTTTAATATCTGCTCTCCGTGACTTTGACATATCTGCCTTCATATCAGGTTACAAGTTTTTCTGTTTATTAACCTGTGGATAGTTTTGAGTAACAGATGAATAGCTCCAAGTTTTAATTAGGCTTTTGTAATAGAATTTTTAAATAATGTCAAGGAAAATGCTCATAATATAATTTTCAGTGATAATAGCTACAATCCAAATTGTATAATAATAAAAATGAGGGTATAATTAATTTGAGTGCTTATTATGTGTTAGACACAAGGCTGTGAGCTTAATGTTCCGACATCATGTAATTCTTATGATGCACAAGGCTTGTGTTATTATTCCCATTTTACAGATAAGGGAAGAGAGGCACGGAGTACCTTGCCCAAGAACCCACAGCTACTAAGTGGCAGAATAGGCCATCCATCCTAAGCAATTTGGTTCTAGTGAACACAGACACATACCTGCTAGAGAAAGGTGCGGAAGGATATGTGCCCAGATGTCTACTTTGATTATTTATGGATGATGGGATTACTGGTGTTTGTTTCTCATTACTGTTTTTCATTATTTTCAGCTTTACCATGATTTTTAAAAAAGTATCAAAAATTAGGATTATGCAGTCCTGTGACTTTTATAAAACAAGTGACTATGTTTACAACAGTCTGCCTCCTATTCATTTGATCTTGCTTATGATTGACTGAAATGCAACGGGAATTATATTTTTAATTTCTCATGTTGGATGCCAGAATCAGAACGTACAGCTCCTAATGGAACACGTGGCTATTTAGAAGTGGGGGTTGTACACATTTGTAAGCTACTTTGCCCATATAAGGTTGTTCTGTAAGTCATCATCGGGAATTTTAAAATAAACATAGGACATGTTATAGATCCAAAAGAATGTCGTCCTTCAAGATTTCCTACCTTGGAAGTTATATGCTTGTTTCAGTGATGAAACCAGTGAAATAGCTTTTGACTTTCACTTTTAATTAGTGTCTTTAGAGCTTCTTTTTGAACCAGACAAGAATCCCGGGCTTTGTTATTTCAGAAAAACACCAGGAATTACCCACTTGGTTGCCTCCTCCCAACCCCAAGTCATGCTCTGAATTTCTGTTTGGTCATTCTCAAAAATCAGACAGAGCCACGTGGATAAAATTTACCATAAGAGGCAATGTTTAACCAGTGTCTTCATTTTCTTAAGGAAATTCCAAAAAGGGAGAACCAAACGTGGTGTAATGAATGGAATCATTGTTGGACTAAGTGCAGAGATCTGTAAGGTGAATACTCTTTAAGGGTACCGCGCGCATTTGGAACCATAAATTCAGATCTGCGCGTGTGTGTGTGTTCGTGTACATTATTTTATAGTTACACATCATGTGCTTCAATTGCGAATCTGATACTTGCCTGGCTTTACTCCCTGTGGCAGACATTTCTCATTTTAAATAACTTTGAAAGATCTCCTATGTCTCTGCTCATACAATGAAAAGTTCTTGGTGATTCAGGAGTCCAGGCGAAACTTGCAGTATCAAAGAACATGGGTAACTACCTAGGTTGAGTGAAGAGACAACAAGGTCACGAGAGGCCCAAGTTTCTCTTTGTCTGTTAGAGCTGTCATAGAGGGCTTGGTGCTGGTTGCCTCTCAGGTGAACAGAGGTCCCAGTGATGATTTCCAACACCCGACCCAGCTGGCTCACTTCCTTGGAACTCCCTTCTAGCCCTCTCGGTGATTTGTAGAATCTCCTGCTCAGCACAGCCACTCTCATCTTTGGGGTCCCTATAAAGGGAACCTTCATTTTCATTTCAATCTCTCATTTCTGAGTTGGGTGTTTTTACCATTATTTTATAGTGGAGGAAGGAAGGGCCAAAAGAGAAGGAGTCTCCTGGTGACAGAGTAATCCTGTCACTTGATCACTCATTTGTTTGTTCATTCATTCAGTCAAATAATTAAGAACCCAGTATATGCCATTGAGGAATGTGTAGTGAGCAAAACAGAGAGGGCTGTGGCCTCCTGGAGTTTATTCCTAGGGAGAGAGCCATGCAATCGATGAATAAATAAACTGGGAAACAAGCCAGAATTTTAGATAATTTTGGAGGAGGAAAGGGCTGTATCTAGAAGAGGTCAAGGAAGTTTTCTCCAAAAAGGTGTCCTTTTAACTGAGACCTGAAGGCTGGGCAGATCTAGCCATGCCAAGAGCCAGGTAGAGGGAAGAGCAAGGGGAAGTTCCAATTCCCCTAGTGCAGCATGAAAGGCATAAAATAAGTGTATCATCAACAAATAAAATAGACATAAAATGGTATGTTTCTAAAGACTGCAGTCCTGACACAGGTGAATTTGAGAGAGAAGAATTTGTAAGCATGCTACACAGGATAGAATTCTAAACTATATTTTCACACATAAACCAGAAAGGCCCATTCTAACATTGCCACGTAACCAAAGACTTGCCAATTTTTTTTTTTTTTTTACACATATTATTCAGTACTCAGTATGACCTGAAACTATAAGAAAAACTAGGGTCTTCCTCTTTAAGATCTTCCTTGCCCTAGAAAAATCTGACTCCAGTGGGTCCTGGAGCAGAGCATTTTTGAGAGAGCGTGTATATATGTGTGTCTGTTTTCTTTGTTCCCATTATTTCTTTTCCCCAGAAGGAGACCAAACTGTTTATAGGGAAGAGGGAAACAAACAAACAACTGGGTAATATACTTCCGTTCCAAACATTCAGACACATGTGACTTTTCAGTCAGCACAGAGATCCGTGAGGCAGACAGACCAGCCGTGCTGGATTCTCCTGGAGCACAGATGCTGCCTCTTCCTTGGGGATGACAATATGAATTATACAGACCATTATCATCTCTTCTCCAGAATTCTAACTCCTGAATTCTGACCCAGAAAATGCACAATTTGTTCCCCTTGAGCATAAAATTCACGCTGCCCCAGCACCTGCTGGAACAACCGAAGAAGATTTGATTGGCTTCTCCTACCTTCTGCTGTTCTGTGTCCTACGACAAGCATCCAGAAGAGGCTATTTTCTGTTGCCTGGAGGAGAGACTGGTTTTGTTGTGCCAACTGGAGTCTTGAAAGTGTGCCAGAATCTAATCTTCCTTCCACCATGTCTCTCTGGGCCCCAAACGCTTTTCAGTGGAATGCCACAGCTCACTTGCCTCTAAGTGCTGTGTTCTCCCTCTCTCCCTCCCTCCCCAAAACACACATTTTGGCATCATTTGGTTTTCTGAATCTTTCTAGGACCCATATCCTTTTTTCTAGCTAAGCTGGGGCGTCAGATAGGTTTTCAGAGTAGCCTGATCTTTCCACTGTTGGTACATCAACCTTCACACTTCTTTGTGGTAGGTTCTTAATGACCATCCTACCTTTGCTGTTCATTTACTTCCCTTTTTATTCACTGCCTCAAAATTTACAAAAGTATTATTTGGTATTTTCTTATAGTTTAAGTGATAGCTCTCACAAAATGCATGTTTTTTGTGGACTTGATCAGTTTACATTGGTGGTTACCTCTTCTGGTTTCTTCTGGAAAAAAAAAAATTCAGTTGAGAAATTATACACATAACTCACCAAGAAATTCACTAGAATGTAAGCTTCATGAGGGCAAGGATTTTTTTTTTAATCTTCACTTACTACTCTTCCCTAAGTTCAAAATAGTGTTTGGTCCATAGTAGCATGCAAGGAGTATTTGTTGAATGATTGAGAGACATGGAATTCAGACTTGCTCACGTGAGGGGCCCACTTCTGCCTCTCCTAGGACGACGACTCCAAAATCGATCTGCATCCTCAGACTCATGTGAGATGTAAAAACCATCAAAATGCCAAGGTTAGCTAAAGTCTTGGAAACAAATACTCGTTCTTTCCAGATTGTTCTTTCAGTCTAGCCATCATTCCAACATTCCCTTCACTGATCTGTCAAACAGCTGGGCTGCGTGAGTCATTCAGGAGCTACACGTTAGCAAGGAGAAGGTGGGGCTGGTGACGGGCAATGACCCCACCACATGGTAAACGTCCTGGCTCCTTACACCTGAGATGCATATGCCCTTGGACTTCCCAGAAGAAGGGGAATTTTAATTAGAGCATCCAGATGAAGTTTCTGCCCAATTTAAATCCCATGCGTCATCTTATGAGATGCAGGATCCTCAAGTTCTCATTCTGTTCATCGCCACTTCCTTTATTGCATTTTGTTTTTAGACTTAAGGCCGTGAGACTGACAACACATCTGACGTTGTTTATGGAGTCGTGGACTCTAATAAAGTCTGCTTAATCATGATGGAGCAAGGTTGGCTGCCAAGAGCTTTGTCAGAACTGGAAAGGGCTTGGTGGCGACTGCCCCCGGCTGGGGAGCCCACCTTGAGCTCTGTTCGAGTTACAAGTGGCCTCCTTTTAAAGCCATTCTGTTTTGCAAAGAAAATGATTTGGTTACTCCGTTAGAGATGGAAATGAAACAGACTTCTGCTCTTCCTTTTTTTTTTTTTTAAGATTTTATTTATTTATTTGACAGAGATCACAAGTAGGCAGAAAGGCAGGCAGACAGAGAGGAGGGGAAGCAGGCTCCCTGCTGAGCAGAGAGCCGGATGCAGGGCTTGAACCCAGGACCCTGGGATCATGACCTGAGCTGAAAGCAGAGGCTTTAACCCACTGAGCCACCCAGGCGCCCCTGCTCTTCCTTTCTTATCAGAAAAACACCTGAGGCCAGGAGTGGAATGTTGGTGGCCCAGAGAGAGTCCTGCCTGCCCTGGGGGCACCCCAAGTAGTCATTTTCACCTGAGGGCAGTTTGGTCTCCCAGTTTGTCTCGACTGTCGGAGGGTGTCACTGGCATCTAGTAGGCAGAGGCCAGGAATGGTCCTGAACATCCTACAATGTATAAAACGGCCCCTCACGCCCACCCCACAGCAATGAATTATTTGGCTCCAAAAGCCATCAGGGTTCAGGTGGAGACATTGATCTGAAGGAGCCTTGTTCAATTTCATGAGATTGTCCCTGCCTGGGAAGGTTACTCTCTTCCGTTGCTGTTTTTCAGTTCTCACTTAAAAAAAAAAAAAAAAAATCCCCATCTTATTCTTGCATCAGGAATTGGTAATTTGGAGGCAGACCTGGTTTCAGAAGAGGGCGGGGCAGAAGCCTAAGTGGAATGATTTGAAACGCATGGAGAAAACCCAGACTTAAAATGTTTCTCTCCTTCCAAGCTCTGAGGTCTAGAATTCCTTTAGTTGAAACCTGGAGAAGCCCTGAAGAGGGGGTTCAGGATTCCTGGGTCTTGAATCAAGCTCTGCTGCTTCCCAAAGCACTAAGAGCTGTTGAGCACTGACTCTGCGCCCAGCCCTGGGCCAAGCACTGTGCACGTAGCCTCCCATCTCTTCCTCCCCGCAGCACTGTAAGGTGTGCATTTACTACTATCGTTGTACTGAGGAGCAAACGGGGGCTGGGAAAGGTTCAGGAACATGTGCAAAGCAACACACGGATAAGCACGGTGCTGTGATTTTCAAACGGGATACCCAAGACTGCCAGGAACCAGGATCTTACCCTGCCTAGCTCTGAGGCATCTGTGAAAAAGGCAGGAAGTTAAACCCCATGACTTCTAGGAACTCTTGACAATGCCATGATGTCTTTATTGGTTCCTTTGTTTTACATCTTGCCCTTCTTCAAGATTTCCCTTGCAAATGGAAACAGTCCCAGGATAGGTAACGATTGTAAATCCCCATGAAGGATTCCAAACCTTAAACTGTATCATAACCAGCTGGTGAGCTTCTAAAAATGCTTATTTCTGTGGCCGCTCACCAACACTCTGCTCGAGCACGTTGGAAATGGGCGCCTGGAATCCTGATACCCCCCTCCCCGCCCCCATCCAGGTGATTCTAATGCATGGGCTCTGAAGACGACACTGAAGAAGGCTATTCTAGCCCCTTCCGGGGATTTAATCGACTGGTTTAATTGACTGGATGCTGGCCACAGTGGAAGCTCAGAGTGTTTGGGATGAATTAGGTCCCCTGGATCCCTTACTCTGCCAGAGCTGGCTGGGCCTCCTGTCCTCCAGCTCAACTTAGGTCAACAGTTCCTTAACGGCACCCATAAGAATCACCTGGGAAACTTTTAAAGCTCACAATGCCAGGATCAGACTCCCGGTTAATTAAATCCCAATATCTGGGAGTGGGAACGGCTTCAGTATTTTTTTTTTCCCCCCAAGATTTCCAGATGATTCCTATGCACAGTAGTTTGGGAACCACTGTCCTGGGTGTTGCAGATTCCACACCTGGGGTAAGACAACCCCACTATCTCAGGCCTCCTTATCTCCTAAGACGCATCTGCAGGCCACCCTTCACTCTATTGGCTTTCCAGAGGCCCCTGCTCACTCCTCTGCCTTTTATGTTGCTTTTAAGATATTCCTCTCATCACCTTGTTTATACCCACGACAGGTCTTCCTCTTGAGGAAGGGGCTTTACCGTGTGTGGTTCCTGAGTGATATCGAGTAGCAAGAGCAGGTGAGGGCGGACTCAGGAGAGAGAAGACAAAGGCCAACTGGCTTCTTTGTCTTCACAACAGGCCAATTGGAGAGTAATAATAATGGTTATTATAAGGAGGTTGCCCTGGCGCCGGACTCCCTGAATAAAATACCCAGTAAAACTTTGGAACTCCTCTTCTGGGCAGGAACAAAGAATCCTGCTAAAAACAGCACCTTCTAAATAATGACGTTATGGCTGATATTTTGAAATTGGGAGTCTGCTGACAAATGATTCAGAATGTAGGAACAATTGAAAACGGAGACCAGCTTTCCTTACCAGGATGTTCGAGGTGACTCGTGAATGCTTGGGAAGGAATTTAAGAATAAGTCAGAGTCCTCTCCAAGTTTCCCTTTTTTCTCCTCTGTTTTTTTTTTTCCCCACCTTGCTCACTTAAGAAACAAACCCTGTCACCCTGCCTGTCATGACATGGTGACTCAGTTTCCCCAAAGACAGGAGATAGAGAGGGTCTGCCTGTGACTTTGATGCCCCTGCACTTGGCTGTGATCAGCCTACCTAGAGTTTTAAAATGGAGGACTATTAGGATTAAAATCTGGATATCTCGCCTCTCTTGAAAATTCAAAAACTCTTTCTTGCCCTGAGTTCACTTTCTTGGTGTGAGCAGTCAGCATCTGCCCCTTTGCACGGAAGCCCGTGTGTTCCAGTTTGCTGCGGTCTCCACTCCTTCTAATTCCATGCAAGTCACTTCAATTTAAATTGCTTGAGTCGTCTGGGCTGTGGCATCAGCATCATCTGTTAAGATTTGTTAACATGCCAATCGCTGGGCCCCACCAATCTTCTGGAAGGAAGAGTTGTCAGTTCCTGATGTACAGAAGTATGGATGTGAGTGTGCATATTTTTACATATATGTGAATGTGTATACATGTGTGTGCATATATTATACACATATATAATATATACATATCAGCATGGACTTAGAGGTATTTATTTCATTCTTTGGGTTATAATCCAATACTACTGTGATTTCTTCTCTTGCTTAAGATGTCTCAACTTAGGGCACTGGGAACTCTTTCAGACCGGCTTCAATGCCTTTTCAGTAAATCTCTCCCCACCTCACCCCAGCCTTTTTTTCTTTTTTTTTTTTAAAGCACTTCCTTTAGCACTTTTTGGTACCACAGGTGCCCCCAGTTTATCTTATATTTTCTGTACCCCAACCTGGAATTACCTAGTTTTCTAAGGATCCCTGATTTCTTTTATTGGAGAAAGGTATTTAGAAACCAAGGCCTGGGTGCTAGGTGTGCTCATTGCTAGTGGGCTGTCATTGCCCCAGCCCCTCTCAATGGACAGGCCTAGGAAATATATGTAGGGATGCTAACTCAGGCATATACGCACATGGATTTATTTCTGTATTTATCTGTGAAAAAATATATATAGTGCGTGCGCGCGCACACACACACACACACAGTCCATATGGATACCTTCAACTCCAACCCATTAACCATAGGATTCATCCTAGCCTTGGGGATATCAGATTTTTAATCTTTGCATGGCTTTTCTATGTTAACAGTGGCTCAAGAACAGTGGGGGGAAAGGAGTAGTTTATAGATATTGCTAAAAAACAACAGTAGAAAACTAACCCCAAGCTCAGCATAATAAAAATGTCAGCATAGCCCCTTACTTAATATTCTTCAGCCCTTTTTGCAGTCTACAATTTGGAACATACAACCTCACTGTTCCTGAAGGTGGATAGACGTGCCTTACTTCCCTTCTTATACAAACGCAGTTTGTCTCCAGCCCTACGGAACAATGCCTCTTGTAACGCTTAGCTGGCACTTGTGGATTCTAAATATAAGCCAAGATGCTTCTCGAAGATTAGAATCAGAACTTTGCTTTACATGTGAAATCTTATTTTGAATTCAGGTACACAATTACTCACTCAGAGACTTAATTATACTGCCTTAGGATAGTATTACAATAGTTTTAATTATTTTTTGGGGGGTTACAAAAGTAACCTTTTGTCTGGTTAGGAAGGTGAAGTGACTATAGTCTTTTTGTGAACTTCAAAAACAAATTAACCGTCAGCTGTGAAGTTTATCTGTGGTTCCTTCATGTTTATTCAAGAAGCAGCCATACTTGGATGGGCTGCTCCTTCCTCTCGTTATACTGAATGTAAATCTTGTGCTGCTTGGATGTGTCTTTATAAACTGTGTAGAGAACTGGAAAGAGAGTCTAACCAAGATGGTTCATGGGCCGCTGGAGGTGTGGCTCAGTGGTTTGGAAAACATTCTGGGTTTTAAACAGGAACACCTATAATTATGGAGGCGTCATCCCTTCCATAAAAAAGAAAACAAAACAAAGAAAGCAAAGCCTTTCTACTAACAAGGTGTAGTCATAGCATGTATTCAGCCTTCCCAAAACCTGTCTGGCATTTGTTTCTGGTCTGGTGGGGGAATATCTTCCATCTTTCCCTGAGCACTCATCAAACAATACAAAGATAAACAATTGGAGGGCAATTAGCAGTCTCTTTGGGGTAACAGGAGAGAGGTCACCCTGCTATTAATTTCAAAGGAATTAATCATGGTTTACATACGTGATTTAGTGGCTTAACTTTGCAAGTGGTTGAAAAACAAGGAATCAACGAAGTTTACAAAAGACACTAGTTTGGAGAACCAGGTTTTGTAGACAACTCTAAAGAACTATCTGTTGAGTATTCTAAAGCTGTAAAGGTTGAGATGGTGCCTTGTAGGAGACTTGCATATGTGTGAGACTCAACTAGGCAGAGTTGTTAAAACACAGATCTTGATCCAGTAGGTGTAGGGAGGGGGCTCAGATTCTGCATTTTTAATATGCTGTCAGGTGGTGCTCATGGTAGAGATCGGCACATCTCATCTTGCACAGCAAGGCTGTAGATTGTCCTGGTGCCTGTGGTGAGGTAGGATTAAGCCCCTCAAACTCCCTCTATATACCTTAAAATTCCCAACATGCTGCACAGTGAACGTCCAGGGGTTAAGGGACTAGAATAGCTTTTTGGAGTAGAGGTACTTGGGCCAAATACTTTACTGTACATTTTAGTTTCTAGGGACTACATTGGGACCCATAGGGCAAAGAGCTATACTATACAGTATAATTAGTATAATATAGTTAACAGCAACCTCTTTTCACAAGGACTAATTTTAAAAAAACCTAAAAATATTTGTAGGCCATGTTTATTTGATGTTTACAGAACTGTGCCCTTGAAAGAAAAGCAGGAAAAGCAATCACTAAGTCCACTCTCTGAGATTAAAACCTCAGAAAATGCAATATTGTCTCTCTAATTTTGATGCCGACCTTCTGAAAAAATTTCGTTGTTGGGGAAACCCCCCTTTAAACAGAGGTCTTCACCATTCCTTGACTACCTTTTCAAGCCACACAAATTATTAAATGTGCTTGGTCTCAACGTGTCTAGTAAGACTGTATACTTTAAAACAAGACATCGTCTGTTGATTTCTGGTGTGGACATTTAGTGACATCGGAACAGAGGACATACTTCTCATGCCTCTTACTGCAAAACACACCATTTTCATTTGCCATACTTCTCTTCTAGGAAGGAAACTTGGAGTGTAAGCATTCATTTTAAGAGTCTGACAGCTTCTACTAACCTCTCCCTTTCCCCTACTCTCCATCTCTCCCACCAACCCTCCCCTACTTTCTTCACTGTGGTTACCCTCATCTGGATGTCTGCCATACCTGGGGGAGAAGAACAGTGAGTAGCGGGTTGAATTTGATCTCTACCCTCCATAGCCTCAGGTTCTCCCCTGTCTGTGAAGGGGTGTGTAGTTGGCTGTTTCTGAGAAGGGAGGCAGGCTGCATAATATCTCAGGATGGGTGGCATGCCACTATTGTGAAGTGGAAAGTGTAAGATGAGAAATTCCTTAAGGTGTCCAATCAGGACACCTGGACTCTGATCCTTGTCTGTCTACTAACCAGTTGTTTGACCTTGGAGAATGATTTAACCTCTGTGGGCCTCAGTCTCCTAATCTGTAATTTGAAATACTTGGTTATGCCTGTTTCTCAAAGTGTAGGAGGCTTGCCACTGGAATAGCAATAGATAACACTGAATCACATCATGAGAACTATACTCCTTCTGCAATCAATTTCAATCGTTACAGCTTTTCAAAAAAACCACAGAGATGTTAAAATTCTCTGCTGACCCTCATGTCATTAACCCTTTTGGCATTTGGCACTTTCCCTTAAAAAAATTGGTTGTAATTTGTAATTTTTTTTTTTTTTTTTTTTGCCCCTCTCCCTTTCTAACAAAGGAGTCGATGACTGTTTTCACTGTGATTCCTTTTAATTTGTGGAGGGCGATACTGAGTTCCCATTTAAAAAAGTAATAGAGAAAAAAGTAGGTTAACGTAAAGGAAGATATTTAATAAACTTACCATAATAGTTGTAGTCCAATGACTGTTTTGGCAAAAAATGAGGAGGATGGTAACCAAGAAACACTGAATTAGGCGAATTTAAAATTTCTGTTCAACTCTAGACTCACAAAAGCACTCATGTATCTTGTTAAGTGGTAAATGTCCACCCTGTTTCCGTTCCCCAAATGTGTGTGTATTTATTGACAAAGACTTTGCAGAACAAAGTTGGTGTCTGATGTATAGCTAATAGTGTGTGGCAGGGCACAAATGTGGTCCGATCTCTTTAAGGAAATTCTGGCTGCAGTTACATATAGTTTGCTAATTTCCCTTTACAGTGTTTTGTTTTTTCCTGTTACGTCAAATATAGTGAAATGGGGACAAACACCTTTGCCTTGGTGTAATTAAAATGAAGTTATGTCAGGAACATCTGTTGAAAAGGGGATTTCTATTTGTTTTACGACCAAAAGGTGGCGTCCTACCCCCATGCCCTTTATTTAAAAAACCCTTCTTGCTTTAATTTAACAAAAAGAAACTTCCAGTTGATTACAGATAAAGAAATTAAAATGTGCTCCCTATGAATGTAACGTGACAGTGTTGAAAATGAACAATATGTTAAAGCTGCAGTTAAGTTTCCCCCTAATGTAAGCCAAATGGACACGGAGTTCTTTAATAAGGTGGCACATTAGACAGTATTATATACAAAATTGAGTACAATATATCATGGGATTTACAACCAGGATTTCCTTTTGTCTGCAAAACTTGTTGCCAATCTGACTTTGGGCCCCTCTTTCAAGTGAACGTAGAATTTAAGGCAGTTAAAATGCAGAATAAGATCAGTAGCAACCTAAAGATCTTTTTAATATGGCAATACTCACAATTTTTTTTAAAGCTCACCATACAATCTGGAAAACAGGATCAGAGCATGAATTGTTCTTTACAGACTATGAATAAATTTGTCTCATTTAAATAAATTGCTATTTCCCTGAGTTATAATTCTGCAACTCAACAAACACCATAACCATGTTGTATCTGGTATAAACATTTTGGAAATGGAAAACAGTTTTCTCTGCCATAGACTGGCTACTTTGTAGATTTCCACTTAATTTCACATGAGTTCAGCATATGGAATTTCCAGAGATGTTAAAGGATTGTTGCAACTATGAATTGACTTGACCTAAAGTTTTCATCAGTGCCTAGGTCATAGAAAGCATTCAATAAATATTAGATATTATTACTGACAGTTGTAGACTGTGAGCTCCTCAAGGGCAGGGGTTTTAATTTTGCAGTCTTCATTGTCTACTATATGGTCTAGAACATAGACGGTATGTCAAAATGTCTGATGTCTTGAATCAAAGATTAATAGGAACCCTAGTCTCTAGAAAGCTAGGAAGTTCTACACAAACTAAAATGCATTTTCTTCATCTAGACTCTAGTCTAAAAGATCCAATAGATGGTCTTGTCTGGATAGCATAGAATCTTGTATAGCATGCATTCAACGTGAATTTTATGCCGGAATTACCTTAGCACAGTCTCCCTTTCTCTGGCTTTATACTGTAGCACTGGTGAATGGCTTTATTTTTTTGCTTGCAAAACAGATACAATTTTAAAGTGGTAGTCTTACACTATTATTGCAATTGAGATTTAGAATTCTTCTGTAAATGAATGTGTAACGATATTTGTAGTAAGACATTATCCATAACAATTTATAATAACCTTTTCAGGATGTTTATTATCTACAATTGTGCTGGTCTCAAGGAATGGAACAGAACTTGCCCCCCCTCCCCAAAGGTACTTTGTAGGAATCCACAGGAGTGGCTTTCAATACATTCTCATTAAGAGTTGGCCTGATACACCAGCCAGCCAGTAGCTGGAAATGCTGGCTTAGGAGTTTGGCAGCTTCTGGGGTGACGGGTCTGAAAAAAATTATTTCTGTTAACAACAACAAGCCATAGAACCCTATATCTCTAAGTCACATTTTGGAAACAAGAAGTCTTCCTTCTCAATTTGTGTTGTTAAAGAGGAAAGAGATACCAGTGTCTTGTTTTTATACAAATATATGTATATTTTAAAACATTTCATTCAGGCTTCTAATTTACTTCTTCAAATTTCTAAATTCCACCAAACTTCAAAACAGCAAAAAGAAAAAAAAAATCTCACCTTTTCAAAGAATTGGATAGAGTTTTTTGCATGTGACTGATCTCTGGAAGAGCAGGTAATTTGTGTTAAACAACTGATTGACATGCTAGCCCCTGGGCGTTTTCCTAAGAGAAACCGTGGCAAGAACACAGCTCCTGATGCGGCAGCCACTTTCCCCCCAAAGTGGATCAAACTACACATTCCAGCAGTGAGTCTGACAAGGAAGGTGGAGGGGGGAGCTCGTCCCACATTACATTCTCCCGATATAGGAATACAGGGGGTAAACCCCATCGCTGGCGGGTTTCTGTTTCCCTGCAAACAGGGGTTTGTCCTTCTGTTGAACTTTCACCTCCCGAACTCGCCTTCTTTCATTGGATAAAGTGCAGAAAGAAAGAGGAGAGATCCAGGGAAGACGGGAGAGAGGGAGAAAGGGGGCTGAAAACACCACCCCCACCTCCCCCTCCTTCAACTGTCACTGATGGCAAAACACTTTCACTTTTAACTGGAGGAAACTCACATCCTTGCCTACCCTCTCTCTTTCCTTCTGTATTTTTAGCTCAGAAACCAAGCAAATAGCCATCGCATTCCTATCTTCGTCCCTAGTTGTTAACACTCTCCCTCTCCTTTTTTTCCGGTGGCTGAATGGGCCCCCCATTTCCCCATCTTCTGAGGAATCCTCCCCTCCCCCATGCCCCTTATTTTTCCAGGTCTTTCTTGCCAGATCCCTCTTTTGCCAGGGACTGCTCTGGTGTTCCCTTCCTCTCTCTAGTCTGCAGGGCTCTGCCTCCCTCTCTCCTTCCCCATCCAGTCTGGACGCCCCTCACTCCCATCTCCCGAGAACCGCCCCCCCCTCCGTCCAGGCTGCCCCCTCCCCCCCAGCTTGGCAATTGCGATTTTTTTTTTTTTTTTTTTTTTGCTGCGAGCCTTGTTGTTTACCCAGCAGGTGGATGTGACGTCAGGGACGCACAACAGCAAAAAATAACAACATCTCCCTCCGCGACGTGTTGGCCTCTCTCGCGCGCCTTATTTATTTATTTGTTCCGGGAGGCCGGGGGGAGCCGGGTGGGCGCCAGTACCCGTGTGGCCCAGGGAGGGGGCGCAGCGGCTCGCGCTCTGGGGGTGCCGCGAGGCCTTGGGGGCGCGTGAGGCGGAGAAGGGGCCCTGGCAAGAGGCCGGGAGGCCGGCTGGGGAGCGCCCCCAGTCCGGCGCTCCCCGCGCCTCTGCCGCCGCCGCCGCCGCCGCCAGTGGCGCTGGCTGGGCTCCGGGAAGCTAGTCCGGAGCGGAGGAATCTATTGTTATTTATTGTGTGGCGGTTGCACGCTGTACTCGCGGCGGCCCGGCCCTCGTCCGGGAGTGCGTGTGTGCGCGCGTGTGTGCGCGAGTGAGTGTGTGCGCGGGGGTGCGCGCGCGGGCGGGAGTGGGCGCGCGCGGGGGAAAGGCCCGAAAACACCTTAGTTTGCACCGAGAGACCATTTGCAGCGGGTGAGTTTGTATTTTTCCATTTCTGCTCCACTTTTTCCCAAGCTGCCTCCTGCCTTGTTTCCGCCACTTTAAACAACAACAACAACCAGCACAAAAAAAAAAAAAAAAAAAAAAAAAAGAAAAAAAAAAAAAAAAAAAAAAAAAAACTACTTTCCACCTCCAGGCTCCACGTGCATCTCCCCCCCTCCCCCCGCCCTCCCCTCTCGCCTCTCTCCCCCGGCCCGGGCCCAGGCTCTGGGGTGGGGTGGGGGTTGGGGCCGGCGCGGGGGTTGGGGGGGCCGCCGGCGGTGGCGGCGCCCGCAAGCTTGGGTCCATTTCCATAAGTCAAATGAAGGGGGGGGCGGCGGCGGCGTCAGGCGAGAGGCGAAATCGTCTTCCCCTCGGCCCCTTCACTCCTGGCTCTGCGCTCTGGGCGATCGCCGCGGGGAGAGAAATCAATAAGCCCAGGCCGCCTGGCTCAACTTTCGGTGTCGGGCGTCGGGGTGCCGGCAGAGAAGCGGGGCCGGCGCGGGGCCGGGGTCGAGTCTGCGGCGGGAGGGGGCGCGCGCCGGGAGCCTCGGGAGCCTGAAGTTTGGACTCGGAGCAAACTTTTTCCCTTCGCTCTCCGAGAGTGTGTGCCCCTTGATGCCCCTGGTTTGTAATGATGGGAAGCCCGCATCCTGGGCCCCGCGCATCGAGACAGCCCCAGTGCCACACGCGCCTGGCCCCGAACCCAGCGACGGGAACAGCCCACCGCCGCCCCCGGAGCACAGAAAACTCGGACACACACTCGCGCACCCCAGCTAGACACGCACCCTCACGCGCGCTGGACCCCGGGAACCCAGCCTCGCCGCGGACCGGCCCGCGACATACGTGGCCAGCTCCGCGGGTGGGAGTGGGAACCGGGTGCGCTGCGGGGAATCGCCGCGTCGGGTCTCCTCCCCTCCACCACACGCACTTTCGGGGTTTCCTCTCCTTCGAAGCTTGGGGGGTACCGGAGAGGTTTCCCAAGCCTGGATCTCTCCTGAGACGCGCGGGAGCCGCCGCGTCTCTGTGGCCCTGTCCCGGCGGCCGATGGCTCTCCATCCCTGGCCAGCACGCCACCTTCCTCCCGAGCTCCCCGCGCTCCATCCCCATCCCGCGGAGGACTCAGCTGGGCCGGCAGCCGGGACTGCGTGCGCTTCGGGTGGGGACGGCGGCGGCGGCAGCAGCGCCGGGAGCTGAGAGTTTGCCAGTTGCCTCGGGGTCGCGGTCATTCGCTGCCTCCGCCTCCCTTCTCCGCCGCCTCTCGGCCCCCCTCCCCCCATACCGCCTCTCGGAAACTTTGATTCCTTCTCCTTTTTTGCCCTGGGCGAGTCCCCCTCCCCACCTGTTGTGAGCTCCGCCTCGGTCCCCGGAGACTGGCGGTGACACACGCGGGCGCCGGAGAGCTCCGCACCCAGAAACAAAGTCGCATGCCCCCTCCCCAGTGTTTGCTTCGAAATCGTAGCCTGCAGCACCCCCCCCCCCCGCCTTCCCGCGCAGCTCCCGCCCCTGTGAGAATAAGGACTAAATAAACAGTTGTAACTTCAAACCTTGCGCCTGCGATCGTATCCCTTTCCCACCCCCTTCCCCCTTCCTCCCCCCTCCTTTTTTGTTGTTGCAACTTTGTAAGATCCTGGGGAAGGTGCTGAGACTTTGGCTCCGGCCGATTTCCCGGTCTCGGGATCCTTGCAGGGATTCCCTAAGCCACATCCTCCTTTCCGTCCACCCGCACTCGCGGGTCCTCCTAGTCCGCCGCCCTCTTGGTCTTGGCCCCCCAGCCTAATCACTTATCCCACCCCCCCTCAGTTCCCCCCAACCTGAGCCGGGAAGACTTGCTGAGGGTCGCCCTGGTTTCTTGTCGACCGCAGAACCCGAAAGTTTGCAAGAGGAAGAGAGCGCGCGGCGAGCAAACGGGCAAGGGGCAGCGGCAGCGGCGCGGGGGACCATGGTGCTGCCGGCGCCTCCTCCGCGGGCGTGAAGGCGGCGCTCCCACTCCCTCCCCGGACTCTGCGGGTAAGTCGAGGCGGACGCGGGTGCCGGGGCGTGAACGCGGGCGGGGGCAACCGATACCCTAGAGCCCCCGGGGGGCTCTCTGCTCAAAGCGCCAGCCTGGGCGGCGCGAGCGTAGGGATGAGGCTCCCGGAGCCAGGATTGTGCCCATCCTCAAGCTAGTAGGTGCTTCGAAATACTGGACTTTATCCCCTTTTTTTCTCCCCTTTCCTAAATCCGAGAATCTGGAGATCAAAGTTTAGCGTGGAGTGTAAAGTGCTCCGATAAAATATGGTGACATCTCTCCCCCCCTTCTCACCCCACTCCCCTCTTATAACTATTAATTATTTCCAAGTCATTGTGTCCAAATACCCTTGCCGGGCTGATTACAAAGTGTATTGATTTAGTCTGGGCTCATCCTACGCATTGGTTTTAATTTATTTTCCTTTTGCTCGACCAGAAAACCCGAAATGAAACTTATTTCTTCCTCTTCCCAACACCCCGCCCCCAGCAAACCTCCACCACCACCACCACCCCCCACCCAGCCCTCATTGCTGAGGCTTGGGCAGAATAATGAAATTAATATAAACATTTCATTTGGTTGCATTTAAGCTTCTCCAGCCCACTTATAAGGGGCTGGTGTTGCTCTCCTGTCCGGTCACAGGTATTTTGTAAGTTTGGATTTCCTTTTTTGTTACTGCTTTTTAAACGGGAATGCTGGAAGGGCATTCTGTATTCCTTTTAAAAGGAGGCTATGCCTTGAAACCATCTACACTTTACCTTTGGTTGTCCGTAGGCTTTAGGATTTAGGGCTTGCACAATAGCTGAATTGAAAAACCTCAAGGATATTTAAGGGATTTTTTCTACTGCTGAAAATATATTGAAGAATCTCTGCAAATTTTTACCTTCTATCTTCTTTTCTTCGTTTTTCCATAGTGATCATCAGTTTGGGGGGAGATGTCTTAAGTAGAATTTGAAGAGAAGTGGTCGGAGTTCAGGTGTTTTCTACTCAGGGTTAGCCTGCATAATTGAGACAGAGGAGTTGCTGTTATTTTCAGTTCCAGAGAGAAATGTATCAAATCTTTTTTAGAATTCCACTGGAGTTTTGATTCTCAAAGTGGAAATACCCATCTCTTTCAGTCCAGGAAAAGAAAATTGAGCTTACAGCTTCAGAGATTTGGAATGGTTCCCCCCCCCAGACTTTTCTACTTGAAACATCTCATAATTAAAGAGCATTAAAAATATAAAAAGGAACTCAACTAGTTACCATTCAGAAGATGTCAGCTAAAATCTCACTGCAAAGGGGGTAAAAAAGGTTTAGCATCTTACCACACTGGTTGCCTTTTCCCCCCCTTACACTTTGGATTAGTCATTGTATGAGAGAGAGAAAAAGAAATCAGGTTTTTTTTTTTTTTTGGAAAAGTAAAGTAAACAGCCTCCAACTGCTGAACCTTGACAACCCAAATTAAGGAAGCAGAAGAGATCAAACAGAACTGCAGCTGGGTTGTTGTCAGGAGCTCTACATGGAGAACCCTGGACTATTCGACCAAGCAGCAAAGCTAGATATTCACTAATGCAGAAATGGGCCATTGCAAATGCTGATCTTTGTTGTGCATGCTAAGGCTCAGGAAATACTCGGCCTCTCTCTAGTCAGCATTTGAGTTCCTTATGGATGTTGAGTTGCTAAATAAGTTATTTTTCCTCATACAGTCTGGTTTATGAAGAGCGTGCGCGCAAAAAGGTATGGAATGAATATTAAGTCTTCCAGAGGCTGCCTTGCTACCCAGAACTGTGGAGTGGAATTCTTTTTACCAACATTAGACTCCTACACTAGAGTTAGGTAACGTTTTCTCACATCAAGTTTAGAAGATCTGCCTTGTCAGGAAAGCCAAGGTTTTGTATGTGAGGGTTTAAATCTGATGTGAAGCTCAAAAAGAAAAAAAAAAAAAAAAAAAAAAATCCCTGGTGATGAAGTTTTGTGTCAGCCCACTCTTGGAATTTAAAAAGGCGAGAGGGAGCATTCTCCAGATTAGACATAACCTCTTTTTTTAGATTGACATTCAATATGACCACGTTGCTACTTTTATTCAAGTTCTCTGTAACTTGTCCTTGCTTGTTGTCTAGGAAAATTTAACTGCTTTACATTTTTAAAGGGAGTAGTAACAGCAATTACTTTAGCATTTTGTTTTCACAGGTTTATCAAAGTATAATGAAAGCAACATCAACTATTCAAATTAACTGTCTCAAATTAAGGGGGTTATATTGCTGGAGAGGTCTGTGAGATTTTGTATTTATATTTAAAGGCTGGAGTAAAAACTGTAACACTTATTTTTTCTTTTTTGCTATAAACTATCCTCAAATTAAATGTCATTTTTAATTAAGTAGAACAAAGTAGGAAATAGGACAAGTAAACACATAAAGAATAAAAATGATTGTTATTTAAGGATTGCATTTTTAATTACCATGTCGATCACATAGTAAGCACTTTTTGTTTTTTTATGTCAGAGTTTCATAACCATAGTGCCCAACATGTTTCAAAGTGTGTAGCTTTTATTGGATATATCTTTTATTGTATAATTAAACAATGCGAGTTAAACATACACATGGATGCTATTAGGCAATTCTGTGCAATATGTAATGTTTTTGAAAAAGCTATAAATATTTTCTCGTTAAATCATTTGTACCAACAATAACAAAAGTTGACTGGGTTAATATTGAGCTGAGGTATGGTTTTCTGTTAGTAAGTTTTTCCTTGCTTCTCCTAAGACTCTACCCCTGGCCTTGTATATTTGCATTCTTAGGCTCTATTGAAGGATATGTCTGTTTTCAGCAGTCGTTTAAATTAACAAAAGGATTGTGATATTTCCTAAACAATTATATATATACTTCAGCACGTCCAGTGCCCACATTAAGAAAGTGAAGGGAGAATATAGCAGATGTGACAACTTCTTTTGAACGTAGCTTCCTCTTTGCAGCCAATCTTATTGTGCTGTTTATTTAGTTTTCATGTTTTACTTAAGACTAAAACTCAATTTTGAAATGTTATCTTGTAAGACGTCACATCACAAAAAAGTATGTGTATTCAGACAATGTTAGTTGTTCTCATACCGATTACATTTCAGTGAGTATGCCAGGAATATTTACAGGGCATTACAGGAGTTCTGTCTTTTAAAAATAATTTTAGGCACACGTTAATAAAATTTAAATAGATTGCAGGCTGTCAGAAAATAGTATAAATTTTGTTTATGATTCAGTTACTTTAAGGTACTTACATTAAAGAAACTCATTTAACCCCTGACTGAAGAGCATTAAGAGGGGAGGGAAGCCCTCCAAAGAGCTCCCACTGCCCTTTGCTCTCCTGATAATCTTAAATTACTACAATTTAATTGCAACTTCAAGGCATTGAGCCTGAGCTATTTCTGTGGGGCTGAGAAAGGGTTTTGAGAGCATAGCTAGATTTGCACAGGTGGCATTTTTGTTTTTCAAAAAAAATGTTTTTGCTAAGGGCTCTTTCTTTTCCTTTCTTATCCTGTTAGGTGTCCTCCTCCTTTTATAGAATTCAGTCATAGTAAATGCCATTTTTTTGCTAAGCCAGCCTTTTTTTTTCCTATGTTTTTTTGGACCTAATGTGTATAAAGGTCTCAAGCAAGTAGAGGTTTGTTTTCTAAAGAAAATAACCTTATGAGAGGCATCTGCTGAATAGACATGAGCCAACATATACTTTTACTATTTGCAGGGGATTTTTTTTTTTCCTTTGGTTGATGGTAGTAATCCCACCAGGTGATCAAATACTGAATTTGTGAATCAAGCCAGCAAGCCACGTAAGTTTGCATTTGGGCCTGTGTATTTCCTAAATGATCTTTCTCGTGACTACTTACACTGGTCTTTAGGCCACTTTGCCATAATGCATGCTGTCCAAGGAGCCATCTTAAACCGATTTTTAAAAATACTTCTCTTCCATGGTACTCAGATGAATTAAGGTTAGGGGTGTCAAAAGCTGGGACATCGGCAGGCCATGAGATGAAACAAATTCCTGAAACGGGAAAACCTGGCCAAATATGGGGTATCTTATGCATGACAGTTTTTTTTTTTTTCTTAACCCCCCCCCCTTGGGACATACATAGTTTATTTCAATGTGCATGTGATGATGTGGTTAATGGAAATTAAGCGTATTTGGCTGGTGTCGCCAACCTAAAAATAAATGTTGTAAGGAATGTTTGATTTCAAGAAGTGCTTTGGTTTTTCATCCTATAGATAATATTCTTACAATTATGGCTAGAAGGCTGGTATTCCGGAAAGAGGAAGTACAGTGGGGTGAAGTGCATGACAGTCGGGAGAGACAATTAGTGTTCTTTGTTTCTTTAATAAATTATTCTTATTAATTACAGTCAGTTGGTGTTAAGGCATTTTTCGGGTTGCATTTAGAAGCCAGTTCCCATTCAGGAGAGGGTTGTGCCAGGAGCTGTCTGCTTTCCCTCATGCTCTTGTACCCAGTCATAAGACCTATGGACCAAATTAGCTGTGGATGTCTCTGCAAGGCTTGTTTTTCTTTTTGAAATCCCTTGAGAGCAGTTTTTAATATATGCCCTGCCTTGTGCACAACAGGTGTTTGTTTGGTAGTTATTTTACGGGATTTAAAGTGAGAAAAACATTTCCTACCTAGCCAGCCCCTGGGAGAGAGAACTGCTTAAGAGAGAGACCGTGGTACCTGAGCAAGTGTAGATGGGCTTTTCCTGAAGGCTCTCCACCAGCTGTGCTATTTAAAGAAGGTGGGGGAGGGGGCTCAATTTCGTGCCTTGATATTTGTAATTAAGTTGTAGTAATTCAAGATTGCCAAGATAGTGCAAAGGGCATTGGGGACTTTTTAGTGGTCTTCTCTTGACGCTTAAAGCTGCTCAGTCATGGGGTTAAATTAGTTTCTTCAATCTGAGTACTTAAAGTAACTAAATCGTAAACAAAATTTATATTAGTTCCTGACAACTAATAATCTATTTAAATTACATTAAAGTATCTAGGCAAAAATTTAATTAAAGACAGAAGTACTGTCAAGCCCTGTAAATATCTTGACAGGTCTACTCAAATGGAACTGATATCACGAAATATTTACATATGTCTGGTGTGTTCGGGAACATCTCGTCAGTGCCTGTGCAAAGCTAATTGCACTTTCTTTCCAAATCACATTTTTAATAAAATAGTTTTTTTTTTTTTTAAAAGGAACATGAATACATACAAAATTGTGTTCAAATGTTGTGTTTACTATTTAGTTCTCTCTCCTTAGCACTCTGATGGGTGTATTTCCTCCAGCTGCTGCTAATTCAGACAAGCGGCTGAAATGGAGGGATCACCAACTAGAAAACTCATGTCATTTTGTTTTATTTCAACAGTTTATAGATAGCAGAGGTTAGTGTGTTATGGGACAATTTGCTGAGGGGAAAAAAATGGGTATAAGCGTGGCATTGTGAGGTTCCTATTTAAATTAATTAAATAGATTTACTTAGGATGGGACAAAGGTTTTTCCTCCTGATTTTTGTATTTGGATACATATTTATTTCTCAGTAGTAAGTCAGGTGGACATCTATATTTTGCTAGATTACTTGATTTTTGCTGATACTGTGATCAGCTGTATTTACTAGGACCCTGAATAATATTTCTAGCATCAGGCTCAAAAACTGAATTCCTGAGGTTTCTTTTTTCTCCTTCCAGCTCTGCATTTGAGTCATAATGTGATTTTTCTCCGCTCCAGGTTTCCTGTCTGTGAATTAGGGGTAGTATTTTAAGGTATGTTCTCCGTGCTTAGTGATCTAATGGCACAGGTGCTGTGTTATTACTCAGATTCTTTAAGATGTTCTTGTTGCTTTCCGACATTGACCACAGCTCTTGTGGGGGAGGATGTGGTATGTGTTTTGCCTCTTTCTCCTCCTGTCCCAGAGCCCTGAGTTGGTGATGCCTGATCAGAGGTGCTGGCAGCCTCCTCTCCTGGGGACAGGTGAGCACAGAGATGGAACACAGATGCTCCCGTGTGAAGTGGAAGGAAGTTGCAGTTGGTCCTACTTCAACATGTGGCAAAGAGGGGGCTTTGCTCACCTGCTTCCAGGTCATTGTGTGTGTTTGTATATGTGTCGGGGAATTTTATTAAAACACAGATTCTTGGATTGGAATTTTTGCTGACTGATGAGAGAATGCATTTTAAACAAACTTCTCCTGGTAATTCTGAAGCATACTAAACAGAGGACTGTGGACCAAGTGATTTAGACTGCTAGAGATTCCGGAACTGAAATCTTTATCTTCTTTTGGATTTTCCTGGTGAATTTTTCGTTTTATCTTGAGGCCTGTATTATTTTTAATGAGTTCAGATTTCCATTAAGAATCAAAACTGATGGTTTTCTAAGAATGTATGAATATGGGAATCACGGCGGAGCTCTGGTTCCTGACACAGACATAGCTGCTCCGGCTCCAGGGTGTGCCGAATCTGGGGTGGGGCCAGGGTTTGCATTTGGAAAAAGCTCCCCACGTGATTCTGATACCCACCAGAGTGGGAGAACTGGACCCCTCCATTGTCAGAGTTGGACGAAAGCCTGCTACTCTCCCAAAGGGTTTGACTTCACTGTTTGGACCTCATGAAATCTGAGAGGCGTGCGGGCTCCCTTTTGAGTCAGGCACCAAAAGCAACATAGATACGTAGAGAAATAGAGGCAGAACATGGGCGTTGCAGTTCCACAAAGTGGTGGGAACAAGCTGGAACATCAGTAGCTTTCACCAAGTACCAGACGTTTCCTTTCACATTATGCCCCTTTTGCATCCATGTTTCCAATGGGCGTTGTCATGCTGTAGCTACCAATTAGTGTCAGATGGCTTTCTGAAGTCTTTTTTTTTTTTTTCTTCTGAGTATTTCATCTTAATTTTACAATCTGAACTGTTTACTCATTAGAGTAACCCTGCTGGCACAAGTATTTCGATTTCCCTAGGCATCTTGGGACGTTCCCTACCATTGTATGTGATGGGGTCTGCAGGAATATTGATGAAAATAGCTTAGCCAACAATGCCACACAAATAAAGCAGAGTTCTAAGAAGAATGCATCCTACAAGATTAGGAGATGAAGATAAAATGCTAAGAAGGCTTGTTTAAGTATTCAGGACTTCAGCTAAAGATCTAACCACTAAGATCAAAAGAGTTTTTTAAATAAAAGTTGTACAGGCATTTTTTTTTTTTTTTTGGGTCTGTATTAGTAACAGTGCCTTTTGAAGTTACTAAAGTGTTTATCTAAAATGCCCTCACCTAAATTTAGAAAAAAAAAAAAAAAAAAGAAAAATTCCATTTGACTTTGGGTGTGGCTTAATTTTAACAGATACCAAAAAGTTGGCAATTGTGTTTATGTTTAGAACCTCACAGTTGCTTGTCTCTAGGTTCGGGTGGCATTTGGAATATCCCTGTAATACAGAGTTCTTTTATTGCTGTTTGGACCCCGAAGTACTTTTTCAAAAAATCGCTGATAGGTCAAGTTTTACAACTAGCTGTCTCTACCCTTGAGTAAAGGGTTTCCATAAAGGATAAATGGAACTGATTGGAAAAAAAAAAAAAAATAGATGGTGCCGAGGAAGAGGACGTGTAGTATTACCACTGTCCCTGGTTGATGAAATCTCTGGCGTGATGTTAAATCGTTCTTCCTTGTTTGTTGAGAGGATGTTAATCATTTCATTAAGAAAGGTTAAGTAATTAACTGATTTATCATTAGGGAATCAACGACAGACCTTTTTAGTGATGTATTCTAGAAATTTTCTAATAGAAAGTTTGCCCCATTTAATTGCTTGGAAAGACGCTAGCTGGACCTTGGGAAGGTGGGGGTGGGGCATGTGTTCCGGGCAACTGTAAATAACTTTGTGGAGAAACTAGTCTATTAAAATAGAAAATAGTTCAGTTTCAGGTTTTCTTTTATGACCTGCATCAGGCATGTTGTTGCAGACCTGCTGTTTTGCATGCCTCCTCTGGGTTTAGGAAGGGTTCAACTGCTTAAATGTGTTCGTGTTATTTTCTAAATAATGGCTTTTGTTGCAGTAGGATGCATGTTGACAGTAAATGCACAGTCGTAACTTGGGTAAGCTTACAACAAATTCTTCTACTTGTAGGAGCAAGCCATCCTCCTTGCCGCTGACTGGGGGTGCTTCTCCCTTTTGTCTCACTGTCCTTATGGCGACTGCTGCACAAGGCTTAAATATGCCGGGATGGGGATGGGATGGGGGGGGGGTGTAGTTGGGTGGGATAAACTCTCCATCTGGCAAAAATTTACTTTTCTCTTAGACCCTTTTGTCCCCAAATCATCCACAAGGTGTGGTTCTAGCTTATTCTCCCTGGGCACGTAACTCACTTCAACTCAAAATCAGAAAGACGCGTTAAGAGAGATCTGTTTTCTGCGTTCGTTTTTGTTCGTTTCTGTTAGGAAGCAGCCCAGGCCCTTTTACTAACTCGAGCGATCCTCTGTGCCTTAGAGGTGACCTTCCTGTCGCAGGGATAACTGAGGGAGAAGAACTCTTGAAGGTAGAAATAAAGCACTTTTGGAAGCACCGAACATGGGTTTTATATTGGGATGCAGCGCTTAGTGTCGTAGCAAGTGCCCCAACTGTTGAATAAAATGTGATGTCTTGACCTCAGACACTCCGATCTTTGAGTTGCGAATAACTTCCGATGAGAGAAATCTGGCAGATGTATACGAAGCCATTCCATTAAGACGGTGTACGACACCAGAAAGGTGCAATTCAGAGGATACCCCGGTGAGCCAGCCGCATACCTGCACCTCCCTTCAGAGAGGGCAGCTTTCGGGTCCAGGCCGAAGAGAGCCTGGGCGGATCGCCCCTCATCTTACCTCTGTCCCTGTGCCCTGGAGGTGACCTCTGCTCTCCGCTGGCCGTTTTTCATCCCCTGGATTTCTTCATGCTTTTAATACATATGCATGTATTCCCGGAAATAGAGGCTTTTCTTATGCATCTTCAGGTGTGTATTGAAGGTATACTACTGTACGCGATCTTCAGCTTTTTTTTTTCTCTCTTTTTTTTGGTTCAGTAGATCTCATAAAATTCATCCACGTGGGTACGTGTAGCTGTGGTTCATTCATTCATTTTCCCACTTGAACCTTTTGAGGTGCTGAATAGTATTTGAGACTAAGTTCTTTGCATTTAAACCCAGCCGCATTCTTCAATATTATACATTAAAAATTGAGGATTAAGGTGAAGCTAGCAGTCTTGACTCGAACTTTGTAATTTGTTCATTTGCCAGTGGTTTTTTGTTTTTTTTTTTTTTTTTTTGGCGGGGGGGGTGGGGGAGCTGGAGGGAGGATTTTAAAATCAAACATTTACCAGGGAACTTGATTTAAAAAAAAAAAATAATATATCAAGTGGTTGATCTCTTACATTTAAGGAAAAAAAAAAAACAGGCTAGGCATTCATCTGAAGGAGCCTAGCCATTTTCTCATTCTTATTTAAAGACTTGGCTTAGAACTTAGCAGTTACATATGCAGGGTAGCAAGTTAAAAAGCGATGTTTAATTAACAGGCGCTTTATACTTCTGTATCCTTGTTATGATATAGCACCTTGTTCTTCAGTGTAGAAAGTGATTTCTGCATATTTTAAAGGACTGGCATCTTTATGGTAAGAAAGCCATATAAATAAAGATATACTCAGATGAAAATCGGAACATGTTTTTAAAATAGTGTGTGTCTACTTTCAGCTCTGTTATCAAACTTGCTGCATAAGCCGGAGTTGATGCTCTGTGATTATGCTAATGACCAAAGGAATCAATGATGCGCAACTAGATGAAATCAGTGGTATCACCAGAGAGAGTTATCAGTTTTTTTGTTAAATATTAAATATTAGTGATAAATAATACACTGTTCATTTCGAGTAGATGGAACATATTTAATTCTGATGTACAGAGTTTCGATTTAGCCAGGCATATTGCAGAGTGAAAGGATCATCTTTTGTAATTTAAGGGGAAAGATAAAAGGCGTTTGTGTTTGTGTGGCTAACGGACTTGGGTCATAGAAATGTTTACTTTGACTGGCCAGGAGAGGCTGGGAAAAGTTTTTCTTTTCTCCTAGACAACTTGGATATTTCTACTGATGTTTTATTAGGAATATCAGATACTCAGTAAATAGCGTAAATGACCAGAGATGTTAAACAAAAGGAGTCTAAAGGTAGATAGTGTTTCCCCGAAGAATGGAGGAAAAATATAACAAAGGGAGAATGTTTGGACAACGCTCTTTTTAGCAGACTGGTGTGTTAAACAGGGACCGTTAGAGTCCGTGTTACCATCAAACAGTGGCTTTAATTTTTAAAAAGTTGAGTTTTTTATAACAAAGTTGTACTTGGCAATGGTTTATTTAAAGAAAAGTTAATACTCGAAACTGAGCATCCTTTTCCAGGTCGCTGAAACCTTGTGGGAAAACACTGCTGCTGCCTTCTTTGTTGCACAGGGGTTTCTCAAGCTGCTCTCCCTCAAAGGCCTGCCTTGCTGGATGGAGTTCAGCAGGTGTTTACTACTGTACAGCAGTACCAGGTGACAGGAGAGAAAATCAAGGAATAATTAGCTGTGGTTTCTAGGACATAAAGAGAGAGTGATTGAAGTCAGTAAAAGCAGGAAATCAGATTGAAGGCTGCTGTGATGTTAGTTTTTAAAAATGCATTGACAAAATGATTCCCTTGAAAGCAGACTCCCACCCTGGCTTGCGCCGACTGTGTTCTGCCATTTTCCTGTCTGCCGTCCTGTCCACCCATGTTGGCTTTTACCAGCAATACCATCTGGTCTTCCAGCAGTGGCCTTCTCGGTGGTAAGGCAGGCCAATTGGGTCAACTTTTGTGATCTGGCAGATGTCCACTGGGAGCTCAGATCAGGCCAGGCTCATTTCTATGTGTGTCCAAAGCCAAGATTTCAACTTGGTGAAAGGCTGTGGAATTTATTTCCCAAAGTGCTGCCCAAACTCTCTTCTTCTTTTCTTCAACTGCCTCCTTGGGCTGAGATGATTGCTTAATGCCCTTAATTATGCTGGATCCCTCTGTATTTTTGAACACCTGTGCATAATTCAGATCATGGGTGGTCACAGAGCCTGGCTCACCAAACAGCTTCTCTTTCAGAATGGGAAAATCCCAAGGAGCCTGACCATGCCCCATGTGCGAGGAGGCTGAGAAGGGATTTAAAGAGGATGGAACGTTTCCCTTGAATTTCCACTATTCCCTGTAAAATAACCTTAGTTCTCACATCGGGGAGGGTCCTAGGATGAATACCTCAGAAATCATGTTTAATAAAGTCTTTATACATTGCTGGTGGGAGTACGTCATTGTCATAGCCACTTTGGAAGATGGTTTGGTGTTTCTTATGAAACTGAACATATTCTTTCCATATGATTCAACAGTTGCCCTATTTGGTATTTACCCAAAGGAGTTGAGAACTTACTTCCCATTAAAAACCTGCACATAAATGTTTCTAGCTGCTTTATTCATGATCAGCAGAATTAGGAAGCAACCTAGATGTCGCTCAATTTGTGAATGGGTAAATACCAACCACGGTACAGCTAGACAACGGAATATTCAGCACTAAGAAGAAATGAGGACACCTGGGCAGTTTCTGTCAGTGGAGCCTGTGACTCTTGATCTTGGGGTTGTGAGTTTGAGTCACCCCTCCCTCCCAACTGGGCATAGAGAGTCCTTAGGAGAAAAAAAAAAAAAAAAAAGGAGGAGGAAATGAGCTGTCAAGCCATGAAAAGACATGGAGGAATTTTAAGAGCATATCATGGTGGGAAAGAAACGAATGTGAAGAGGGTGCTTACTGTCAGTCTCCAACTCTATGGCATTCTTCAGCAGGTGGAACTGTGGAAACAGTACATGTATCAGTGGTTGTTGCCAGGGGCTGGGGAGAGAGGGATGAATAGAGCACAGGGGATTTGCAGGGTAGTGAAAATATTTTGTGTGATACCATAATGGTGGATGCATGTCATGATACATTTGTCCAGACTTCTAGAATGTACAGCACCAGGAGTCAACCGTAATGTTGTCATGTAAACTGTGGGCTTTGGGGGATCTCGCCATGTCATTGCAGATCCCTCAGTAGTAACAGCTGTGCCACTGTGGTGTGGGATGTTGATAACGGGAGAGGCTGGGCGTGAGTGGGGCCGGGGAATATGGGAAATCCTTTAATTTCCCTCTAGAGCATATACCGCGCTAAAAAACTAAGTCTTAAAAAAAATTCCTGGGCTTTAAGATATCCATATGCTTATCTTAAAATATATATACAGCCCTTTGTCCACTTTACCCGTGCCAAATGAACATTAACATTTCTTGTGAGAACAATGAAGTAGGCAGGGCCGATTTGCTTTTGAGATGGGGTATTAGTGTGGGAACTTTCCTGGCTCCCCTAATCCCCAGAGTGGGATCCTTTGAGCACTATAGAGTCCTTGGTGATGACCTGATCCAGGCCACCCCTTGTCCAACAGGAGGCTGTGATTCAGAGAGGGAAACTGACTCTTGCTGCGTCTCTTACTGAGATCGAATGCAGTCCTGCTACCTGCGATAATATCCATACCTGTACTGACACATTTATGTAGATGTGATCGGATAGACTTAAGCACGTGCATTCCTGTGTATGTATATTTTAAAAAACAAAATTATAGATAATACTCTATATGTTTATTTACATGCATTTATTTTAATCTGTATCAAGAGCATTTTTTCTGTATCATAGTCCCTTTTTTTGTTAAAGATTTTTAAAATTTTTTTAAAAAGATTTTTTAAAGATTTTATTTATTTGACAGAGAGATCACAAGTAGGCAGAGAGGGAGGGAGAGCCCGACGTGGGGCTTGATCCCAGGACCCTGAGATCATGACCTGAGCCGAAGGCAGAGGATCAATCCATGGAGCCACCCAGTGCCCCAAGATTTTTGTTTTTAGTTAATTTGACAGAGAGCACAAGCAAAGGGAGAGGCAGAGGAAGAAGGAAAAGTAGACTCTCCGCAGAGCAGGGAACATAACTGAAGACTCAATCCTGGGACCCTGGGATCACAACCAAAGGCAGACTCCGAACTGACTGAGCCACCCAGACGCCCTTGTATCGTGTTAGTAACTACTTGCTCTTCAAGTATATGCACGTATATTTTCTTCCCCTGCAAGGAAACCCTTCTCAAGGATAGCACCGTAAGGACCAAACTGTTTCTGATGTTTGTATTGTAAATACAAGGTTTTTCTTGGGATTCATGTGTTACACCTGGGTGCTTTCATACTGTTGTGCGTCTGTATGGTTGGGAGGTTTACCTTTTATTGTGGAAAAAAGAGGATAGGGCAAGGATCAGGAACTGAGTTTTAGGTGAGTGCCTTTGATTTTTACAGCTCCTTGAGGTCAGAATGTATGCTGTCCTGTCATCCCTCCCTTAGACCCAGTAGCGACATCGGTGTCTTTTCCATGGGTTCTGACAATGATACTGAGCATATTTTGCCTTGCAGGTTGGATCATGTATTGGGCGTGACATGAAGAAATGCTTGATTTGTGCATTAAATATCAATTTTTGAGAATCTAGGCCATACCAGCCAGGAGGTCACATGCAGTGTAAATACCCCAGGAAGCAAGTTATCTATCTATCTATATTTTTAAAAAATCAAAGTAAATTCTGTCTTATGAGACTTTTTTGCAAATTCGGAGAATAAAAATGTGGGGGTGGACCAGCTGTCCAATTTGTGGGGCCCAGTACAAAATTAAAATGTGGGGTTCCTTGTTAAATATTAAGAGTTTTTGGCGGGTGATAGCAGAGCACTAGACCAAGTTCAGGGCGCGCCTGAGCATGGGGCCCTGTGTGGCTGCACTTGTTACATACCCGTGAGGCTGGCTCTGCTTGGGGTTTACAAACTGTCTCTCAGGGCTTTGCTTCTTGCACCCAGATTTCCTCCCCTGCAAAACAGGAGGACCAGGCTGGGACAGGCGTGGCTGGCTGAGGCCCTCCTCTGCCGTTCGCACTCGTTGCTCTTGACTTCGTCTCTGTTACTGAATCCAGATCGGGCTCAGGTTTTTGTTTTTGTTTAGTTTCAAGTTTGCATTTAAATTCCAGTTAGTTAACAGATAGTGTAGTATTCATTTCAGGGGGCTCATTTGAAAGCACATTCCTCTCCGTGGGCTGGAAGGGCTGCTGAGTGTCGAATACCAGCCATCTTCTGGGGTCGGTGTTCTCTGTGTGCATTTTGCAGGGGCCGGTGAGGGAGGTTAGTCCTGGTCGTGCTTGCTCTTTTATTCATCTGTAGCCCTTTTTCCAGGATCTTGCCTGTACCTTCTGTCTCTATGACCTTTCCTGTTCTTGTCACTTGCCCTTGGCTTCATTCTGAAGGGGCCTGCTGAAGGGGCCAGAATCTGAAGGCAGCCTCAGAAAAGAGCTTCTGCTGTTTTCCTCCTTTTATCCCAAACTCATTTATTAAACAAGCAGTTTTATCTCAAGGGTCCCTGGTTGGTTTCTTGCTTTTAGGAATTACAAGCTCATGAGGCCGTGTGTCACAGAGACGTGGTTGGCCCGAGCTGCACGAAAAGCAAAAAATTATCTTCTGGGATGTTCTCCCTCTGCGCTGGGCAGTTGGAACACCCTCGTTGATGAAGGTGAGCTTCCATAAGGTGGTTCAGATCCAACGGTGTTTGAAGAAAATAATGTTTTTTGTTTTTTGTTTTTTTCTTTGTAGAAGTAGTACCAAGTTTTAGAATGGTAACATAATTGAATGATTCTGGAATATTTCCCCTTGGGCCAGGTAGGCCAGATAGTTTTTTTCTGTCCAGAAGTACGCACTGATTCTCTTTCCTTTGGTGGCTTCGGACCCGAAGCAGGTGGCTGGGTCCTTGAGGCCGTTCATCTTAGTGGTAGTGATAGTGGCTGGTGTTCAGACTAATGGGAGGCACAAAGGAGCGAATGTATGTAACGCGCTTAACAGAGAGCTTCCGGCTTGTCCTAAGTACTTGGTTTTTGGTGACTGTTTCTTATTAACAGGAACGAGTCCTATTACTGGATTTGTGTGTTGTGAGAACAAGATGTTAGAAGTTCGAACCCTCCTTTCCCTGTAGAATGCGTGGTGGCGAAGTGGGGAGGACCCAACAAGCTCTCTCTAGTGTTTTCTTCCTTCGTCCACTGTCCCCCACGTGTTTCTCCCCGCAGCCTCTTCTCTCCCTCCCCCTGCACCCAGCAGGGTGATTCTTGCAGGCACGATCATGCCGCAGTTCTGGGGGCACTCGGAGGGTTCGGCAGTGGTGATTAGGCCGGACAGGAGCCCAGAAAGAAGGTGCGTGCATGCTTTCTGGGGAGGTAGTGATGAGTTTGTTAGGAGCCTCCCTAAGGCAAGACTGGAGGGATTACTTCTCGTGTCTCCGTGGGCTTTCCAGGAAGCTCGAGATTGCTGGAAGCAGGTCAGCACCCGTGTCTTCCCACCATCTTCAAGAAGAGACTCTTTCGGAATCAGTTAAGGGTATCGTGGTGCTTTTTCCACAGAGAAGAGCATCGACTCCCCCCCTCCCGCCTCCCCCCCCTACAGATCTGCTACTGAAGGAGGAAAGGAGAAACGATAAGGTCCGGTCAGCGCCTGATCTCCTGTCGGGCTGCGCTGCCTCCGACCGGCTCGGGCTGTGGACCCCAGAGCGCTCCCATCCCGCTGGCTAGCAGATCGCCCGTGGATGCCCGCTTTTCACAACCACCTTGATCTTCCACTGCGGGGACTGGAAGTGATACAGTGGCTGGGTCGAACACGAGGGTTTTATATAGTCAGGTTTGGGATTTGAATGTGTTTACGTAGTCTGTCTGTATTATTTTTCCCTGGCTGGGTGTCTGCTGTTCAGTTCCTGGGGGAACAAGAGAGCCGCTCAGGACGGCTCACCGTTTGCAAACCGGTTATTACCTTGTGATCCGCGTACGGCTTTCAATGTCTCTATTTCCCTACCCCGGCAGGGCAGGTGGAGAAGGAACTGGAGGTGCGCTCGGCAGGTTGGGGAGAGAGACCTCACATTTGCTAACGGGAACTGCCCACGGCGGTGAGGGCCCATGTCAGGTGTGCTGTTTCCCGCCCACTTAGCTACATCCAGGCTGAGTGTATGTGGAATGAATTGATCAGCATTTATAACTGTCTGCATCGTGGCTATGGAGGGGCTGTGGGTACTCGTGTACCTGCATATCTGTTAGCTGTTCCATAAGGTAGGTAGAGGATTTAGTCACTTCGGTGACCATCACGGAGGGAACGCACATGTGCATTTGCTTCCGTGTTCAGTCATTCGCTTGTTTATCTCTTCCTCATTCGTTCACCTCTTTGCTCCTTTATTCATTTACTGACTCAGTGTTACTGCTGGGCTAGGAGGTGCTAGTTCCGATGGCCCCATTCGCACCCCACTCCCGGCTTGTTTTTAGACATCCTCAGTTAGATGTTCTGATATAACATCATTTAGACCTCCAAATGTTGTTATTCACAGAGATGGTTGTCAACAAACCTATGAGATTCATCTAGTTCCACCTTTTGTTTACTAAATATATGGCCGCCCAGAAGCCGATGACTCATCTGTACACATAGTTACAATTTCTGTAACAAACCGGGCTTTCAGTTACATTTTGACTACCAGCACTATACTAGGTAGCACACCAAGTATGAGCGGCCGCCTTTTCTTTCTAGCCTGAGTACTTAATTAAGACCTGACAGATTGATTTTTCCATTAGGCCAGAAGGCAGGTGTCATCTTGAGCAATTCTTGATTTGAATTTCTTATTAAGAGTCTGTTTAGCTTCCCCCTCCCCCACCAAATATGTGTATTTGATGAAGACTCTCTTTTACACAGTGAATTGTATGCAGTGAATGGGTAGCAACCAAAGTAAAATATTGTAATTATTTCCTTTTAAAAAGGTACTGATACTGAATTGCTCTGATGCCTGAGATCTTCTTGGCGTCTCCAGGGAAAGCTGTCCTTTAAGTAATGTGGAGTGTCAGTGTGAAGTTCATAAAGCTGTCATTGCTCATGCTTTTTTAGCCCTGATGCTCTGTCAGGGACAGAGTGACAGAGAGATTGGTGTCCGCAGCCCCTAACCCCTTGTTGGATCATTGGATTTCATTTCTTTCCTGTTTTCAATGTTCCTCCTCCTCAGATGGCATAGAACTAACGTCCCCAAAGGACTGTTAACCTGTTTATTGAAATAGAAAGTCCCACATATAGATTAAAACTCTGCTAAAGCCAGTGAACTCTAGCGATAAAGAGTTTCATCAGTGCTAAGGACACTGTCCAAGTGTGGGACGGTGGCACCAGTTTACAGTGCCCCTGGATTCTGATCCAGAGCAGGGATGGGTGTCTGTCACATTGTGGCTTGGTTGAGAGCAGGGACTCTGGCATTCTGCAAACTTGGACTTAAAGAGGTTTTTAACACTTTTTGAGTGACTTAAAGCCTATTCACCTTTCTAATTTACCTTCATTTTCCTTAAGTGTGTATGTTTGTGTATGTACATGTGTAAAAGGGCATAATGATAGAACTTACTTCATTTGTTATGTGGATTAAATGCGAGACTCCCCACAGAATGTGATGCATGTCTTTGGCCAATGTTAGTTCTTATGTAATCTTAGGATTATGAATATTAGGATTATGATTATTCCACCGGTTTTGGTTAAAAGTCATATCGAATAGTTAAGATGGATAAAAGATGTGAACTTGGCAAAGATCACTGAAAAACCGGAAGGAGGTGTACCTCTCAGTTGGGGAGTGAGTTGAAACGTCAGGTTAATTACCTTGTTGTTGTGTTTTGGGGTTTGTGTTGATGGCATTGGTTTTGTCTCTTGACTTTTTTTTTTTTTTTTTTAAGATTTTATTTATTTATTTGACAGAGAGAGATCACAAGTAGACAGAGAGGCAGGCAGAGAGAGGGAGGGAAGCAGGCTCCCTGCTGAGCAGAGAGCCCGATGTGGGACTCGATCCCAGGACCCTGAGATCATGACCTGAGCCGAAGGCAGCGGCTTAAACCACTGAGCCACCCAGGTGCCCCATTGTCTCTTGACTTTTGAATAAGCTCCTAAAATATGGTTTTGTGGGGTGTTTTTATTTGCTTCTGAAGTTGGTGCAGGTGCAGATAACAGGAAATGAAACCCTAGGCGGCCCGAGGGAGCCTCATTCAAATCGTGCCAAACAGGTCTAATATGCAAGTGTTATCACCTTACTGATAATCTGGCATGCTGTGGGTATTCCACGTGCCATGCGGATTACAGAGAGTGAAGTCATACAGCAGCTTGGCACCAACTTGCCTGGCTCCCAAGAAAGGAGGAGAGAGGAGAGCCCTCATTCTTAGAGAGGGTGTTAAAGCGCAGCTTCCCTTCTCCAGAAGCACGGGATTGCTGGTGTGGTTTTGTCTGTTGGCATTTCTCGTTATCTTTAAGGCTGTACTTTTTTGTGCTGGGAAGGTATCTTTAAGATTTTATTTACTTATTTTATTTTGAGAGATAGAGAGAGAGTGAGCGAGCGAGCTCGAGCGGAGGGGAGGAGCAGATGGAGAGGGAAAAGTGGACTCTGTGTTGAGCGCAGAGCTGGACTTGGGGCTCGATCTCCCGATCCCTGAGATCACGACCTGAGCCCAAACCAGGAGCCGGATGCTCAGCTGACTGAGCCACCCAGCCGCCCCTGGAAGGTATCTTTGATAAAGTGGGTCAGTATCCTGTCTCTGGAGTTAAAAGAGTTTACTTGGGGTTTGAGAGTGTATTACAGATTGCTCCATATTCTGACATGGAGAACAATGTGAAAATTGAAGACCCGTGGCTAGAATACTGAGTTTTCCAAACGTTTGATTGTTTGGATAGCCCATTGGTTATATTTGAAGAAAGTTGTCTTTAAGGCTTAATTTGGTTCTTTGTCCTAGAGGGCTTAGGGAGAGACCACGATTGTCTTGCCAGTGTAGCAGGGAAAGTCTCTCTCTGTCCTTGGCTGAATCCTTGTTTTTGCATGTACTGAGCCCGCAAACGAGCATGAGGTTGGATTCAGCTTTCCCATCATGGTGGCCCATCCGGCAGGAGCCATTCCATAGGTACATCTTTGTTGAACTGGAAGTAGGCCATGTAGGTACATGTGAGATGCCCATCTATTTCCTGCTTTCCGTACGGGAGCATCTCAGATAATTTGTATAGCCCCATGGAGCAGTCAGAGCCTTTTCAGTCACGCTGGGTCCTCACGTGGCTGGAAATTTGTTTTTTTCTTGTTTCGGTTGATTGTTCTCAGTCATTCTCTGGGTGGACATGATCACACAGAGACACACACTCCTTCCTGGTTTGTTCCCACCTCATTTTGCATGGCCAACCTGGCTGCTCCTCCTCTTCCTTTTTTTTTTTTTTTTAAAATTATGTAGACTCCACACCCTACATGGGACTTGAACTCAAGACCATGAGATCAGGAGTCAAATGCTCTACCAGCTGAGCTACCCAGGCACCCCAAGCCTGACTCTGTCATTAATCTCCCTAACCTCACTTCACTCACATCCCATATTTTCCAGAAAAAGCTCACCCGAGGCACAATTCTTTCCCCACTGCTCCTACAGGGAGGGGTGTGATTGGGGATGGGGTGGGGGAATGACTTGGGTGGGGGCAATGCCAACTAAAAGAAGGAAAAATACAAGACAAAGAGATGTGTCCAGAAGGTCCAGATTGCATGTCTTGGGGCCCATAAGTCATTCTGCACCTTCCTATTTGGAGAAAACCGAAGACCCAACTCTGGCAATAGAAAAACCAAATTATTCCTTTACTGACATACATGATCTCTGAACCAGAAAGAGCAAGATCTAGTCTTAGTGTGCTCTCTTAGTGTTTGGGTTATCTTGGGTATGGACTTCTTGGCCTCAGTTTGCTCTTCTGTAAAATGGTTTGGTGATAGTGATATGAACCTGTTAGGGTGGGTTTGATGATAATTCATGTAAAGCCCAATGTCTGGCATATCTTAAACCTTCAATAAAAGGTAGACAATATTTTTTTTTTAAAGATTTTATTTATTTATTTGACAGAGATCCCAAGTAGGCAGAGAGGCAGGCAGAGAGAGAGGTGGAGGCAGGCTCCCTGCGGAGCAGAGAGCCCGATGTGGGGCTCGATCCCAGGACCCTGGGATCATGACCTGAGCCGAAGGCAGAGGCTTAACCCACTGAGCCAACCAGGTGCCCCTAAAAGGTAGACAATATTAATGCCTATCATTCTAGTGGTTGGAGGCAGCGGTTTCATGGTGCCTAGTCAAGAATTTAACACATAGTGTAGTGGATACTGATTTGGTTTGGTTCAAAGCCTCAGCCTTGCCACTTATGAGCCATGTGGCCTTGAACAAGTTATTCAACATTGTGTGGTTCACTTTTCTTACTCATAAAATGGTATGGGGGTACCTATCATATAAGGCTGATGGTGAGAATTTGATCAGTTAATGCATGTAATTCTCTTAGAACGGCAGAGAGTTTAAAACTCTCTGGGGGCGAGGGTGAGAGGGGCTCTGGGGAGCCCTCAGTAAGTAAATCAGAGGAGCTGCTGTGGTGCCCTGATTGTGCCTGTAATGATGATTGTTACCCCCCTCCCTATCCAGCCAGGGACAGCCATTGAGAAGACTCACATAGAACTCCTTCTCATCCTAACATTTTCTGACAGCCTGGGGGCAGACACCAAAAACTGAGGCTTGGTTGGAGAGCCTTGGTTTGAAACCCAAACTTCCATCATCAGGCCTGAACATTTGGCCCTTTTTCCTCTTTGTCTAGGATGGAGACACATGGAAGTAGTTTGTAGCAGTTGGGTATCAGGCCTTGGCTTTGCCAGTGGAAGATGAAAAACATTTACTTGCTACTTGCCATAACTTATTTGTATTTTCATTGTTTCCTTCTCCATACCCCCAGGAGAAAGAAAAAATGAAACTGAAGCGGAATACATCTCTGTGATTGCCTGTGTTAGTGGGATAGTGGATGGAAAGACTTCACAAGGCATATACTGGTGCTGGAAGACGAGGACTTGAACGGAATAGAATTTGATTTGTGGGGAATGTATATGGAACCGCATGGAAGGGGCTAGTTAGCAAATGCCGGCTCAGCACTCTAGAGCACTGTTAATACTTTCTATGCATAATTCATTCCATCCCCACAACCACCTTAGGAAGAAGGTGCTTTCATTTCCATTTTATAGATGGGAAAACTGAGCAGTAGAGAGGTTTAGAACCTGCGCAGAATCACATAGCTAGATCTTCCCTATTTTATATGAAATACTGGAGAGAATCCAAGCAGGTCATGGTGGCAGGGGTCCTTGGCTGCCATCTGGTTCATCTGGCTTGTTTTTTTGTTTTTGGTAACAGCTTTCTTGAAATAGAATTCATATTCAGAAATTCACTGATTTATAATATATGCACCTGTGATTTTTAATATATTCACAGAGTTGTATAACCATGACCCGAAATGTTTTCACCATGCACAAAAGAAATGGGATATTCTTTAACATTAACTACTCCCCCTGCCCATTTCATGCTGAGCCCCTAAGCACCAGCAACTACTAATCTATTTTTTTTCCCCTGTAGATTTGTCTATTCTGGACACTTCATATCACTAGAGTTATACAACCTATGGCCTTTTGTGTCTGGCTGCTTTCACTCAGCATAATGTTTCTTGAGATTTATCCGTGTTGTAGCATGAATCATTGTGTAAAACTTTTTGTGGCCAAGTAATATTCCATTGGGTGGATGTACTGCATTTTGTTTACTTATTCATCCATTGATGAACACTTGACTTATTTGGCTTTTTGCTTTATTTTTAATTTATTTTATTATTTTACTTCTACATTAATCTTACCCTCAACGTGGGGCTTGAACTCATGACCCTGAGATCAAGAGTCACAGCTGATCCAGCTGAGCCAGCTGGGTGTCCCTGAGTTTTTCCTTTGATGATTAAGATTACTGTGAGCATTCACATACTAGTTACTGTGCTGACATATGTTTTCAGTTCCTTTGAGTACTTACCTAGGTTTATAATTGCTGCATGATATAGTACCTTCTTTGTTTAACCCTTTGAGGAACTGCCAAACTGTTTTTTCAAAGTTGCCACACCATTTTACATTCCCACTGGCAATGTAGGAGTGTTGTAATTTCTCCACACCTTCCCAAATGTTTGTTGTCTTCATTTTTAACTCTCTTGTTTGTAAAATTAGGAAACTGAGTTTTAATGACTTGGTTCAAGTATCACACCTGATGTTATGGGCCTGGGTCTTCTCTAGGTATGCAAGTTATAAAGATGAAAAACATGGTCTTTATTGTGCAAGCTCACTTACTGGTGGGGAGTTGGACACATAACCACAATGTACAGTGAGAGTGGCCATGGGGTGACAGGGTTTAATGGGAGTACTTAGAAACCTATATCAAACTTTAAGAAACAGAAGATTACTTAGTGGCTCATATAACTGAAAAGTCTGTTACTGGTCAGCTTCAGGTACAGATGGATCCAGGTGCTAAAACTGTTTTGTCAGAGGGCTGGCTACCTCTTTCTCTTGTCCTTGCTGTCTCATTGACTCCTTCATTTTTTTTTTTTAAGATTTTATTTATTTATTTGACACAGTGAGAGCACAAGCAGAGGGAGCACCTGGCAGAGGGAGAGGGAGAAGCAGGCTCCCCACTGAGCAGAGACCCTGATGTGGGACTCGATCCCAGGACCCTGGGATTATGACCTGAGCTGAAGGCATCGCTTATCTGACTGAGCCACCCAGGCGTCCTTGACTCCTTCATTCTTAACCATCTCATTTATTTTTTGAGAGCATGGCTACTGGCAGAATAGGCTTATACTCTATCATGTAAGAATCTCCAACAGAACAGGAGTTTTTCTTTGACTATAGTTCTAGCAGGGGGCTTTCATAACTTTCCTATTGGCATAGTAGTAAATGTAACAGCCTTTTAACCAATTGGAAACAGTGTTCTGATTGGTTATCCTTGCTTCATTTACTTCCCTGGAGGTTAGTGTGGGGAAGGTCAGTCCCAGTTAGACTACAGGAACTGGGAATGGTCAAGAGAATGGGCAAGGCATTATACAAAGGGAAAATCAAAGTTCTGTTTATGGAAGAATAAGAAATGAAGTTTGCCAGGTAAAACCAGCAGTTGTTCCCTCTACTCGTGAGGAAGGTTTTATTCACCCATTACAGAAATCCTTAAACAGTACTGGAATGCTTGAGCTGATTTAATTGAAGCTCAGCCTTAGGGTGGACGTTGGGCATAACTTGAATCCATTGGTTGAGTTCTTAGTTATTCTCCATCCTTGCCTTGGAGGCAAGATGACTGCCACAAGATCCAGAGGAAGAGAGGCCATCTGGTCCCCTTGCCATCCCTTAAGAGTGAGGAACTGCCTCATCAGGAGCTCCCCTGCACACTTGGCAGGGCTCTGCTGGCTTAGCCTTAACTTCCCACTTCCGTGATCAGATATGTGTGATTCCTTGATTGGCTTAGCCTGGACTTCTAAACCAATCAGGATCTTCATTCAGTCCCAGCTCTTGGGGTCGGGGTAGGGCCAGCTTTCCCTGAGGCTGCTGAGCGCTGTGGGAAAAGGGTGCATGAGTCAGATAAAGCTTCCCTTCAGGAGGAACATGGGAATGGAGGTTGAGGATTCATTTGGCAACACCAAGATGACTTTGCCTTAAAGAAATAGAGGTTTCCAAGGAGACACTGGGTGTGGGAAGCAGACATTTCAGGCCAAGGGAATAGCATGGGCAAAGCCATTTTTTTCCAACATTGCATATAAAATTAAAGGGATCTTGATTATCTGTACCTTTTATTAAACAAATAAAGAACTTAAAGAGCAGAAAGAAAGAGGCAGGACTGGCACTTCCTTTCCTTCCCTCTTCTGTGGAGGTGGAATGGTGGTTGAATGTGACTGGTCAGCTTGAGAAGTCACTCCGTATTGTGTGCCTCACAGCAGAGTGAGCCAAGCAAAAGCATTTATTTTTTATAGCTTTTGGCTCATAACTTTATAAAAATAGCTTTAAGAACCATGGGAGTGGGGTCAATATTTTGTGCTGTGTGCAATGATTTGGGGACGTACAGACTTTTTGCTTTCTTAAAATAATTAGATGTTTTTTCAGGGAAAGTTTTAAGTTGACCATTGGAGATGTGGAAGATAATATGGAGGCAAGCTTACATGTAGTTTTTTTTTTTTTTTCCCCAAACACATCTCATACTATTTTCAATTTTTCTGCCCTCATCTGTGTAGTAAGCTAGTAATTGCCCCATTATTTGTTCAGAAGGATGCTTTTGTGACGTGCCCAACTTTGAGAATGATTTTCTAAATAATAGGGATTTCCTAAAACTTCTGGTATATACCCCAGCTGTAAGAAAAGAATTATATTAATTTTTAAAAAAGATTTATTTGTTTTAGAAAGACAGAGTGCACACAAGTGAAGAGGGTGGAGGGAGCGAGGGAGGGAGAGAGAGAAAGAAAGAGAGAGAATTCTCAAGCAGACTCCCCACTGAGTACACAGCCCGCCACAGGGCTTGATCCCAAGATGCTGAAATCGTGACCTGAGCTGAAATCAAGAGATGGCCACTTAACTGAGTGAGCCACCCAGGTATCCCAAGAATTACATTAATGCTTTTAGTGTATTTAAATCTCATTTTTCCCCATTTATCCTCCGGTGAGATGAAACAGTTTCATTTCCTGTTGGTTGTCATTTAGCGTTATACCATGAATGCGTTTTGTATCATTATTCTCTAAGTGTGATTTTTAAAGATCGCTGCAATCCATTCTGTTTATAGTGTACCATCATTTCTTTAACCATTCTCTTTCTGTTGGGTATTTACACTGTTTCCAGTCTTTTGGTGCTATACGTAATGGTGCAGTGAACATTCTAGTATATGAATTTATTTGCATCTCTCATTTCCTTAGGACAAATTCTGCAAGTGGATTTTTTGGAACAAAGGATGTCAAACACTGACATTCTCTTGGCTGGGTCACCAATTGGTTTTCTGTAAGAGGCTGTGGCAGTTTCCACTTCGTTGCACCAGGGCCCACTGTGAATAAACTAACCCTCTTCTCTTACTACTGATGGTTTTCTAGGTGAAAGAGGGACTGGAATTCTGGTAATACGCTGTTCTTTCCTAACTAATGAAACTGTGTTTTCTACACCCTTTGGTTTTTGGCTATTTATAGCACTTTTGTGAATTTCCTGTGTGCACTATATACAGTTAAAAAATAGGTTGTACATGTCAATGTATTGTCTTAGGAGGGATCTTTTTATGATGTGGATTTCCATATTTTTCTTTTCCTTTTATATGTTGTATATAAAGTGTTTTTTTTGGGGGGGGATGTAATTACCCCCATCTCTGTGTTCTTCATATTTTCATTATGCCTTTTCAGTACTTCTGGGACTTGGATTTTTTCTACCCAAAACATTTTTTTTATTTACAGTCACTTTACAGCATCTTCATTCCCCCTCCTCCTCTTCTTTTTCCTATTACTCTTCCTTAAATAAAAGTCTCAATCTGTCTTAATTTTGTTTCAGTGTATGGGGTGAGGCAAGGATTTGACTAGATTGTTAGAAAGATAAGTAACTTACGATTCTAGGGTTATTTATTAGAACGGTACTTACACATTATTGATTTAAAATGTTGTAGTGTACTCTCAGTTTTAATGTAAGTTAAGCCTTGTTTCTGTGTTGTCATTGTTTCACAGAGAAGCAATATTATATAGCAGTTGTGTGTTGGGCTACGTAGCTTGGACTGTGGTATTAGATCTCACCACCATAGAGGCTTTGTGACCTTGGGCAAGTCACTGTGCAGCTGCAAACCATCATGTTCTCATCTGAAGATGGTGATGATTGTGGAACCATCTAATGGAGATGCTGTGGGGAGTAACATGGTGGCTGTTTGTCTTAATTTGCCTGGGACAGTCCTTTCAAGAATCCTGCCTAGTTTAGCATTTATCTCAGATTTTTCATTTTATAATGAAGTATTATTTTAAGTAGACCTTTACTTTATAAACTCTTTCTACCTCTGCATGGTCTTCCCTTGTCATGTGTGAGATGTGTAGTGTAGTCTCCTTTGAAAGATGATGAACACCAAGCCCTTTGTTTTCTCCTAACCCTTGGCAAGCCGACCATCGTTAGCACCTCTGTTTCCAGGAATGTGTGCTGTGGGGTGAGTGGCTAGGAGTCCATACTGCCATCTGGTTGGTGGAGGTCAGGGGAGACACGGGACATTTCAGGATAGTTTACATCAAAGAGATGGGAAATGAAGTCTGGTCAGTCATGCTGCAGAGCGTAGGGAGGTAGTCTGAATGGCCTTGCTATGGTAGGTTCCATATATTTTCTTTATTTATTAAAAGATATAAATTGATACTCATTTTTAGTATTTGGTAAAGTTTAAAAAAGTGTTTTGTAATAAATACTGTTGGCACTAATGAGCTTTAAATAATGAGAACTTTTTCAGTGAAATATTACATGACTTTTCCCCCCTATTTTGAAGAACATGAACCAGGAGCATTACTTCCTTTTTTTTTTTTTTTTTTTTAAAGATTTTATTTATCTATTTGACAGACAGAGATCACAAGCAGACAGAGAGGCGGAAGCAGGCTCCCTACTGAGCAGAGAGCCCGATGCGGGGCTCGATCCCAGGACCCTGAGATCATGACGTGAGCTGAAGGCAGAGGCTTAACCCACTGAGCCACCCAGCCGCCCCCCACCCTTTTTTTGGTACCATCCACAGGGAGTCCTAGTAAAAACACTGAATGTCGAAAAATCAGGAAATCCGTTTACTGAAGAAGTACTGCATCTTTTGCAATGTTTAGTACTTGCTTTAAGAAGCTTTGCCCACACACAGCTGTACAATGTGCATTTGTATTTCACTCCGTGAAGCATGACTTTTCATTTAGATCAAAGGACTGTTTTCCTACACTAATATCACTCATGCTGGAGTCCAGGTTTTTTTTTTTTTTTTTCAGGTTTTCTTTAGCACCTATAAGAAGTGCATTGATAACGATTAATGCTGTTGTGTCGCTAATAGAACTCCTTTATAAATGGTAATCGGTACCAGTCCCACATCTGTGTCATTGGTTGCTTCATACAGAAAATCAGTTAAGCTAATTCTAACGTTTGGTACTTTTTCCCTCTCCAACTGATTGAATCAAAATAGAGCTCTTGGAATTTCATTCTGTTGAAGCTAAAACATCTAACATTGTTATAGATGACATTATAAATTCTGTGAAAAATTTAATGCTAAAGATAAATTTGTTTTTACAGTAATATAAATACGGATTCTGGAGGAGGACATACTGGGGTTAAAAGCTATTTTTGCTAGATAAAGAGACCTGTGGAACAAATAGGAACTTGGAAGTGATTGTGGTGAATATTATTTCATAATTGTGTCCAAATGTATGTCTCTTGAATAGAAGCCATAGATACACCGTGTATAAGTAGTTTATGTATACACAGATAACCAAATTATAAAAATTCTGTGTTGAGGCTCATATTGGATACAAATAAATATGCAAGCTGTCAGATTTTAGAATTGAGACTTTGAGAAACAACTTTGTAAATCTGTGTAAGTGTTCCATTGTGGTATTATAATTTGTAAAGGAGTGCTCTAGTTTTTGGTTGCATTTTGTTGAGAATCATTTCATTTGGGAATATTAATAACTCAATGTAATATACACATATGTTTTGGAAAATATTAGCAAATTACACATGGGGCAAAAAGGATTGCAAATTGGGGCACCTGGGTGGCTCAGTGGGTTAAGCCTCTGCTTCTGCTCAGGTCATGATCTCGGGGTCCTGGGATCAAGCCCCACATTGGGCTCTCTGCTCAGCGGGGAGCCTGCTTCCCCCTGCCTCTCTGCCTGCTTGTGATCTCTCTCTCTCTGTCAAATAAATAAATAAATTTTTTTTTAAAAAAAGAAAAGGATTGCAAATTGAACAGCATTGTAATTTTTATCCCTGCAAGGGCAAGGAAATAACTGAACAGATTAAATAATAATGCTCAAAAAGTGAGTAAGTTTTAATTTTGAAATTCTTTAACCATGCTCTATTATATTTTCTCAGTAGGAGATGGAGCTTTTAATTTAAAACAAATAATGTGAGTTCTGCATAGAAATAAAATGAAATTGATAGAGCTGCAGTTTTGCAGTATCTGTATTTGACCAAACAGTGCAAGGAATCGTAAAGCAAATTTGTTTATTTAGTGAGTTTTGTTTTGTAGAAACATTAGTCAAAAGAAGATACTCAGAATGGAGCTAAAAAAATGATCTGAGAAGATAGTTGGGCTAAAATATTCTAACATTTCAATACAAAATAATAACATTAAGAATATACTCAACTGAGTGGAATTTGTTGTAGCTGATAGGTATGTTAGCGCCTGTAGAGAATATATTTTTTTAATATTATGGACCAGAGTTAACTTCTATTTGAAGATGCCAGAAATTCGTACCAAATAATCATAAAACATAACTTTGAAGAGTATTGCAGGCAATTTTATAAAAATGATAAAAATACCAAGACCAACATTTTTCCTGAAATGCTTCTAGAAACTTTCTGGTGATGTGGTTAAAAAAAAGGCATTTACAGCCAAGAAACTGATTAACGTACAGGAACATCTACTAAGGAAATTATTGTTTATGTTATTATTACTATTAATCAGTTACAAAAGAATCGAAGTTAGGATGAAAAATGAGTTGGTAATTCTATAAAACACTTAGCATATAGTAAGTACTCACATGTTAGCTATCTTTTAAACTGTCGTCAATATTCTTAAATCTGCATTGATTTTTCTACCTTGTTCTTAGCCAGTTCCATGGTGTTTTAATTATTCTGCTTTATATAATATGTAATATTAACTATTTCATAATCCTTATTCTCTAAAATTTTTTTTCCTTTAAAAATTTTTTTAAACCACCTTTTGAATATTTTGTTAACAAAAATTTCCTTTTGCATTTTGATTGAAATGCACAATAACTAAGTTATCTCAGAAGGACTGATATCTTTTCTGTACATCATGGGAAGTTGTTTAATAATACTTTTGTTTAAGTAGTTCTTATTTCATATGAAAATTTTGTAGTTACATGTAGTTATATATATTTGTAGTTATATAGCAAGCCTGTTGTTTTTGCCTACAAAAGAAAGACATATCATTAATATATCTTGCTGATTATTTTTGTTATGTAGACAATTCCATATTTTTGCTTATTTTGTATTTGATCACCTTGTTGAACTCTCAATAGGGCTTATGTTTTTATTTTTCTATTTCAAAAAAGAAAGAATATTTGACTTCTCATAGATAACAATATCATCTCCTTTTCTTTTAAAATTTTTTCGTGCTTTATTGCATTGGTTTTGCCTTACAGAACAATGATCGGTAAGAGTGGTGGAATTAATTAGTTCTTTATATGGCTCTCTTTCAAGCTAGACTTAATTCTCTCTAGGGCTTTGTCTTTCTTTTTCTTTGTATCTCCATGGATTCTTCACACAAAGATGAGACATTAGTAAATGGTGAATACATGTTGTAGAATATAGTTGCAGAAAGTTAGAATAAAATAAGGGTATTAAATGCTAAGCATTAAAATGCTTCCCAAATTGGATGGTTGTTTGGAAAATGTTAGGGGATTTGATTTAATTCCATATTCCATTCTTTGAAGTCTTTCTGTCTGAATTACATTAGGAGCATAGTCATAGGTGGTAGAGATGAAAAGGTTTAAAGGTTTTGTGTCTGAGGCATTTTCATTACATCATTGGGAATAGTCACCTTTACATTTGTAGCAATGATTCCTTCTCCATTTTTGTGTGTCTCCCCTTGCCAAAAGCCAATTACCATAATTTTTAATTTTGAAAGGACATAAAATTTCCTTTTATGTATTTATTTTTATTTATATAATTTATTTATAGTTATATAAATATAAATGTGTTTTTATAAATATAATTTAATAAATAGAAAATTATATTTATATTTATTTATATTATATATTATATATCATTTATTTATATATTATTTATTTATTTTTATTTTTATTTATTTATTTATATATATTATATATTATTCTTCTGCCTCTCCCCCAGGAGAGGCAGAGGAAGTTGGAGAGAGAATCCCAAGCAGACTCCACGCTGAGCTCAGAGCTGGATACAGGGCTCCATCACACAAGCCTGAGATCATGACCCAAACCAAAACCAAGAGTTGGATGCCCAATAGACTGAGCCACCCAGGCATCCCCCTTTTATTTATTTGAACAAATAACCAGAGATAGAATGTTGTGTCAGAAATGTATGTATTAGACATAACCTATAACTTGAGGAGCCTGGCGACACCATGTGTGAGAATCATGGTTGCAACGTTTGCCATCTGTTCTTCCAGGCCATTGCCACATTTGGTACTTTGGTTTCTGTTATTATGCTTCTAAGTTTTTCTTTTGACCAGGGAAATACCATTTACTAAAGAGGAAAATAATTCTCCATGCCCTACCCTTGTATTTGAGTAATCCCAGAAGTATTTTTGGGGAAAGATAGTTATATGTTGTGTTCAGAATCAACAAATAAAAATATCCTATAATTTATGTCACTTTGTTTTATAGCACACTTTACTCTTATAAATGTCTTGACATTTTATAGAATGTTTTTGTGGATAGAGCCTGATAGTTTTATGCTGTACCAGTTGTTTCCTTTGGAAAAATTTATATTTATTCCTTTGAGAATTTGAGCTATAACATGCATGCCAAGCTCAAGCTATCCATTTCAGGCATTATTCTTCTCAGAATCTCATTCTGAAGTGCATAAATATTAGAGAAAACAGCTTTCTCAATGTTTGTTGGTAATATTTTTTAAGTGAGCATGAGTTTTTGTCTCTCTAGTTGTATAATTTGTCTCTTGAGGAAAATACAATGCTCTGAAGTCTGGGAGGAAACACACCGACAATGGCGGCTCATCACGTCTGTTCAGGAGCCACAAAAAGAGTGTGTTCTGTTTGAAGGAGGTCTGGAAGCGATAGTCGCATAGCAAGCCTGTTGCTTTTACCTCAGCTGTATGCTATAGAGTGGTAAAAGTAGAGAGAATATGTGCACAAAAATGTACTTCTTTACCTGGTCCCAGAATGTATGAGCTGCTGGTCTGGGACTGATCGTTAGAGTCTCAACCAAAACCCCAAGATGGATTAATAAAAATGGAGTGCTTGTTCCCGTAAGTGGGATACTTAAGGATTTATAGAAGCAGAATCTATTTTCCTCTCTTCCTGAGAGTTTTCCCTTTCTTCTAGAGAGCCCGATGTGGGACTCGATCCCAGGACCCTGAGATCATGACCTGAGCCGAAGGCAGCGGCTTAAACCACTGAGCCACCCAGGTGCCCCATTGTCTCTTGACTTTTGAATAAGCTCCTAAAATATGGTTTTGTGGGGTGTTTTTATTTGCTTCTGAAGTTGGTGCAGGTGCAGATAACAGGAAATGAAACCCTAGGCGGCCCGAGGGAGCCTCATTCAAATCGTGCCAAACAGGTCTAATATACAAGTGTTATCACCTTACTGATAATCTGGCATGCTGTGGGTATTCCACGTGCCATGCGGATTACAGAGAGTGAAGTCATACAGCAGCTTGGCACCAACTTGCCTGGCTCCCAAGAAAGGAGGAGAGAGGAGAGCCCTCATTCTTAGAGAGGGTGTTAAAGCGCAGCTTCCCTTCTCCAGAAGCACGGGATTGCTGGTGTGGTTTTGTCTGTTGGCATTTCTCGTTATCTTTAAGGCTGTACTTTTTTGTGCTGGGAAGGTATCTTTAAGATTTTATTTACTTATTTTATTTTGAGAGATAGAGAGAGAGTGAGCGAGCGAGCTCGAGCGGAGGGGAGGAGCAGATGGAGAGGGAAAAGTGGACTCTGTGTTGAGCGCAGAGCTGGACTTGGGGCTCGATCTCCCGATCCCTGAGATCACGACCTGAGCCCAAACCAGGAGCCGGATGCTCAGCTGACTGAGCCACCCAGCCGCCCCTGGAAGGTATCTTTGATAAAGTGGGTCAGTATCCTGTCTCTGGAGTTAAAAGAGTTTACTTGGGGTTTGAGAGTGTATTACAGATTGCTCCATATTCTGACATGGAGAACAATGTGAAAATTGAAGACCCGTGGCTAGAATACTGAGTTTTCCAAACGTTTGATTGTTTGGATAGCCCATTGGTTATATTTGAAGAAAGTTGTCTTTAAGGCTTAATTTGGTTCTTTGTCCTAGAGGGCTTAGGGAGAGACCACGATTGTCTTGCCAGTGTAGCAGGGAAAGTCTCTCTCTGTCCTTGGCTGAATCCTTGTTTTTGCATGTACTGAGCCCGCAAACGAGCATGAGGTTGGATTCAGCTTTCCCATCATGGTGGCCCATCCGGCAGGAGCCATTCCATAGGTACATCTTTGTTGAACTGGAAGTAGGCCATGTAGGTACATGTGAGATGCCCATCTATTTCCTGCTTTCCGTACGGGAGCATCTCAGATAATTTGTATAGCCCCATGGAGCAGTCAGAGCCTTTTCAGTCACGCTGGGTCCTCACGTGGCTGGAAATTTGTTTTTTTCTTGTTTCGGTTGATTGTTCTCAGTCATTCTCTGGGTGGACATGATCACACAGAGACACACACTCCTTCCTGGTTTGTTCCCACCTCATTTTGCATGGCCAACCTGGCTGCTCCTCCTCTTCCTTTTTTTTTTTTTTTTAAAATTATGTAGACTCCACACCCTACATGGGACTTGAACTCAAGACCATGAGATCAGGAGTCAAATGCTCTACCAGCTGAGCTACCCAGGCACCCCAAGCCTGACTCTGTCATTAATCTCCCTAACCTCACTTCACTCACATCCCATATTTTCCAGAAAAAGCTCACCCGAGGCACAATTCTTTCCCCACTGCTCCTACAGGGAGGGGTGTGATTGGGGATGGGGTGGGGGAATGACTTGGGTGGGGGCAATGCCAACTAAAAGAAGGAAAAATACAAGACAAAGAGATGTGTCCAGAAGGTCCAGATTGCATGTCTTGGGGCCCATAAGTCATTCTGCACCTTCCTATTTGGAGAAAACCGAAGACCCAACTCTGGCAATAGAAAAACCAAATTATTCCTTTACTGACATACATGATCTCTGAACCAGAAAGAGCAAGATCTAGTCTTAGTGTGCTCTCTTAGTGTTTGGGTTATCTTGGGTATGGACTTCTTGGCCTCAGTTTGCTCTTCTGTAAAATGGTTTGGTGATAGTGATATGAACCTGTTAGGGTGGGTTTGATGATAATTCATGTAAAGCCCAATGTCTGGCATATCTTAAACCTTCAATAAAAGGTAGACAATATTTTTTTTTTAAAGATTTTATTTATTTATTTGACAGAGATCCCAAGTAGGCAGAGAGGCAGGCAGAGAGAGAGGTGGAGGCAGGCTCCCTGCGGAGCAGAGAGCCCGATGTGGGGCTCGATCCCAGGACCCTGGGATCATGACCTGAGCCGAAGGCAGAGGCTTAACCCACTGAGCCAACCAGGTGCCCCTAAAAGGTAGACAATATTAATGCCTATCATTCTAGTGGTTGGAGGCAGCGGTTTCATGGTGCCTAGTCAAGAATTTAACACATAGTGTAGTGGATACTGATTTGGTTTGGTTCAAAGCCTCAGCCTTGCCACTTATGAGCCATGTGGCCTTGAACAAGTTATTCAACATTGTGTGGTTCACTTTTCTTACTCATAAAATGGTATGGGGGTACCTATCATATAAGGCTGATGGTGAGAATTTGATCAGTTAATGCATGTAATTCTCTTAGAACGGCAGAGAGTTTAAAACTCTCTGGGGGCGAGGGTGAGAGGGGCTCTGGGGAGCCCTCAGTAAGTAAATCAGAGGAGCTGCTGTGGTGCCCTGATTGTGCCTGTAATGATGATTGTTACCCCCCTCCCTATCCAGCCAGGGACAGCCATTGAGAAGACTCACATAGAACTCCTTCTCATCCTAACATTTTCTGACAGCCTGGGGGCAGACACCAAAAACTGAGGCTTGGTTGGAGAGCCTTGGTTTGAAACCCAAACTTCCATCATCAGGCCTGAACATTTGGCCCTTTTTCCTCTTTGTCTAGGATGGAGACACATGGAAGTAGTTTGTAGCAGTTGGGTATCAGGCCTTGGCTTTGCCAGTGGAAGATGAAAAACATTTACTTGCTACTTGCCATAACTTATTTGTATTTTCATTGTTTCCTTCTCCATACCCCCAGGAGAAAGAAAAAATGAAACTGAAGCGGAATACATCTCTGTGATTGCCTGTGTTAGTGGGATAGTGGATGGAAAGACTTCACAAGGCATATACTGGTGCTGGAAGACGAGGACTTGAACGGAATAGAATTTGATTTGTGGGGAATGTATATGGAACCGCATGGAAGGGGCTAGTTAGCAAATGCCGGCTCAGCACTCTAGAGCACTGTTAATACTTTCTATGCATAATTCATTCCATCCCCACAACCACCTTAGGAAGAAGGTGCTTTCATTTCCATTTTATAGATGGGAAAACTGAGCAGTAGAGAGGTTTAGAACCTGCGCAGAATCACATAGCTAGATCTTCCCTATTTTATATGAAATACTGGAGAGAATCCAAGCAGGTCATGGTGGCAGGGGTCCTTGGCTGCCATCTGGTTCATCTGGCTTGTTTTTTTGTTTTTGGTAACAGCTTTCTTGAAATAGAATTCATATTCAGAAATTCACTGATTTATAATATATGCACCTGTGATTTTTAATATATTCACAGAGTTGTATAACCATGACCCGAAATGTTTTCACCATGCACAAAAGAAATGGGATATTCTTTAACATTAACTACTCCCCCTGCCCATTTCATGCTGAGCCCCTAAGCACCAGCAACTACTAATCTATTTTTTTTCCCCTGTAGATTTGTCTATTCTGGACACTTCATATCACTAGAGTTATACAACCTATGGCCTTTTGTGTCTGGCTGCTTTCACTCAGCATAATGTTTCTTGAGATTTATCCGTGTTGTAGCATGAATCATTGTGTAAAACTTTTTGTGGCCAAGTAATATTCCATTGGGTGGATGTACTGCATTTTGTTTACTTATTCATCCATTGATGAACACTTGACTTATTTGGCTTTTTGCTTTATTTTTAATTTATTTTATTATTTTACTTCTACATTAATCTTACCCTCAACGTGGGGCTTGAACTCATGACCCTGAGATCAAGAGTCACAGCTGATCCAGCTGAGCCAGCTGGGTGTCCCTGAGTTTTTCCTTTGATGATTAAGATTACTGTGAGCATTCACATACTAGTTACTGTGCTGACATATGTTTTCAGTTCCTTTGAGTACTTACCTAGGTTTATAATTGCTGCATGATATAGTACCTTCTTTGTTTAACCCTTTGAGGAACTGCCAAACTGTTTTTTCAAAGTTGCCACACCATTTTACATTCCCACTGGCAATGTAGGAGTGTTGTAATTTCTCCACACCTTCCCAAATGTTTGTTGTCTTCATTTTTAACTCTCTTGTTTGTAAAATTAGGAAACTGAGTTTTAATGACTTGGTTCAAGTATCACACCTGATGTTATGGGCCTGGGTCTTCTCTAGGTATGCAAGTTATAAAGATGAAAAACATGGTCTTTATTGTGCAAGCTCACTTACTGGTGGGGAGTTGGACACATAACCACAATGTACAGTGAGAGTGGCCATGGGGTGACAGGGTTTAATGGGAGTACTTAGAAACCTATATCAAACTTTAAGAAACAGAAGATTACTTAGTGGCTCATATAACTGAAAAGTCTGTTACTGGTCAGCTTCAGGTACAGATGGATCCAGGTGCTAAAACTGTTTTGTCAGAGGGCTGGCTACCTCTTTCTCTTGTCCTTGCTGTCTCATTGACTCCTTCATTTTTTTTTTTTAAGATTTTATTTATTTATTTGACACAGTGAGAGCACAAGCAGAGGGAGCACCTGGCAGAGGGAGAGGGAGAAGCAGGCTCCCCACTGAGCAGAGACCCTGATGTGGGACTCGATCCCAGGACCCTGGGATTATGACCTGAGCTGAAGGCATCGCTTATCTGACTGAGCCACCCAGGCGTCCTTGACTCCTTCATTCTTAACCATCTCATTTATTTTTTGAGAGCATGGCTACTGGCAGAATAGGCTTATACTCTATCATGTAAGAATCTCCAACAGAACAGGAGTTTTTCTTTGACTATAGTTCTAGCAGGGGGCTTTCATAACTTTCCTATTGGCATAGTAGTAAATGTAACAGCCTTTTAACCAATTGGAAACAGTGTTCTGATTGGTTATCCTTGCTTCATTTACTTCCCTGGAGGTTAGTGTGGGGAAGGTCAGTCCCAGTTAGACTACAGGAACTGGGAATGGTCAAGAGAATGGGCAAGGCATTATACAAAGGGAAAATCAAAGTTCTGTTTATGGAAGAATAAGAAATGAAGTTTGCCAGGTAAAACCAGCAGTTGTTCCCTCTACTCGTGAGGAAGGTTTTATTCACCCATTACAGAAATCCTTAAACAGTACTGGAATGCTTGAGCTGATTTAATTGAAGCTCAGCCTTAGGGTGGACGTTGGGCATAACTTGAATCCATTGGTTGAGTTCTTAGTTATTCTCCATCCTTGCCTTGGAGGCAAGATGACTGCCACAAGATCCAGAGGAAGAGAGGCCATCTGGTCCCCTTGCCATCCCTTAAGAGTGAGGAACTGCCTCATCAGGAGCTCCCCTGCACACTTGGCAGGGCTCTGCTGGCTTAGCCTTAACTTCCCACTTCCGTGATCAGATATGTGTGATTCCTTGATTGGCTTAGCCTGGACTTCTAAACCAATCAGGATCTTCATTCAGTCCCAGCTCTTGGGGTCGGGGTAGGGCCAGCTTTCCCTGAGGCTGCTGAGCGCTGTGGGAAAAGGGTGCATGAGTCAGATAAAGCTTCCCTTCAGGAGGAACATGGGAATGGAGGTTGAGGATTCATTTGGCAACACCAAGATGACTTTGCCTTAAAGAAATAGAGGTTTCCAAGGAGACACTGGGTGTGGGAAGCAGACATTTCAGGCCAAGGGAATAGCATGGGCAAAGCCATTTTTTTCCAACATTGCATATAAAATTAAAGGGATCTTGATTATCTGTACCTTTTATTAAACAAATAAAGAACTTAAAGAGCAGAAAGAAAGAGGCAGGACTGGCACTTCCTTTCCTTCCCTCTTCTGTGGAGGTGGAATGGTGGTTGAATGTGACTGGTCAGCTTGAGAAGTCACTCCGTATTGTGTGCCTCACAGCAGAGTGAGCCAAGCAAAAGCATTTATTTTTTATAGCTTTTGGCTCATAACTTTATAAAAATAGCTTTAAGAACCATGGGAGTGGGGTCAATATTTTGTGCTGTGTGCAATGATTTGGGGACGTACAGACTTTTTGCTTTCTTAAAATAATTAGATGTTTTTTCAGGGAAAGTTTTAAGTTGACCATTGGAGATGTGGAAGATAATATGGAGGCAAGCTTACATGTAGTTTTTTTTTTTTTTTCCCCAAACACATCTCATACTATTTTCAATTTTTCTGCCCTCATCTGTGTAGTAAGCTAGTAATTGCCCCATTATTTGTTCAGAAGGATGCTTTTGTGACGTGCCCAACTTTGAGAATGATTTTCTAAATAATAGGGATTTCCTAAAACTTCTGGTATATACCCCAGCTGTAAGAAAAGAATTATATTAATTTTTAAAAAAGATTTATTTGTTTTAGAAAGACAGAGTGCACACAAGTGAAGAGGGTGGAGGGAGCGAGGGAGGGAGAGAGAGAAAGAAAGAGAGAGAATTCTCAAGCAGACTCCCCACTGAGTACACAGCCCGCCACAGGGCTTGATCCCAAGATGCTGAAATCGTGACCTGAGCTGAAATCAAGAGATGGCCACTTAACTGAGTGAGCCACCCAGGTATCCCAAGAATTACATTAATGCTTTTAGTGTATTTAAATCTCATTTTTCCCCATTTATCCTCCGGTGAGATGAAACAGTTTCATTTCCTGTTGGTTGTCATTTAGCGTTATACCATGAATGCGTTTTGTATCATTATTCTCTAAGTGTGATTTTTAAAGATCGCTGCAATCCATTCTGTTTATAGTGTACCATCATTTCTTTAACCATTCTCTTTCTGTTGGGTATTTACACTGTTTCCAGTCTTTTGGTGCTATACGTAATGGTGCAGTGAACATTCTAGTATATGAATTTATTTGCATCTCTCATTTCCTTAGGACAAATTCTGCAAGTGGATTTTTTGGAACAAAGGATGTCAAACACTGACATTCTCTTGGCTGGGTCACCAATTGGTTTTCTGTAAGAGGCTGTGGCAGTTTCCACTTCGTTGCACCAGGGCCCACTGTGAATAAACTAACCCTCTTCTCTTACTACTGATGGTTTTCTAGGTGAAAGAGGGACTGGAATTCTGGTAATACGCTGTTCTTTCCTAACTAATGAAACTGTGTTTTCTACACCCTTTGGTTTTTGGCTATTTATAGCACTTTTGTGAATTTCCTGTGTGCACTATATACAGTTAAAAAATAGGTTGTACATGTCAATGTATTGTCTTAGGAGGGATCTTTTTATGATGTGGATTTCCATATTTTTCTTTTCCTTTTATATGTTGTATATAAAGTGTTTTTTTTGGGGGGGGATGTAATTACCCCCATCTCTGTGTTCTTCATATTTTCATTATGCCTTTTCAGTACTTCTGGGACTTGGATTTTTTCTACCCAAAACATTTTTTTTATTTACAGTCACTTTACAGCATCTTCATTCCCCCTCCTCCTCTTCTTTTTCCTATTACTCTTCCTTAAATAAAAGTCTCAATCTGTCTTAATTTTGTTTCAGTGTATGGGGTGAGGCAAGGATTTGACTAGATTGTTAGAAAGATAAGTAACTTACGATTCTAGGGTTATTTATTAGAACGGTACTTACACATTATTGATTTAAAATGTTGTAGTGTACTCTCAGTTTTAATGTAAGTTAAGCCTTGTTTCTGTGTTGTCATTGTTTCACAGAGAAGCAATATTATATAGCAGTTGTGTGTTGGGCTACGTAGCTTGGACTGTGGTATTAGATCTCACCACCATAGAGGCTTTGTGACCTTGGGCAAGTCACTGTGCAGCTGCAAACCATCATGTTCTCATCTGAAGATGGTGATGATTGTGGAACCATCTAATGGAGATGCTGTGGGGAGTAACATGGTGGCTGTTTGTCTTAATTTGCCTGGGACAGTCCTTTCAAGAATCCTGCCTAGTTTAGCATTTATCTCAGATTTTTCATTTTATAATGAAGTATTATTTTAAGTAGACCTTTACTTTATAAACTCTTTCTACCTCTGCATGGTCTTCCCTTGTCATGTGTGAGATGTGTAGTGTAGTCTCCTTTGAAAGATGATGAACACCAAGCCCTTTGTTTTCTCCTAACCCTTGGCAAGCCGACCATCGTTAGCACCTCTGTTTCCAGGAATGTGTGCTGTGGGGTGAGTGGCTAGGAGTCCATACTGCCATCTGGTTGGTGGAGGTCAGGGGAGACACGGGACATTTCAGGATAGTTTACATCAAAGAGATGGGAAATGAAGTCTGGTCAGTCATGCTGCAGAGCGTAGGGAGGTAGTCTGAATGGCCTTGCTATGGTAGGTTCCATATATTTTCTTTATTTATTAAAAGATATAAATTGATACTCATTTTTAGTATTTGGTAAAGTTTAAAAAAGTGTTTTGTAATAAATACTGTTGGCACTAATGAGCTTTAAATAATGAGAACTTTTTCAGTGAAATATTACATGACTTTTCCCCCCTATTTTGAAGAACATGAACCAGGAGCATTACTTCCTTTTTTTTTTTTTTTTTTTTAAAGATTTTATTTATCTATTTGACAGACAGAGATCACAAGCAGACAGAGAGGCGGAAGCAGGCTCCCTACTGAGCAGAGAGCCCGATGCGGGGCTCGATCCCAGGACCCTGAGATCATGACGTGAGCTGAAGGCAGAGGCTTAACCCACTGAGCCACCCAGCCGCCCCCCACCCTTTTTTTGGTACCATCCACAGGGAGTCCTAGTAAAAACACTGAATGTCGAAAAATCAGGAAATCCGTTTACTGAAGAAGTACTGCATCTTTTGCAATGTTTAGTACTTGCTTTAAGAAGCTTTGCCCACACACAGCTGTACAATGTGCATTTGTATTTCACTCCGTGAAGCATGACTTTTCATTTAGATCAAAGGACTGTTTTCCTACACTAATATCACTCATGCTGGAGTCCAGGTTTTTTTTTTTTTTTTTCAGGTTTTCTTTAGCACCTATAAGAAGTGCATTGATAACGATTAATGCTGTTGTGTCGCTAATAGAACTCCTTTATAAATGGTAATCGGTACCAGTCCCACATCTGTGTCATTGGTTGCTTCATACAGAAAATCAGTTAAGCTAATTCTAACGTTTGGTACTTTTTCCCTCTCCAACTGATTGAATCAAAATAGAGCTCTTGGAATTTCATTCTGTTGAAGCTAAAACATCTAACATTGTTATAGATGACATTATAAATTCTGTGAAAAATTTAATGCTAAAGATAAATTTGTTTTTACAGTAATATAAATACGGATTCTGGAGGAGGACATACTGGGGTTAAAAGCTATTTTTGCTAGATAAAGAGACCTGTGGAACAAATAGGAACTTGGAAGTGATTGTGGTGAATATTATTTCATAATTGTGTCCAAATGTATGTCTCTTGAATAGAAGCCATAGATACACCGTGTATAAGTAGTTTATGTATACACAGATAACCAAATTATAAAAATTCTGTGTTGAGGCTCATATTGGATACAAATAAATATGCAAGCTGTCAGATTTTAGAATTGAGACTTTGAGAAACAACTTTGTAAATCTGTGTAAGTGTTCCATTGTGGTATTATAATTTGTAAAGGAGTGCTCTAGTTTTTGGTTGCATTTTGTTGAGAATCATTTCATTTGGGAATATTAATAACTCAATGTAATATACACATATGTTTTGGAAAATATTAGCAAATTACACATGGGGCAAAAAGGATTGCAAATTGGGGCACCTGGGTGGCTCAGTGGGTTAAGCCTCTGCTTCTGCTCAGGTCATGATCTCGGGGTCCTGGGATCAAGCCCCACATTGGGCTCTCTGCTCAGCGGGGAGCCTGCTTCCCCCTGCCTCTCTGCCTGCTTGTGATCTCTCTCTCTCTGTCAAATAAATAAATAAATTTTTTTTTAAAAAAAGAAAAGGATTGCAAATTGAACAGCATTGTAATTTTTATCCCTGCAAGGGCAAGGAAATAACTGAACAGATTAAATAATAATGCTCAAAAAGTGAGTAAGTTTTAATTTTGAAATTCTTTAACCATGCTCTATTATATTTTCTCAGTAGGAGATGGAGCTTTTAATTTAAAACAAATAATGTGAGTTCTGCATAGAAATAAAATGAAATTGATAGAGCTGCAGTTTTGCAGTATCTGTATTTGACCAAACAGTGCAAGGAATCGTAAAGCAAATTTGTTTATTTAGTGAGTTTTGTTTTGTAGAAACATTAGTCAAAAGAAGATACTCAGAATGGAGCTAAAAAAATGATCTGAGAAGATAGTTGGGCTAAAATATTCTAACATTTCAATACAAAATAATAACATTAAGAATATACTCAACTGAGTGGAATTTGTTGTAGCTGATAGGTATGTTAGCGCCTGTAGAGAATATATTTTTTTAATATTATGGACCAGAGTTAACTTCTATTTGAAGATGCCAGAAATTCGTACCAAATAATCATAAAACATAACTTTGAAGAGTATTGCAGGCAATTTTATAAAAATGATAAAAATACCAAGACCAACATTTTTCCTGAAATGCTTCTAGAAACTTTCTGGTGATGTGGTTAAAAAAAAGGCATTTACAGCCAAGAAACTGATTAACGTACAGGAACATCTACTAAGGAAATTATTGTTTATGTTATTATTACTATTAATCAGTTACAAAAGAATCGAAGTTAGGATGAAAAATGAGTTGGTAATTCTATAAAACACTTAGCATATAGTAAGTACTCACATGTTAGCTATCTTTTAAACTGTCGTCAATATTCTTAAATCTGCATTGATTTTTCTACCTTGTTCTTAGCCAGTTCCATGGTGTTTTAATTATTCTGCTTTATATAATATGTAATATTAACTATTTCATAATCCTTATTCTCTAAAATTTTTTTTCCTTTAAAAATTTTTTTAAACCACCTTTTGAATATTTTGTTAACAAAAATTTCCTTTTGCATTTTGATTGAAATGCACAATAACTAAGTTATCTCAGAAGGACTGATATCTTTTCTGTACATCATGGGAAGTTGTTTAATAATACTTTTGTTTAAGTAGTTCTTATTTCATATGAAAATTTTGTAGTTACATGTAGTTATATATATTTGTAGTTATATAGCAAGCCTGTTGTTTTTGCCTACAAAAGAAAGACATATCATTAATATATCTTGCTGATTATTTTTGTTATGTAGACAATTCCATATTTTTGCTTATTTTGTATTTGATCACCTTGTTGAACTCTCAATAGGGCTTATGTTTTTATTTTTCTATTTCAAAAAAGAAAGAATATTTGACTTCTCATAGATAACAATATCATCTCCTTTTCTTTTAAAATTTTTTCGTGCTTTATTGCATTGGTTTTGCCTTACAGAACAATGATCGGTAAGAGTGGTGGAATTAATTAGTTCTTTATATGGCTCTCTTTCAAGCTAGACTTAATTCTCTCTAGGGCTTTGTCTTTCTTTTTCTTTGTATCTCCATGGATTCTTCACACAAAGATGAGACATTAGTAAATGGTGAATACATGTTGTAGAATATAGTTGCAGAAAGTTAGAATAAAATAAGGGTATTAAATGCTAAGCATTAAAATGCTTCCCAAATTGGATGGTTGTTTGGAAAATGTTAGGGGATTTGATTTAATTCCATATTCCATTCTTTGAAGTCTTTCTGTCTGAATTACATTAGGAGCATAGTCATAGGTGGTAGAGATGAAAAGGTTTAAAGGTTTTGTGTCTGAGGCATTTTCATTACATCATTGGGAATAGTCACCTTTACATTTGTAGCAATGATTCCTTCTCCATTTTTGTGTGTCTCCCCTTGCCAAAAGCCAATTACCATAATTTTTAATTTTGAAAGGACATAAAATTTCCTTTTATGTATTTATTTTTATTTATATAATTTATTTATAGTTATATAAATATAAATGTGTTTTTATAAATATAATTTAATAAATAGAAAATTATATTTATATTTATTTATATTATATATTATATATCATTTATTTATATATTATTTATTTATTTTTATTTTTATTTATTTATTTATATATATTATATATTATTCTTCTGCCTCTCCCCCAGGAGAGGCAGAGGAAGTTGGAGAGAGAATCCCAAGCAGACTCCACGCTGAGCTCAGAGCTGGATACAGGGCTCCATCACACAAGCCTGAGATCATGACCCAAACCAAAACCAAGAGTTGGATGCCCAATAGACTGAGCCACCCAGGCATCCCCCTTTTATTTATTTGAACAAATAACCAGAGATAGAATGTTGTGTCAGAAATGTATGTATTAGACATAACCTATAACTTGAGGAGCCTGGCGACACCATGTGTGAGAATCATGGTTGCAACGTTTGCCATCTGTTCTTCCAGGCCATTGCCACATTTGGTACTTTGGTTTCTGTTATTATGCTTCTAAGTTTTTCTTTTGACCAGGGAAATACCATTTACTAAAGAGGAAAATAATTCTCCATGCCCTACCCTTGTATTTGAGTAATCCCAGAAGTATTTTTGGGGAAAGATAGTTATATGTTGTGTTCAGAATCAACAAATAAAAATATCCTATAATTTATGTCACTTTGTTTTATAGCACACTTTACTCTTATAAATGTCTTGACATTTTATAGAATGTTTTTGTGGATAGAGCCTGATAGTTTTATGCTGTACCAGTTGTTTCCTTTGGAAAAATTTATATTTATTCCTTTGAGAATTTGAGCTATAACATGCATGCCAAGCTCAAGCTATCCATTTCAGGCATTATTCTTCTCAGAATCTCATTCTGAAGTGCATAAATATTAGAGAAAACAGCTTTCTCAATGTTTGTTGGTAATATTTTTTAAGTGAGCATGAGTTTTTGTCTCTCTAGTTGTATAATTTGTCTCTTGAGGAAAATACAATGCTCTGAAGTCTGGGAGGAAACACACCGACAATGGCGGCTCATCACGTCTGTTCAGGAGCCACAAAAAGAGTGTGTTCTGTTTGAAGGAGGTCTGGAAGCGATAGTCGCATAGCAAGCCTGTTGCTTTTACCTCAGCTGTATGCTATAGAGTGGTAAAAGTAGAGAGAATATGTGCACAAAAATGTACTTCTTTACCTGGTCCCAGAATGTATGAGCTGCTGGTCTGGGACTGATCGTTAGAGTCTCAACCAAAACCCCAAGATGGATTAATAAAAATGGAGTGCTTGTTCCCGTAAGTGGGATACTTAAGGATTTATAGAAGCAGAATCTATTTTCCTCTCTTCCTGAGAGTTTTCCCTTTCTTCTTTTTCTTTTCTTTTCTTTTCTTTTCTTTTCTTTTCTTTTCTTTTCTTTTCTTTCTTTTTAAACAAATGAAATTGCCTGAGCACTTGAAGGCATAGGCTTCCACGGTTTTGCTTTTTGTTCACTGGATACTAATTTATTTAAAAAAATATACTTAATGGTCACCAAAATAGAACTTCTGTGCCTGGCATTGTTCTAATCATTTTAGAAATCCTAGCTTACATAATTCATTTACCCCTCTACCAGGACTCAGTGAGGTAAGTACTGCTGTTATTTTCACTTTACAGATGTGGAAACTGAGGCAGAGAGCGGTTAAGTGATCTATTAGCTCAAGGTTAAATAGGTAGTAGGTGAAGTGAACAGCGTTCAAATCTAGACAGTCTTCTTCAAAGGAGTGTGCTCTTTTTTTTTTTTTAAGATTTTATTTATTTATTTGACAGATCACGAGTAGGCAGAGAGGCAGGCAGAGAGAGGGGGAAACAGGCTCCCCACTGAGCAGAGAGCCCGATATGGGGCTCGATCCCAGGATCCTGGGATCATGACCCAAGCTGAAGGCAGAGGCTTTAACCCACTGAGTCACCCAGGCGCCCCAAGGATTGTGCTAACCAGCATGTTGTGTGATTTAATCATTTTCTTGCCTTGGGCCACGGTTGGGTGGGATGTAGCTAATGGGGGATTAGAGTTAAGGGTCCACAAAGTACCCCCCTCCCCACCCTTGCTACCATCACTGACACTAAGGATGTGGCTACTTTTGATGAATAACCCGTGTCAAGGGCTGAAGGCAGGAGGGTGACAGCAGAGTGCTCTTGCTTTTCATTTTTTTGTGCTATATTATTCGAAATCCTTTTACACAATGAACTGGTATTACCTTTGTCGAATAGTTTTAAAAATAAAGTTGTCTTTGAAAAAAAATCTTTTAATATACGCTTAGCTTCAAACTTGAGCAAATGATGTTCTAAACACAAAGAAGCAGAAAAAAATTAAGAGTTTAACCAGGAAGCATTTTGAGCGGTGGGGAAGCAACTTCCAGACGGAGAGTGTTCTTATAATTAGAATCTACTATTTCTTCAGTAGGGCTTCTTAACAGTGCTTCTAGCAAGTTTCAGTTCGTTATAGGATTGAAAATTATTGTCAGAACTGAGAAGGAAGTTCATTGCCATTGTTAGGTATAGCCTGCGAAATAAAATATTCTGGGTATAGGTTATTAAAGTGTTTGTTGTTGAGTTTTAAAAATCCATTTTTAGTACAGAAATTAGAGATGGGACAAAAGACCAGTGACTGAGTTGTTGCCATGGAAGAAACACCAGGTAGGGGAGAAAAGTAATTGGACTGCGTTGTTGCTAAGAGGTCAGTGCATCATATATAAAGTCAGTGCATACAGCTCATGAAGTTAAGCTTAACCTGGAAAATCAAATGTATAACTAGCTTGTGGACCCTTAGCAACTCAAAAGTCAAAAATTAACGTCTTTGGTTAATAGATCGCTGAGGCAATATAGCCCAGTGGTTACCTTGCCTGGCTTGGAATTCGGCCCTGCCTCTAAATAGCTGTGTGACCTTGGGTAAGTTACTTCAATACTCTGCCGCAGTTTTAAAATCTGTAAAATGGGATGATTTTACCTCACTCAGCGCTTGTTTTGATTAAATGAGTCAACATAAATCAAATAAGTGAGTGTTTTTGTATAACAAGTGCTGATTAAATATTAGTGATGAGTACTAGTACTTGCTTTTGTTTTGTATTTAGTTTCATTTCTTGCAGAGTTTTAGAGACCATGTCTAGATGAAAGTGTGCAGGGAATAGACATGGGGAGGAATAAATAAAAACTGGAGGAACAACTCAAATACATAGGATTGAATTATTATAGATGATTTATTATAGCCTGTTGTTTTCATGATGATGTTTGGGAGAAAAATGAATTTACATCTCAAAATGAAAATGTACAGGGGTGTGTATATGTATTTTTTTGGTTTTAAACTAGAGATGGGATCTTGCACTCATTGCTTATTCAACCTAGACTCACATTAACCTTGAATAGGGTCAGTTTTTTTTAAAAAAAGATGTATTTATTTATTTCAGAGAGAGAGAGAGAGAGAGAGAGAGAACGAGCAGGAGGGGCAGAGGGAGAGAGAATCCCAAGCTGCCTCTGTACTGAGGGCCATGCGGGGCTCGATCTCATGACTGTGACATCGGGACCTGTGCTGAAACCAAGCTTCAGACACTTAGCCAACTGAGCCATCCAGGCGCCTCAGTCCTTTTTTTTCTCTTTTTAAAACACCCACACTAGTGGTGGTGATCTGTGGTTTAAATACTGTGCAAGTCACCCCCATTTTCAAATGCGTCTTTACACCATGGGTGTGCCCTATCTGCTGGAATTTCTGTCGCTTCAAAAGGAAGAACAAAGCCCCATGGAGAGGCCCCCGCAGAGGAGGAACTGCAGAGTTGCCTCATCCTCTCTCTGCGTTCACGCTTCCAAGCTGCCCTTTGGCCTCTTGTGAAATGGGCTGCTGTTGTAGGGGCCTGTCCCTGGGGATTGGGTAAGTCAGTTTGGTTGAGAGTCCTTTTCTGATTTGAGGGGGAACCTTAGATCTCTTCTTCCAGCTAATAACAGGGGCTCAAGCCTGTGTTGCCAAAATACCTCGTAAATATTGGACGTGATGACGGCCGCTGAAGCGTTGCACGGTCCAGTGGATGACCTGGCTCTCCCTGGACCCTGCCAGGCTGGACTAGAATGTTGCTCCTGAGAAGCAGCCGACCAGGTGTTTGGTGGAAGAAGGTGATGGGTCCCTGTGTCCGAATTCTCTACAAGAACATCTTGTGTCTTTAGCTCAAGTCCATCCCTGCCTCTTGCCCCAGGAGCGGTAACTCGCCTTTTGATGTCACGGAATGAAGGAAATACTATGTGTTGCCTTTTCTTTTCTTTTAAATTGAAATTCAAGTTAGTTAACATATAGTGTATTATTAGAGTCAGGGGTGGAATTTAGTGATTCATCAGTTGCACCTAACGTGTTTCTTCCTCCTTGTGGCTCTGCGTGGCTCTTGATGGCGGGCTGGACTTTGTTGGTGGCATTCGGAGCCCCTGGGAAGGATGTTAGCTTGGGTGCACAGGAACACAGCAGCCAGCGAGCCCGTCTGCGCCTCAGCCTTGTCCCACCCCAGCCACATACCTGGATAAGGCCTGAAACATTTGTCTCCCTCCAGGGCACCCCTGACCTCACATAGTGTTTTCTTTGGGCTTCCTGCTCTCCAGCCTTGTGCTGTGTGGGCTCTGAGCTGAGTGTTCGAAGCTGCTCTGGTTATATTTCGGTAGACAGGTTTAGAATCCTCACAGTGTCAGAATACAGGGGGACAGCGTAAAATCCTAAACTGCCTGTGGGGGGTGGGGGGGGTGGTTTGCCTTACCCCAACTGTTTTAGAAACCTGCAGTATTTAGTTTATGTAAAACCCACATACATTGGTTTCCCTGTGAACCCTCTTGCCTTTGAGGAGAACTTTATTTCCCAAAATGGGCAGAAAAGACGAGTCGGGTTGGAATTCAGCCGAGTATTTATTTCTAGATGTCACAATTTGTTTTGTCTTCACAGCAAGCAGTATCCTCCCTCCGTCCACCCCTCTGCTTCTCTTCCACCTTCTGCCCATTCATCTCTTCTTTCTTACTTTCCTCATTCCCTCCCTCATTTCCTTCCTTCTCTGAGCTCATGATGGAAACGGACACTGCAATTTTTTTTTTTTTTTAATTTATTTGACAGACAGAGATCACAAGTAGGCAGAGAGGCAGGCAGAAAGAGAGGGGAAGCAGGCTCCCCGCTGAGCAGAGAGCCCGATGCGGGACTCAATCCCAGAACCCTGGGATCATGACCTGAGCCGAAGGCAGAGGCTTTAATCCACTGAGCCACCCAGGCACCCCCCGGACACTGCAATTTTATTTGCAGCCCAGAGCTGTAAGACCGAGCCAGCACTGGGCTCCATGAGGGCTTGGGCAGCCCCGCCGGGTGAAGGACCATCCCTGAATCCTCGCTCAGGCGGACGGCGGGCTGCAGACCTTGGCAGCTCCCTGCTGCTCTTGTCCATGAGCCCCTTGGAGATGGGCCCGGGAGCTTCTGTTCCCTGCGTGTTCCCGGGAGCAGTGGTGGTGCTGACAGTGGCCATTGATAGGAAGGGAAGGCATTGGGGGCATGTGCTTCCCCGCGTCGGGGTGTCTGCTCAGCGATATGTGGGCGTTCAGGTAACTTTGATTTTGCCTCATGCGCTGTTCCACCCTGCAGGGCCTACTGTGTCGCAGAAGTCACGTGTGTGTTCGTATGGGACGGAGGGGCAAAAGGCCCAACTGTCCAGCATCAAAGCCTCTTTAAAGGGACTTTATGAAGAACCGCATGGAATTTGTAACTTGATCACAAAATTAGTACCATTAAGGACCTGAAAATAGCTCTTTGGCTTAGGAGGTCTACACCTTTCTAAGCTCAGTTAATGAGCAAATCTTGAGCCTTTACAAGATTCACCAGGTGTATTGGGCTAATCTGAATTTTTTTTCTTGGCTGTCCAGCCCTCTTGCTAACGAGGCCGAAGTGAGAATTGCCGAGTCCCGTGGTGGTGGACCAGTTACCTTCGCTCTCTTTCCTGGCCACTGCCTGCTAACCCGTGCCAGCTGGCTTGTGGATGTCTGCGCCTGGATGTTGGAGTGGGGGAGGGTGGCGTGGAAGGTGCAGTGTGGATTTGCACAAATCTGTAACTGCTCCTGGGGAAAACCCTTACACATACTCCCTTGACCACGGGTCAATTGCATTGTCTCCACTTCTGAAAGACAACAGAGTTGATTAAGGTTAACTGGAAAATGCTGATGTTGGCTGGAATTTTGGATTTTTGCCAGAACATATACAGCATTTAAAGCCAGTTAGGGAAAAACATGCCATGGTTCATTGGTAGAAGAGCTTAGGGGGAATAAAACAGTGGAAACCAACAAAGGGAGAATGATTGCTTTTAAATACGCAGAAGTGAAAATGGACATGGCAGTAAAATATGTTTTCCTAAAAATATGTTTTCTAGGAACGCACTATTTTCCAAAATCTTAAAATGGAGCGGATCATGTTTGGGTTGTAGGTTTTTTAGATTTTTAACTCCCGGGGTTCCTACCTATTGCCGAAATGATGGGCTATTTAAGTTAATTTTGTATTGTGGTTATTAAGGAATTGCATATTAAATAGAAATCTTGCCATTACGGGAAAATTTTGGACTTTAAATGCTGAGGAGCATATAATATTCTGGAAGATAAATATTTGCATATAGCAGTTCAGTTCTTCAACATGTTTTTTTTTTTTTAAACAAAAAGCCTAGTAATATTTACCCTAAGAATAATTGGCAAAGTAAAATGAGAGTAATTTTGAAATCCTGTGTTACCCGGATTCATTGATTTTCCAAAAGAAGGAGTCAGTTTGTAATGATAAATGTGCAGCAATGAGCTATTAGGAAAACCATTATTTTGCTTAGATTTGGGGAGTTCTAGCACTGCCTTGGTTGTACATCACTATTTTCTGAGCAAAGAAAATCAGGCACAGGGAAATAGTGACTTACCCAAGGTCACGCAGCTAGAAAGCAGCAGAATTTTGGTAAACACCAATATTCCTTACTGTCAGGAGTGGTCTCTCCGTGATAGCATGCTGATTTTATTGGGGGGGGGGGTGTTTGTTTCTACATGCACACGTTTGTGGAATAAAATGACTATTTTGCTTCTTTTTAACAAACTGATTATAAGCTCAGTGACTTGCGACTATTTTTCCTTATCCTTTCAAGGAGCAACTTCACTCTCTCGCTTTATATTCTTAATATCTTTTGATATCTGTGGATATACAAGTGACAGTTTTTGCCTTGCCTCATAAGCTCTTCAGAGCAAGGTAAGATTACCATCATAAGCTGAATCTGGGGAGGAAAAAATTCTTTATTTTCTATCTTTCTTGTCTCCTGCCGTTCCCTTGAAAATAACTATTACCGGAGTTTCACTGAAACATGTGGTGACTTACAAATGTTGTGGTTTATAAAATACGTAACAATTTGGTTTTGCCTCTTTTTCCTCTCCTCTTTGTATTTTGCCTATTTTAACATGCAAACAGCTGAGTGAATTATTTTTAGAGAGACCTCCCTGTTTATAAAAATTCAGTGCTCTTTAATTTGTGTCGGACTTTTAAAAGATTGGCCTATTTTCCTTAATGCAGAAATAAAGAGGGTTTCAGGTTTAGATTCTGTAAACATGTATTTTTGCCATTAACATCCCTGCAAAGGCTCTCATTTTGCATTTTTTATTTGATCAGACTGTGTTCACTTGTACTTCATGTCTTTTTTCTTCCTGCTTTTTCATTTCTTTCTTTCTTTTCTTTTTTTTTTCTTTTGTTCCAGTTTTTCTTTTTGTTTCTTTCCACTTCTTTACCTTTTTTTTCGTGTCTTTTAGAATGAAGACTGCAGTATTTGCCAGTGGCCAATGCTACAGCAGTTAAAAAATGGTATAAATAATTATACTTTCCTTGGGTCTCTGAGCCCAGGCATTTGGCCCTTCCATACATTTGGTAATGGAGTCCAAGTTTGTTTTATCTTCCCAACTAGACCAATAGCAAAGACTAGGTGTCAGCCTCTTTGAATCCACTCTAATCCCCTTCTCCTGAGGCTACACCCCAGTTAAGTGCTCAGGAAATCCAGATTAAAATCCAGTTGATGAGTGGCGGATACAGTACAAGCCAGTGAAGCCGCTGGCCCCACAGATGTAGTTAATATATTCTTGTGGCGATCCACATACAAGAAAAAATAAAAATAACTAAAATATGTTTATATTTTTTGAAAACTGCCACAGCATTGGTCACTTCTACGTATTTCAGCCCTGAGTTTCCTGGAAGACAGAGACATAGAAAAGGAAAGTAATGTGTGTGTGTGTGTGTGTGTGTGTGTACATACACAGTATATAGTAAATAAAAAGATAATCTTATGTCTTTACATAATACTTCCAGAAGATAACCACTTCAAACACATGGATTTTTACTGAATATCACTTCTGCCTTTATGTGGTGGTCTAAGGTTTGTGGCACTTTCTTTGTTAGTCAGGTTGGAAACAGTTGAGCAAACCAGAGAGAAATGGTGTAGTCTGCCTGCCGTGGGCGCAGAATCAGGGGGACACAGGCAGGTCGTGCTCAGGTTCCCGAGCGCCTGCTTGCCTGCTTGTCTGAGGCAGCGGCTCTGGGATGTGCGGTCTAGGACAAGGCTTGCCTGGCCACATCTCCCCCCACAGAGATGTCACTGGCCACACACACACACACCCTTGAACCTGAGCTACCGCGGGCCCTCACCGCACAGCGCAGCTTGGCACCGTAGCACCTCGTGGCCCGGCGGCTCACCCAGGGCGGTGTTGACCGCGTTCAGGGTGACGAGGACACTTGGAAGCCACGGAGCCACCAAGCAGCAGGAGTCGCCACCGTTCGCGCGCAGGGAGTCGTGCCCATTTCGCCCCGATTCTCCTCGATGATCCCTTTTCAAGTGGAAATTTTGCAAGTCGACTTCTGCAGCATGCGTAGTACAATTTGGCTGACAGCAGTTTCTGGCAAAAGAAATAACCAAATTATTATTCAGTCATGGGTTTTTAACAGCCGCAAAGCAAGTGGATGTTAACTAAATGATGCAATTTATTCCCTTCCCTCTTATTGCCAGCTTGCCTATTACCGAGCGACTGCCAGTTTTCAATAAGTGGTACCCAGATGGTATTCGCACGCCGCCCACTTGGTTACAGAGCCGAAGCGGGGAATAACTCGGCAGACACTACAAGCTGTGGGTCAATTGAGGGGGAATGCCTGTTGCTTCACAGTTTTGCATATGTAAATCTGTTAATGTTATGTCAGTATTGTGCGGGCTAAACACAAGCATTGCCTTTCTCTGGGGGCCCAGCTGAACTTGGACCACAGCCCAGTTCTACCGAGGCTCGGGGAGCGGAGCTGCACTTGGAGGAAGCTGCACAGCCTGCTTCCCACCACTCCTGCCTCGACGCTCTCGCGTTCTCCGCAGCCCAGGTTGGATGCAGGAAGTGTCTGCCATAGGCTGACTCCATAATAGGACAGGCAGGCCCGGTTTTATGAGGTTGGATGCGGAGGGTGGAGGAGTGTGAGCGTGTGTCTATTTTTAGGCCAGCCTTCAAGACAGTTCCTTTGGCCCAGCCCGCGCCTGCCTGCCTCTCTCACACTCTCCTCTGTGTGTCTGCCACACTTCTGCTCTCCATTTCATCAACTGCAGATGTGGCACACAGCCGTCTCAGAAAAGTCATGAACTGTGTCGTCTGCGCGGCTTAACAGCCAACATCTGCTGCAGCGGGCTGAAGAGAGAGGCAGGGAAATCGTTTTCGGGAATGCGTTCAAGTGCCTCAACTTAGCCTCTTTTTTGGCCTGGGCAGACAATTATTTTACACTAATTGCATCAAGATAGCAGCTATAAAAACTAGATTTGAATCCCCCCCCACCCCTCTTGTGAAAGTTGCAGTTACAAAGGGTAGTCCTTTTTTCTTTTTATTGTGGTTTGTTTCTTGTTCTCAAAAGCTTATTACATTGGGTGCAAACAACAACAAAAATGCTATAAAAAGGCAAGAATTGTAATATGCTTAAGAGCTAAAAAGACCTATGGTGTTGGTTCAACCAATGAAAATATTCCTGCAGGTATTGTTAAATTTATGTGCCATATGAAAAACATTAAGGGTGTTGTTTTTTCATGGAGGAAAATGTTCATCGTTGAGCCATTTTGTAAATTATTTTAATGCTGCGTTTCTGCTTAAACCTCATGATTTTGATATATAAACCGGTTTAATGTTTTCTGCACAGACCCTGGCTTTTCTTAAATTTTATATATCGGAGAGCCCATGTTTGTATTGGACCTTCTGGTTTCTTTCATATTGAAAATACGTCTTGCGTGGCCCAGTGCCATGTGGCGAAGGAGAAGTTTGACGAGTGTCAAACCTCTGGTGTTGATTTCGAATGCTAGAAACGAGGCAGGACCGTGTTAATAAATATATAGAAGGTCTTTTTCTTTCTTTCTTTCTTTCTTTTTTTTTTTTTTTTTTTGGGTTGTTTGTGTTTTAAACAGGAGTCATTTGATGATAAGAACATCTCTGCCCTGTGGACTTTCTAATATATCTGTCTGGTCTCAACTTTTCCTGCACTTGGAATAGAGGCAACATTGTGTTTACTGTTTACTGGCCAGGTCTTTTTTTTTTTTTTTCTCTTTTTTTTCTTTTCCCCCAATGCTGTCAGAGAAAATTTTGGTTAATTACGCATTCCAGCATCTCTGATTCTCTTGCAAGATTTGTTTCTGTGACATTTTGTGGTATCTGTTGTGCAGAGCAACGAGAGTAGCGTGCTTCTCTCCTCACATTTCCAGTCTCTAGACTTTGTTCTGAAGAACCAGATGGAAGTATGCAGATTGTTTTTATCTTTTGTCCTTCACACTGTAACCTGATCTCCAGCATATCTAGACATCTAGCAGAAGATTTACTATGTGAAAGCAAGGAAATGATTTAGGATATGGACCAGCCAGGGGAGAAGGGGTTCAGGATGCACATTATCAAAGCAGATCTTTCCGCCCAACCCCCAAACCCTTCTCTTTTTCTTGACTGAAGAAATGGGTTTTTTGGATCAAGGGTATTTCCAAATATGCCCAGACAGTCTTCTTCTCTTTTAACCTGGGCTGAGAACTGTAATCAGCTAGTTGGTTTGATAAAGGCGCGAGTGAAAGTTGATTACTCAATAACTGAAAGCTTACAAGGAGAGGGAATGGGTAGAATCCTAGACTTGGCAATGGTTTTGCAGATTAGGGTCGGGCGATTTACGAAGACAGAGGGTACTTCTAAAGTTCCATATCAGGTTTGTGACAGATCGAGAACTCTGACCCAGTATTGACGTGATGGCTGCAGGAAACAGTATAATTTCCAGGTTTACATGATGTGTGGTTTTAGTGCCACAATATTAGCAGCATTTTTGTTAGGAATTTCATACCCCTTCAGCTTGTCGAGTTAAAATGAGTAAAGACGGTTGCCTCTTTCCAAAGTGTCTGATAGGCGGGATCAAATTCCTAACGAGTACGAGGGTATTAGACATCACAGGAAAGCTACGGTAGCGACAAATACCATGTATGGCCTCGCATTTCAACTTTCCCTTTTGCAGACGTGATTGGTTACTGCCCCTTGCCCCCTCTCTCGCCCTCCTTCTTCCTCTGTTGGTCTGGCACCTTTCGTGGCATTGCTCGTTTTACCTTTGGGTGTCATTATGCATTGTTGAGGTGGTTGTCTAGAGGACCAACGTGGTTTGCAAAATGTGTGCTTCCTCTGCCAGTTATCCTTCTTCTCTTCCTTGTCTGCTGACATTTTCTTTACTGTTTTTGCTGGGAAAACTAGAGAGGCACTTGTCAACTGGTGGAGATTCGTCACCAGACTTGTTTTCTTGCATGTGAAAATTTTGTCTCAATATACCCATGGTCTCTGCAAGCCACACCATTATAACCAACCTATGGCTTGAAGGAACTAATAATACTTGTGAGCATATTTATTGCCCAAGATGGAAAATACAGATTAAGTGCTTGCTGCTAGTGTGGAGAAGTGTATTAATTCATCAGGCATTTCTTGAGAACCTCTATGGGCTGGATGTACTGGATGCCGAAGATGGACCCTGTGCCTGCCCTCAGGGAACTTGAAGTCTGGCATGAATGTTGTATCTTCTTGAATTCCAGCTGTAGTTTTACCTTTCCTTTCTCCTAGGCTTCACTCCTTGTTTCTTGCACCCTCACCCATTGATTTTCTACTATTCCATATTAAAATTTATACTAATAATGTGAAACATTCCCATTTATAGTTGTATCAAAAATTGTTAGAATAAATTTAATAAAGGAAGTATAATACTTGTACACTGAAGCTACAAAGCATTCTTTTTTTTTTTTTTTTTAAAGATTTACTTATTTATTTGAGAGCAAGAGGGAGAGCGTACACAGAGGGAAAGGGAGTGGGAGAGGGAGAAGCAGACTCCCTGCTGAGCAGGGAGCCTGAGGTGGGGCTCCATCCCAGAACCATGGGATCATGACCTGAGCCTAAGGGAGACGCTTAACGGACTGAGCCACCCACGGACCCTGCTATGAAACATTCTTGAAAGAGATTCAAAACAACCTAAATAAATGGAAAGAGATCCTGTGTTCATAGACTGGAAGACTTCATACTGTTGTAAACTAAATTGGTTTACAGATTCAAAGCAATTTTTTAAAAAAGATTATTTATTTGAGAGAGAAAGAGAGAGAAAGTATGAGAGGGGAGAAGGTCGGAGGGAGAAACAGACTCCCGGCGGAGTTGGAAGCCTGATGCGGAACTCGATCCCATGACTCCTGGGATCATGGTCTGAGCCAAAGGCAGTGGCTTAACCAACTGAGCCACCCAGGTGCCCCAATTCAAAGCAATTTTTAATCAAAATTCCAAGTGTCCTTTTTGTTTTGAAGAAATGAACAGTTTGACCCTAAAAGTCCTATGGAAATGTAAATCATCTAGAATAGCCAAGACATTTTTGAAAAAGAACAGAGTTTGAGGACTTGCAATTCCGGAATTTAAAACCTACTACAATAATCAAGAAATTGTGGTCCTAGCATAAGGATAGACATATAGATTGATGGAATAGAATGGAAGTCCAGAAATAAACTTACACATTTATGGTAAATGATTTTCAACAAGGGTGCCAGACCAATTCATTGGGGGAAAAATTGTCTTTTTAACAAATGGTACAGGGACAGTATCATATCCATGTGTAAAAGAATGAAGCTGGACCCCTATTTCACAGCATGTACATCAAAGACCTTGATATAAGAGCTAAACATACAGAACTCTTAGAGGTCTTTTAAGAGTAAATCTTCATGACCTTGAGTTGGGTGATGATTTCTAAGAAATGACACCAAAAGCAAAAGCAAAAAAGAAAAAAAAATATAGGTAAATTGGACTCAAGTTTAAAAAAATATGAAAAATGTATCTTTTGTGTAAGCAAAAAGTTTCATACTTCAAAGGATTCTCTTAAGAAAGTGAAAAGACAGGGTACCTGCCTGGCTCAGTCAGTTAAGTGTCTGTCTTCGGCTCAGGTCATGATCCAAGAGCCCCGGGATCAAGCCCTACATCAGGCTCCCTGCTTAGGGGGGAGTGTGCTTCTTCCTCTGCCCCTCCCCCTGCTCATGCTCCTTCTGTTTGTCTTTGTCTCGCAAATAAAAATAAAATCTTTGAAAAGAAAAGGAAGTGAAAGACAGCCCACAGAATTGGACACTTATATATCTTGTAAGGGTCTAGTATCCAGTATATATAAAGAACTCTTACAACTCAGCAAAGAAGACCACCCAATTAAAATATGGGCAATATATCTGTATTGACATTTCTCCAAAGAAGATACACAAATAGCCAATGAATACATGAAAGGATTGCCAGTGCCCTTTGTCATTAGGCAAAGAAAACCGAAATCTTAGTGAGATATCACTTCATGCCCACTGGGATGGTTACAATAAAAAACATGGACAATGGCAAGTATTGGTGAAAATGTAGAGCTCTTGGAACCCTTGTACATTGTTGGTAGGAATGTAAAATGGAAATCACTTTGGAAGTTCCCCAAAAGGTTAAACAAAGAGTTAACCATCTGACCTAGCAATTCTACTCCTAGGTATATACCCCAGAGAAATGAAATCACACCTAGGTAAAAATGTGTATTATTGTTAATAGACAAATTACTCAGCCAAAAAGTCAAGATAACCAAAATGTCCATGAGCCAATGAATAGATAAACAAGGTGTGCTGTGGACATACCATGGAGCAGTATTTGGCCTTAAAAAGGATTGAAGTGCTGACAAATGCTGAGACCTGGGAGAACTTGAAAATGTTATGGTAACTGAAAGAAGCCTGACACATAAAGCCACATATTGTGTAATCCCTTTTATATGAAATGTCCACATAGAGTAAATCCAGAGAAACAGAAAGTAGACTAGTGCGTACTGGCAGCTGGGAGTAGGGGACTGGGTTTCTCTTTGGGGTGGTAAGAATGTTCTAAACTTAGACGTGGCGATGGTTTCACAACTCTGAATATACTAAAAACCATGCAGTTGTACAATGTAAAAGGGTGAATTTTATGATATGTCAATTTTATCTCAAAAAAAAAAAAAGATCTCAATGTCTCTCTTTCTGAGTTTCCTTACTTACAGAGTGAGGCTCAGCTGACAGTAGTAGAATGCTTTCTCTCGGCTAGTACGGGGGTTGGCAGATGTTTCAGTAAAGGGCCAGGTTGTAAATATTTTAGGCTTTGCAGACTAGACAGTCTCCACCACTCTCAATTTTGCTGTTGTGTGAAAGTAGCCACAGGTAATATGTAAATGCCTGAGTGTGGCTGTGTTCCAATAAAACTTTATTTATGGGAGCTAAATTTTACTTTCATGTCACTTTCACATGGCACTGAATATTATTATTTTCATTTTTTGCCAACCCTGTTAGGATGAAAAAATTATTTCTAGCTTGCAGACTATAAAAAGCCAATGGTTGGAGGGATCTGGCCGTTGCGCTGCTCTTTGCCAGACCCCTGACCCCCTGCTGCCGCCATACTGAAAGTTTTTAAATAAGTTTTAACAGACTGGGGAGGGAGGTGCTTCACAGATGTCCCTATTTCACAGATGAGGTAGTTGAGAGTTTCAGAGGCTCAAGCAGTTCACACGGAGAGTGGCTGCCGGGACTGGGCTTTGTACCGTTTTGGTTCTAGAATTCCTGCTCTTCGACTCCCGTGCACCGTCTTCCATCCTGAGCCATCCAGACCCAACCAGGCCTCTCAGACCCCTCTAGCTGTGCCGTCACACTGTGCTGCTCTGACTCGGCCTCTGCTGCCCTCAGGGAGCTTGCGTCCTCCAGTCATTCTAGAACGGCCACGTCCTTTGTTCACTTCTCGTGCTCCTTTCCATATGGCTAAGCCAGTGCCCACACTTTCTCCAGTGCCCCTGGAGAAAAACAAATCCACCACCTAGCCTCCTTTTCAGACTCTCCTCGTGACTCACTTCTTCTGGGAAGGCAATGCCTCAGCCACCTTTTGACCCGGAATCCAGCTGGAACCGAGTCCGCCTCGCTGGCTGCTCTGCGGCTCTTCCCTTATCATCCGTCTTTCAGCAGGCGAGCCGGCCGTGCACCATTTACACTCCCTGCAGGGATGGCTTTTTAGAGCCTCTTTGTTTAATTCCGTGCCCAGAACTTGGTTAGAACCTTCAGGGAAGTTAAAACCCCAGGGGCGCCCTCCATCTGGCGGTCTCCTGCGCGCTGGGGCTGTGCTGTGCTTGCCTCTCCTGCTCTGCGTCTTGCGTCCTTGGGTCCTTGCCAGACCACCCCTCCAGGGCTCAGGTGGGCAAGGGGCAGAGGCCGCAGGGAGGTGAGTCACTCGCAGCTCTGCGTGACCGTCCTCCTCGCTGTTGAGGGCATGTGCTGCGATTGGGAGACGTGTTACGTTGGGCGCATCTACTCCGTTCTGTTACTCCCCCAGACTAACCACCGTCACAGTGGGTTTGCATCGCAGCCCGTAGTAATGCGTCAATGGGACCTTTCCCCTAGCGGGGTGGAAGGCTTCCTTATGCCTTTGCTAGAATTCTGTTCATTTCTCAAACACCCATGGTTTTTACATTCAGGCATTTTCCCCTGGAACCTATTTTTCCTATGCACCTCTAAGATGGAGCAACAACCCCCCCCCATTAATTAATTAATGAAAGGAAGAAGAAAGAAAAGGAATAGTTTAGAAGTGCTTAAGTGATTAACGTAAGCTCCTTATTTATGACTCATAGTGTGGTTGAGAAAAGAGTCCTTCCGACTTTAGTACTGTCTCCTTTCCAAGTAGCTTGGCACTAAATTCAGAGTGCATCCAAAGAAGCCTCTCGCAGTGGTGGACTACGGTGACCTGGTGTTGGAGTGAGGACATTGTCAGTCTCAGCAGTTGGGTAAGGGAGGTAAGAGTGGGTGACTTCTTCAGCTCCTGGGTTGCCAGTGAATTAGTGAGAGTCCCCAAAGTTTCCTTCTTTGGCCTAAGATACTTTAAAAAATAATATTTGCAGGGATTGTTTGGTTATAAGAAACATAAGGGAATTGGTTGCAATGATTGAGAATTGTTTCATGGAATCCATAGAGAAAAGTGGGAACTGGAACTCTCTGGAAACAAGGCAGCTTCTCTCTCGATGTCACTTTTCTTGTGTCTCATTGTGTCATGGCTCTGAATTATTTTTCTTTCTCCCTGCGGGCTGCCTTGACAGCCTGCAGATGGCCCCTTGTGACTGCCCCCAAAGGTCCCTTTTGGTCCCTGAGACTTGGAGGATGAGGGTTCTGTCTTATTTCTGTCTGTATGCTTCGTGTTGTTGCTGGGAGTTTGGGTGTCACAGATAGCTAGCAGACAAGCCAAGGAGAGAGGGGAAGGGTAGGTATGGTGGTCATTACAACGCTGCTGGGAAACCCTAGCACTCAGCCACGGCTCTGAGGGGAGCAGACCCCGGCAGTAGAACCATTACCAACTTGGGCAGGGCCCTGTCATTGCTCAGCCCTGTTGCTCACTGCGCACCCGCCTTGCACATTTTGCAGACTCGCCCTCTACTGTAGGGCCACAACCTGCTGACTCTGAGTTCTTAGTGGACCTACTATGTTCTTGTCCAGCGACATTGCATCTTATCTGATGGTTTGGTTCTGCAGTCAGCATGTCGGGTAGAAATGACTTAGAGTTAAAATTTCCTTTGGAAGTCCTGGAAGTCGCTGGCAAATGAGGCCAGGTGCTCACGGTGTGTGGGGCGTGTGGGAACAGAGACCCACTAAGGGAACGGCAGATGAGCAGCTGCTTTGCTTGCCTCCCCGCCGCTTCTCCTCGAAGCCCCAGAAGTTGCCTTGGTGTTAGTGAAGCGTGAAGACGGCGTGATTTTACTGTAGCTTGGTCCAAGCTCCTTGGAGAAGGATTTCAGACTTCTTTTTTTTTTTTTTTTTAATTTTATTTATTTATTTATTTATTTGACAGAGAGAGAGATCACAAGTAGGCAGAGAGGCAGAGAGAGAGAGAGAGAGGAGAAAGCAGACTCCCCGACAAGCAGAGAGCCCGACGCGGGACTCGATCCCAGGACCCTGAGATCATGACCTGAGCCGAAGGCAGAGGCCTATTAACCCACTGAGCCACCCAGGCGCCCCGGATTTCAGACTTCTGATTGGCCCTGCTCCGGCCATGTGGTGTCCCCATCCTGGCGAGTGGTGGCTCAGAGCTGTTGGCTACACCCAGGGAGTACTCATATTTCTCATGTAGGGTCTCTGCTCCCCTCTTCCCCGGCAGGAAAAAAAAAAAAATAATGAGAATGAGACAAAACTACAGTCTAGAAAAGGGCCAGTTGGAGTCTGGTCCCTGGCTCTGGTGGGAAAACACACTCTGTTTTCTGGGGTCTGCCTGTGTGTCACTTGCATGCCACTGTTCAGACGCAGCTCCCCTGACCCTATCCCAGACCCGCTGCATTGGATTCCCTAGAGATGAAGCCTAGAATCTGCGTTTTTAATTCGGCAAACCAGGAGATGGATCTTGTCCACGTGACATGAGCATGACTGCCTTCAAGAGAAAGCTGTTGGGCTGATTCAGCTACCTTTACAGTACCGCTTTCTAACTCTAGAGACAAATAATCGTGTCCTTTTCCTTTAGAACACTTGGCCTTCCTGTGACACTGAGGCTTAGGGCTTTTCCTCTATTCGGTATGGGTTACAACCGCCTTCAATCTGTTGTGAGCAAGGTGGGTTCTGAAAAAGGAATCTGGGGTTTTGTTGTTCTATTTGAGTCTGAATGATCGCTTCTTATTAGCTGAAGACTTTATTCATCCAAAAAAAAAGACTGAGCTTAAAGTTTGTCAAGAGGTATTTTGCATATCTTCTCAACCCATGCTACTGTCCCTTAAAAAAAATAAAAAAAAAAAAAAAAAAAAAAGCATTCTGCTGAATTAAAGAACTGGGAAAGGGTGAGTTTGAAAGTCCATATAGAACGTATAATTGACCCCTGAACAACATGGGTTTGAACTGTACAATGCACTTAGTAGATTTTTTTTTACACTCCTGTAAATTATTTTCCTCACGATTTTTTAGTATTTTCTTTCCTCTAGCTTACTTGATTGTAAGAATACACTGTGTAATACATACAACATACCAAATACAGGTTAATCGGCTATTTTTGTTATCAGTAAGGCTTCCCGTCAACAACAGCCCATTAGTAGTCAAGGTTTTGGGGGAGTCAAAAGTTTTACCTGAATTGTCACCTGTGCGCGGGGTCAGCAGTGCCTCTAACCGCACCCCCCCGCCGCCGCACTCCCCCGCCTTTTTGTTCAACAGTCAACTGTACATACCTTTAAAATACATCTTGCCTAATTAACAGTTGCGAAATACTGAAACAGTATGGCATTTTTATTTCATATTATGAAAATCAAAAATACTTTTATAGCAATTGAGTTCTCACTGACTGTTTTAAGAATCTTTCTTCAAACTGGTGTGATAACCTTAACTAATGGTAGATTCAGAAGTCTTTATTTCTGGTTATACAAGCAAAAGGTATTGCCAGGGTCCTGTGCTTTGATTTGAATTACTTAGATATGACTCATTTTTGTTTTCTTTCAAGGATGAAGTGTGTATACCTCAGTACATCCTATTCTGTCTCCCCAAAATTTATGCTTAAAAACACATCATGAAGTTATTGCTAGGTACTTGGTTCGAGTGGCCAGTGTAAACTTAGTTGTTGCTTAAGGCACTTTCTGTTCTCTCTCTCTGTGGAAGGGGAGGGCAGGGCAGGTGGGGAACTGGGAGAAGAAGCTTCCTTTTACTTTTCCTGCCAAATTCAGTATGAAAAAAAAAGGTGCCCCACCCTCTTTCATCTCACAGTGCAGTAAGGCATGGATTGGGAGGAGGTTTTGGCACCACTGAGAGTTTTAATAAGCAAGTTATTTTTGTAGATGTAGTTTTAGATTTCCTACCTTAAGGAAACTCAGACTGATAACAAGTTAATTACTTTTTTTTTTTAATATTTATTTATTTTAGAGAGAGTGATTTGGGGGGTGGGGCAGAGGGAGAAGGAGAGAGAGAATCTCAAGCAGACTCTGCCCTGGGCACGAGCCCAGCTCGGGGCTTGATCTCAGGACCCTGAGATCATGACCTTAGCTGAAATCAAGAGTCGGCCACTACTGAGCCACCCAGGCACCCCACAAATTAATTTTGTTAAAAAGTTGTTCAGCTAGGACCTGTCTTGCCAACAGTTTTAGATTAAAAAATGACTGTAAGATGATAAGCATCCAGGAAGTGGATTTGGTTGTGACACCATTCCTTTTTTTTTTTTTTTTTTTGGTGTTTGAGTGACTGCATTTATAGTTTCTTTACTGTACTGAGTGGGACTGGGGAACAGGTTTTGCAGGACGGGGGAAAAGCAGGCTGCCTGTACATACTGTGGAAACCCATAGGACCTGGGACTTCATAAAAATAAATAAAAAGGAACTAGAATCGAGCATGTGGAAATCACATAAATGACTGTCTCTTGCTCTGTCATATTCTGAAATGCTAGAGAACAAACAGGCCATAGTTGGGGCTGTAAATTTCACGTGTCCTGTGTTTCCGTAATAATAGAGTCACATAAAATAACGGGTCTAGAGGACATCATGGTTGAAAGTTCTGTCCACTCACATATACATTCCTGGTCCAGCACTTTCCATGTGACTTTCACCTTGCTGGCCCATCCCAAGCATCTTTGGCTTGAAGACTGTACTTTACCTCCATCAGAACTGATACATCAGTCCCCACCTGAATGATCACACTCAAGATTATTGCGCCATTGGGGAAATGCTAGAAAAGGGGATTGTCCCAAGAACATTGGTATTATTTATTCCCTCTTTCCTAGCAAGGCAGTGTCCGCCCCCCCCCTTCCTTTCTTTTCTTTCTTCCTCCTTCTCTCTTTCTCCTGCTTTGTCTTTGGCCAGGTTGTTCTTCAGGCAGACCTCCCTGAAGGCCAGGGTGGACTGGAAATGTATTGCTCTGAGCCCTTTTCCTTTGGAGGGTTCCAGTTTCTTCCCTTAGAACAACAGTTATTTCTCTGTTGTAACTGAGCAAGGCAGGTAGCCAAGTGGCTTCTTGCTGCGAGCGGCTGGCCAGGCGGCTGCCCGGGCTGGTGGGTAAGCCACAGGCCCTTCCCGGGTGACCTTGGGAAATGACAGCTTTGTAAATCCCATCTCATCAGGGCCCAAGAATTGAATCCTAAGCCTCGACTTGAACTGCTCTCTCTTGTGCTTTACCTGAGCATTGTCCCGAGAGCTCTGGGCCCGGAAGAAATTATATTTATTTACGTCTGTCCCTCCTCCAAGGTGGAGATAGTGGAAGTAAAGAACAAAGGTGTTATTCACACCTGGACTCTGAGTTAAACACGAGGAAGTGAACAAGTTCTGGCTGTGCTGTTTAAATTGGGCTGGAGAACATCATGATTAAAAAGCCACCATCCATTTTCATTTCCACGCTGGAGCTCCGGTTCAGGGACAGGATGACAAGATGAGTGTTAGTGAGCTCAGCCCCTCTGCCCTCTACCTTCCCGGATGGTGGGGCTTTTGGGGAGGACCTAAGCCACCTCTGCATTCAGAGTGGGATCCCGTGGTGCTGGGTTCAAATGCTAATCCTGCTAAGGGGCAGCCCCTTGTAGCTAAATGGCTTCATCTTAGCCTTCTGGTTGTAAAACTAGAGTAATGACCACATTTCCTTTGTACGGCTGTCATGATAAATGAGATAGTGCTTATAAAGGCCTTTGCACAGTACATGGGGAATGGTAAGTACCGATTTCTTGAGGAACTACCTCGTAAAGAATGGCTTTTGGCCTTACAGTGTCCCTTCACACAGGCAGTTTGCCCAAGTTTTCCACAGGACAAAGGAGACTTGGGTAAGACAGGGAAGTTTCCCCTCATGTGGTGGTCTCTCTGAAAACGAGGACTGTTTCTTCAGCTTAGCCCTCCTCTGAGTTAAGCCTTTTGTACTTAGCGAATGTTAAAGATCCTTGAGGCTTGAAGACTTCTGTAGAAAACAGCTTGTCAAGCGCACCCCTCTGTCTTCCTTCTTCCCCACCTAACCCCCCACCTTCAAGCCACAATTTGACTTCGTAGGTTCTGTGAACTTGGGCACTCTTCTTTTTTCTGGGTAAGCCTGTCATAAGTACCATGCATTTTGTACGCCGGCAAACCATAGTCCTCTTTCTTTCAGGCTCAGGTAACCATCCCCTTTCTAATTTTATAATTTTGTTTGTTCAGTTTAAGTGCTTCTTCCAATTGGACTCTCTACATAAATCAAGGTAAATGAGTCCGAGTCACTAACTTCAAATTAATTTGTGACCTCTGTTCCCTGACAGTATTGGAACGGAATGCCAGTGCCCCACACACTTTGATATTGTGCATAATATTTGAGGACATTAGAAGGTCAAACATTATTTATTATTTCTGTGAGTTTGCTTGATGGCAATCATGGCTCTGTAGAAGTCAATCAAATCTCTTGATAATTCTGTTTAGGCGGTATATAATTAGGCGTTTAAAATTAGTTAAGTGTCTGTTTTGCTATGCATTTCACATTCTCTTTGGGAAAGCTTGTTTACCAGATGACTTTGGGGACATCTTTTACTTCAGCTTTTTCTTTTCCCCTGAGCTGAGAATTTGAAAGTTAGGGAATTCTTTCTTACTTGTATTACCTGTTTGTCAGCAATTTACTGGAGTTGTTTTTATTTAACACTGAACGGAGTGCCGGGAGGTGTAAGCACAAACATGTTTTTATAAAGAGAACAAAAAAGAAACCACAATAGTGCCTGCATTGTTGGGGATCTGCATTTTTAGGTGTGTGAGTCTCTAAGGAAAAAATCCGTGCACACAGTCCTTTGCCTTTTTTCTTTTCCCTGGCATCTCAGTGTCCGGAAAGCACCGTGGTCTTTCTCTTTGAGTGACCTCAACTTTGTAATCATTATGGCAGACTCGCCTTGGGTAAATTAAGGAAAAGATAGTGAGCAAATAAATACGGCAAGCTGTCATTTAAAAGGAAACAAATTTATTTGAAATCAAAGTGTGGACAGCACAGGATGAACTGTATGAATGTCCAGATCGTTTTGGAGCCCTACACAACAGGTTTCCCCTTGGCATTCCATTTTAGATCTTTTGTTAGAGAATGACCTAACACAACACAAACATTTTTTTTTTTTTCTGTTTGTTTTCCAACCCTCCCCCACCCGGTTGCACAGATTGTCCTCTTGTGAAAACAAAACAAAAAAAATATTTAATTGTACTGTGGTAAGGCTCCTTTTTTTTTTCTTTTTTCTTTTCTTTCTTTTGCCTCTAAGAAGAGCACGGTGACCTGGATTCTGGTAACTGTCTACCACTTTCATATTAGTCATGGATGGCAGTTGACGGGTTTGGACTTGAAACCATGTATATATAGAGCTTGAGTGACTATGTTTTGTTTATAGCTTGTAGCATAATCTGTGGTTCTCTCTCTCTTGCTGTCTCTCTCTTTCTGTACACACACATATATATGATCTTCTAGTTGAAATTTGCACCTTGAATCAGAGCATCGAAGGTTTCATTGGTTAAGTACTTGACGAGGGACACCTACTTGGGAGCTGGTCTTCCAAAGGGAATTCTTTCCAGTCTGCTGGCTGAGAGTGAGCTTCTGGAAGGCAGGAACTGTGTGTTCATTTTGGATTAGTTGGTCTTCTAGTAATACTTGAGAGAATCATTAGCCATTGTTAATTTAATAAATTGCTGCTGGTGTCCAATGGTCCTCAGTCACCTGTTACTGTTCTGTTGACTGCTCTGGTGTGAAATTGGGGTTGTTCACTGTACAAGTGTGCCTGGCTCAGGGAATGAGGAGGAGCTGTAGGTCTGCCTTTGCTTTTCTTGTCAGGCCCTGGCCCTTGTCTCTGTCAGCCTAGAAAAGGAACAGCCTTTACAGAATGTTTGCATATGGTGCCTTTTGCCCACTAAGCCCAGGAGAATGACCTCGCCCAGGAGGGGAGTTCGCCTAGTTCACGCAGGTGCAGGAGTTGGGATGGTGGGGAAGGCTGAGGCACGGGAGGTGATGTGGTACAATACCACAATTCCATATTCAGGGCTTTTTAATAAATACTGATGAAAATGTAGGACCCTAAAATGATTCCTTTTTTCCTTGGAGCCCCATTTCTTCTTTGGGTGGAATTCCCGTACTGCATTAATATTCCCTCCCCCCACCAGTGTTTATCCCTTATAGGCCTCTATAAGATCGGTTGTTTGTAGTTAGAAGGTTCCTGGCTGCATATTTCAGCAGGAGTCATTTGTATCTGTTCACCTAGTTTTTAAGATCTCCCTGCCTGAGAGTGTCCCCCTTGTCAGCCAAGGGAAGATTTGGGCCTGAACTCTGGATTCTAACTTTCCGTGCACATGCGTGGAATCTGGATGTGACCCCAGCAAGAAGGGGCTGGTCCTGTGGTTCTTTAATCATCATGCATCCCTGCCTGCCTAGCTTTGGCCACGTTGTGTTGACTGACATTCTCTCCTTTTTTTAAACGAATAATTGCTTTGGAACACCTGTTTTTTAAAAAAGGTAGATCATTTTCCATCAGAAAGAAACTACATGTATTACTGCAATGAACGATCACTTGCCACGAGTAGCAGGGGACAATAAATAAATACAAGGCCCTCAGGAAGATTACGGGAGGGGGTGAGGACCAAAAAGAGGGAAGACAGTAGGGTCTTCCTCGTCCCTTGTTGTTTCATAACCTTGTCCGTGGTGTGAGACTTTGTCCACAGTCTGCCAGAGCTCTCGGAAGTGGCTGTGTATGAGAAGCATTTGAGAGTTTTAAAATCATGTGGCTTTCTAGAACCACAGATCCAGTTGATTTAGATTGAGGACTTGAGATCTGTATTTTTTTTTTTTAACTTCCCCAAGTGATCGAACAGTTTGTTTTTATCGGACCTCAGCAAAAATTAGGGATTTTCTTAAAATAGGTTCCCACTGTTTCATAGTGGCCCATGTTCTCTGTGGCTCTCTCCAGCCATGGAAGAATAGGCTTTTCATTCAACATTGATGTTTCCTTTTATTCCTAAAGCTAATTTTTTTTTCCGCCCCAGTTTTGGCGAAATTATGTATCACTTGTGATAATTCATTTTAAAAATTCCTGAGCTGTGTGGCGCACTTTCATGAAAATTCATTTAGATAAAATTAGATATTATTGTTTAATGAGGTGGCATTTCAATTTAGACCTTGCATCAGGCATATACCAAGAGTTTTTTATGGAAGAGTTAGGTTCATTTGAGTAATAAAGGCTGAATCATGGGGGCTTTAATTCTTAATCGCTGTGAGGATTGTTATCCGTGGGATGTGAGCTGTCTTAGTGGTATTCAATCAAGTGTCCACTTAGCCATGACTGGAAGTAATTGCTCCCAAGTGGGCCGCACGGTGACCTGTTAATACTCGCTTTGACCCTGTGACCTTGTCTGCCCCATTGTTTAGGATTTTATAGCAGGCGAGTCTGCATTTCTGTGGGGTCAAGTAGATATCTTGAGGTCAAACATTTTCTGATTACCGCCTCGTCCACACTGTAAGTCGGCCAGAAGCTGTTGCACTCCTAATAGTCATTGCTTTGTAGCGGAACACGAACAGTTAGAAAATTGTCTTCCCAGCCTGCATGTAAACAGTTTAATATTTTACGGAAAGAAGTTCATCTTGTAAATTAGGTATGAATAATACATTTGTAATTACTCCTTGTGTCTTTAAACACTTGTGTCTTAATTGGCTTGCTTTTTTTAAAAAAAATGTATTTGCATTTGCCAGCAAGTTAAAATTAACTCCTGTGGAAACCCAGCAAAGTCAGGACAGAGCACACCCGGCTTCTGGCCCTGCTGAGACCTACAGCTAGACGCCGCTTTCGCCTTCTCTCCTTTAAGTGTTTGTTTCTGGTTGGACACTGAGTTGAGACTGTTTATTTTTATTTATTTATTTATTTTATTATTTTTTTTACCTTTGGTTCTTTCACATCACAGTGTTGCTGTTGGTGGATCGGTAACTTAATAGTTTTTTTTCCCCCCAGGAGTTACATGGTCTCCTGCTTCCCATCTTTGAGGAGTTAAGTAACCCAGGGTGGCTGAAGCTTCCTGGGTGCCCTGTGCCGCTCTGATCTCTCTCGAGGTGGCAGAGTCATTGAATGAGGGTGAAGGGAGGAGTTCTGCTGGAAGAATAATCCAGTCTAGTTTAGTTTCACAATGCTGTCATGTCTGAGTATCTGTAGCCGCCATTGGCCTGCATCCCTGCCTTGTCCCTTTACCTCACTCCAGAACCGATCAGGCCGTAGATTTTCCAGAAGTGCTTATGTGGCAGAGTACAACTGGACAAAACAAAAACAAAGGAAGATACACAGAAAAGTTGACAAATAGTGAATTTCGAATGGCACTTAAAGTCACTCTGAGTATCCCCCCCCCAAAGAAAGTACTGTTAGGAAGAAAAATTCAGTGACCCCGCTTATTGTTGGAGTACTACTCAAAATAATATATTGATGTCTTGGCTGCTTGTAATTAAGGTTAAAATACTTACGTAGAGTTTGGCTTAAGAGAAAAAGCTATAATGGCTGAAAGTTAAGGCCTCTCATTTATCTTACAGATAAGTTCTTTCTCTTGTAGTTGTATGTGCTGTTGTGTTTGGACTTTAGTTTTTGTACTCTTTTTTTTTTTTTTCCTTTCCTAATTGAAGGTAGTATCCTTAAACGCCGGACAGGATGAATAATTTGTCACAAAATTTGTACCCTCTTTTTAATTATAATTTTTAATACTATCAGCAGAGCTCGAACTCATGATCCGGAGATCAGGACCTGAACTGAGATCGAGTTGGCCGCTTAGCAGCCAAGCTATCCACATGCCCCAAAATATGTATCCTCCTTGGCGTACTATGAAAAAATTTCATTTTCCTTCTGTGGAAGGGGTTCCTGAAATCCTAATGATAGCGTACATGCGCATACCTCCGTAATTGTCCAGAGAGAGTTCCCAAACTGTGTGCCGAGGTACCCTGGGCTGCAAACTCCCAGAGGCTGCTGGAGGGAAGTACAGTGGTATGTGGCATCTCTTGGGCCCTGTGCAAACTACTAGGTTATTCACAGTTTTATTAATAGATTGTGTTATGTTCCTGATGATAGCGTCCTGTTTTTGCATAGCTGGTTTTGAGCAATTGCCATGATGAAAAGCACACGTTCCATTTGAAAAATCAACCTGGAACAGAAAGTGAGGGTGGCAGTGTCCAATCTAATTTCACTTCTTTTGAGCTATGCCGTATGCAGCAGGCTCAGATGTCCCATTAGTAAGGCTTCTGTTAAGAATGAAATAAAAGCATGTTTCCTTTACATTTATTTTCCTCCCCCAAATAACTACTGAGTTGTTATGCCTGATAGAAGTTGTTTGGAGCTAACGTCTTTTTTTTTTTAGGATTTTTTTTTCTAATTTATTTATTTGACAGACGGTAGAGATCACAAGTAGGCAGAGAGGCAGGCAGAGAGAGAGGAAGGGAAGCAGGTTCCCTGCTGAGCAGAGAGCCCCATGGGGGGTGGGGCTCTATCCCAGGACCCTGGAATCTTGACATGAGCTGAAGGCAGAGGCTTTAACCCACTGAGACACCCAGGCGCCACCTGGAGGTAACTTCTCAATAGGTAAAATTGTTGGGTGTTTCTTTGGCTTGGGGAGGGTGGGGGGTGATTGGGGGGGTGCCATGAGAAAAACAGCTATAAACTGAAAGAGTTTGTAAGCTTCTGGCATATTTGCAAGAAATATATCTGTATTTAAAAAAGTAAAGGTGGGGCGCCTAGGTGGCTCAGTGGGTTAAGGCCTCTGCCTTTGGCTCGGGTCATGGTCCCGGGGTCCTGGGATCGAGCCCCGCATTGGGACCTCTGCTCAGCAGGAAGCCTGCTTCCTCCTCTCTCTCTGTCTGCCTCTCTGCCTGCTTGTGCTCTCTGTCTGTCAAATAAATAAATAAAATCTTTAAAAAAAAAAAAAGTAAAGGTGGTCATGGTAGACAATTTAGAAAATGTGAATAAGCTAAATGGAGAAAAGATACACTGTCCTCGATGTGGCTCTCCAGAGACACACACTTGTAATATCTTGGTGAAATAAAATTGTTTTGGCTTGCAGATAGCAATAACCAGAATGAACCAGTTTAGTGGGGGGAGCATTTGTCTTAAGAATAAAGGGGTGTCCCATGGAACCTGAATGCAGAAAAGAATGAGAACAACATCTGGAACATTTGTCCACTATAATTCCTCTGGTCTTCTTTTTTCTTTCTGCAAAAATTATATATATACTTTTTTTTAAAAAATTTTTTATAAAGATTTTTATTTATTTATTTGATAGAGATCACAAGTAGGCAGAGAGGCGGTGGCGGGGTGGGAGGGAGCAGGCTCCCTGCTGTGCAGAGAGCCCAATGCGGGGTTCAATCCCCAGGACCTTGAGATCATGACCTGAGCCGAAGGCAGAGCCTTAACCCAGGGATCCACCGCGGTGCCCCCCAAAATTATATTTTTAAATGAAATGATTTTGGTGGGAAAGAGCCACCAAAATGTTTGGAATTATTCTCGTGCGTTCCTCGCCCACATCTACTCAATTTACAATTCCCAAACTTGAGCTTTTCTTGGTTTCTCTTCCATGCTCCCCACACTCTTTGGGCTGTGTGTTGCTGTAGTAGAAATACCTATAGTCCATGTTCTCTGTCCCCTTGACTGTCAGTTGCCTCTGGTCTCCATCAGTCAGGCAGAGGATGAAGGATGCTAGCCTTGGTGCACCTCTTCTTTCCCTGGAAGTGACCACAGGGAGGAAGGGGGGACGTGGTCAGCAAGGGAATCATGCCGCTGAGGACAAGACGGCATGCTTGGTGTGGCATGGCACCCATTTTGAACTCACTGCTTGCATTATAATCTCGCCCCACTGCCTCCCTCCTTCCTTCCCAGCCTCCTCCTCTTCAACAACAGAAATTTACTGCCTTACAGTCCTGGAGGCCAGAAGTCCCGGAGGCCAGACATCCCAGATCAAGGTGTTGGCAGGGTTATTGTTCCTTCTGAGGATGTGATGGAGAATCTGTTTGATGCCTCGTCCCGCAGCTTCTGGTGGTTTGCTGGTAGCCGTTGGCATTCCTTGGCTTATAGAAGCATCACCCTAATCTTTGTCTTCATCTCCGCGTGGTGTTTTCCCTGTGTGCTTGCCTGTGTCCAAATTCCCCCTTTTTATAAGGATACCAGCCCTATTGGATTGGGGCCTTCCCCCCTCCAGTATGACCTCATGTTTACTAATTGTATTTGCAGTGACCCTATTTCCAAGTCAGGTGCCACCGTGACCTACCTTCTCTTTCAGCTTTCAGCTCATGTACTTGAATTTAGGAAAACTAAATGTGCCAATGCTGGGACTCCTCAGAATAATACACAGCAGGATGTAAAATCCATGCGGATGTGAAAGGAACACCCTGGGGAAGAGAGAGGCTAGAGTCTCTCTTCACTTCCTGTGGGCCCATTGCTCCTGTGACCACCACACCTTCCCTTTGTGCAAATGTCAGACACTGATGCCTATACACAGGTGCAGGTCACTCGTCCTATTTCTTTCTTCCCATGTGACATCAGTGCATGGCGTTTTGATGACTGCGTGTCAGTCCGTGGGATGCTGGACAGGGGATGGCACTTGGCCCCGGAAGATCCTGGGTCGTGGCAGCCATCTCAAAGCTCCTGAGTGCCACCTGTGACAGTGTGAGGTATTTTACATAAATTGCGTTGTGCCCTTGCTTCCACTTTGGGCAGCGGGCGGTGCCTTTTCCATGTTAGGGACAAGGACACCGAGGATCAGGAAAGCCCATTCTCTTGCTCAGGGTCACAGAGCTCATTCAGGAGTGAAACACTAGCCGTTCTGGATCCAGAGCTTGTTTTCTTTCTGTCTCCCTGTCTCTGACTTATTAAGTACCCCAATTTCCTAGCCTCTCTTGGAAAACATCATCGCAGGAAGAGCAGTCTGGTGTTATTTCCTGTCTTTTGGGTCTGTCTCTCTTTCAACAGAGTAGAGTTTACCCTGAGAAATAGGACTATTCTGAGAAGAGAAGTTTCTCCAGATTGGACGTGCCAGCATGGACAGACGAGCCTAGGGGACCCTTGCCTCTGTCGTTGGACAGCTGCCCGCGGGGAGCTCGGTGTTTCTGCTGCCAGTGTCTCTCGGAATTGTTGCCAGGCCCCGGGGTTTGCTTGCCGTCGCTGGTGCGTGGTGTTTGGGATGTTTGTGGGCAGCTGTTTTTTATTTTGGTTTTGTTATCTGCCCTTTGTCGTAGTAACTCTAGCATCATTTCTTGCTGCTCACATGTTCTGCGGCTTTCAAGTGAAGAGACTTGAAAACGTACCAAGTCAGAGGACTTTATAAAAAGTGGCGTCTAGGAGCCAAGGCTGAGCTTTTTGGGGCTATTGGTCACATGTTACGGTGCCCCGCGGGTCTTTGTGTGTGTAGCGCCCTGTGCTGGAAGGGAGGACGCAAACATGGGAGTCACCAGGAGCAAGTGGGGAGAATAATGCATCAGTTGGGGTGCTCAGGCGTTCGCCCGTTGTTGCCGTGGGGGAAATGTTAGCCGGATGTGGCCAGATCACTCCTTGTGTCTTCCAAAGAAATGAGAAAACTTCAATAAAAATGTTTAGTCTTGATTATTTAAATGTTGAAAACGAAACAAAAGCGAAGTCTCTGGTTTCTCCACGCAAAACCCGTTTTTGGACCCCCTTTGGGCTCGCAGGTCATTGATCTACAGTTTTAGGCCTCTGACAGAACCAGGCCTCCGACCACCTTCTCATTTCACATGACAGTTTCAGGGACGTACCTTGTCTGTCCCCTTTGGTGTAAATTAGGGGCCTAGCTCTGCTGCTGTCCCTCCACAGTCCCGACCTAGCATTTATTTTCCTGCGTTTTAAGGGTCTCGGTATTCCCCTCTCCCATCCCCTGGACTGGGCTTCTCATCCCTTCTGTCTACCCTATCGGCAAGCAGTGGATACCCACGGAGTGATTGCCGGGGGCGGCGGGGGGACCTTGGAGCCAGTCGGGGAAGGGGGTAGGGGTGGGAGATGGTCCTCAGTTCTCACCTGGCATATTTTTCTCCCTCTTCTCATTTGCGTGCGTTCTGCTTGGCGTGGGTGTCAGAGTCAGGTCATCTCTTTGCTCTCAGATGGCAACTGTCATTGCTGATTAGGCCTCGTGACTTTACCTGAGTTGCGTTAGAGAAAAAAAATCATAAATGTCATAGAAATTTCAGTTGACGTGTCAGTGCCAACCTGTTTTGGTTCCTAGAGGCTAAGTGGAGACACAAGACCGACAGGTTTCTGATACACACTCTTCTCAGCGTTTTGGGGATGCCTGACTTACTCATTCCTTTCTAGAACATTTTAGATTTGAAGCCGTTTTCTTGAGAGGAGTCACACTGACATTTCTAGGCCAATTGGAATAGCATTTTGTTGGCTGTTCTGGGAAATGTGGGGGAAAGGCCCCCTTCTATCATTGTAAAGAGGTCCTCAAACCGAACCCGAGTGACAGACGGGGACTATTTCTAATGAGCCGCCAAGAGGTTTGCTTCTGGTACAATCCTGCACAGATTCCTGTGGTGTTACGTAAGACGGGCTTTCCCTCCTATTTGGAATGAGAACATTTAAAGGGGTCAGCCAGTTTCATGCTGGGAAGTCACTCTGCACATATGCTAAGAAAATGGATATATGTTTTTGAAAAATGTGAGCTCTTTTCCATCATTGAAAAGGAATGTAAAATGATCTATTTTTCAAAAAGGTGTAGAAATTGATGAGGCAAACAGAAGTCTATGAGTGGTTCACTTACGGGTTAGCAGAGAACATGTTCTGTGTTTCAGACACTCGTAATAAGATGAAGAAACGTCCCAAGATACTTGCAGGGATGTATGAAGTTAATAGGGAATGGTATGTGGGGGTGTGTGCCGCGTGTATGTGTGTTTTCTCTCCTCTTTTCTTCCTGGCTCTGTGTGTGTGTTATTTTGTTTGTTTGTTTGTTTTTTTGTTTTTGTTTTTTTGTTTTTTCTGTATTTCGTAGTAGATGTTTGTTTCACATTAATGTTAAATCCAATGACTGTGTGGTCACCTGCCTGGCTCTTAGTTGAAAAACCATACCCTAGGAATGTTTGGACATGTGTTTGTTGCATTTAACACAGGCTCCTTTGAGAAAGATACTGTCTTCCGCAGGGCCTGGCCACTGCATTTAGGAGAAAGTGTTTGGGCCGCTGGAGAGAACAAAGCATTTGTTGATACCCTGGTGGGTCTGGTCAGCACCTTCCAGAGACTCAGCCCCAGGTGCGCATTCCATCGTGGAAAGCACCATTCCACAGTATCGCTCTTGGTTTCACACGTTGGGGTAGACTTGGGCTTTTGACTCATTTCTCTGAGGCATCTCAAAGGTTAGTATTTTAAGCCAAAGAGTCAAATTAAATTTACCCAGATTCAGTAAATGTAAGGATCTGTTGCACGAGACCAGAGGAACTATGGGACCGTGTTGATGGATAACCCAGGACAGAGGGGTGAATGAGGAGAGACGGGGGTCCTGTAAAAAGGCCCATGACTTTTCAAGAGAATTCTAACTTTAGTTATCAGAAAGTTAGGAGCCTCTGGACCTTGGTGTCAGACATAGGAGGAGATTTATAGCAGTAGGGGCATTTGATCTGCTTGGAGAGAGTAAGACCTGAAGTAGGACATCCAACCTACAAGGCTTTTAAGTGATGCTGTTCTACAGATGTTGTCTTTAAGAGCAACTTTTACCTCTCTGTCTCCCCAGCCTCTGTGTAGCTCACACACTTCTCTTCCCTTGCTCTTTTGTCCCCTATACTATGGCTACTTTCATATGCACAGCTACCCACCATTCTTTCTCCTCATTGTTCCCCCCATGCTTTGCATGGAGCCCAGCATTTAATAGGAGCTCAATAAGTGGTGATACAATTCATTGTCAGGTCACAGAGGGAAGGAGGGTGTATTAGCTAAGGTCATGGCAGCTGCTGTAACAGATAAACCCACACAGAGTTAAGGATTCAAGCTCAACAGATGTTTTTCTACTGATTGCCAAGGCCCCTCTTCCAAGCATTGACTCAGGGGCCTGTCTTCTTCCATCTTAGGGCTCTGCCATCTTCTGCATTGGACTTACAATTTTGAAAGTTTGAAAAAAGAGGAGGGAGGATCACATAGGTGAAATTCTTACAGATTAGTCCTGGACGTAATGCACATCACTCCCTCAGATAGGCCACTTAGGAGAAAAGTGTTCAGTAAGGTAAGGAGAGAGAAAGGAGCCCAAGAGTCATTTCTGACTTTCCATTCTCTTGTGGGACTAGACTGTAAGGCTGGGAGGGCAGGGATAGGGCATATTCTTATCTTTTATGATGTTTTAAGCAAGTAACAAGAGTGGGAATATTTTTGGTTGACTGACCTGGAGCTGGAGTTTTCCCATCTCTAGAAGAATTCTGCTTGCCTAACAAGGGTAGAAATCTGGAGTCAGGGAATCTTATTGCTGCCCATGAACTGATGAGATCATCTGGTCCAGCTGGCTGTATTAAGTTTTCTAGAGTCCTTGGAGAGATGCATGTACTTAGATAAAATGCAAAAAAAAAAAAAAAAATCAAAAACCAAAAAACAAAACCCCCCCACCAAAACAGTAAAGAAAAACCACTGTAAATTCTCTAGCATATTTCTCTCTGATTTCTGCAAGTAGGTCTCCATTTGGAGAATAGGTTGAGAGCTTTTCACCGGGGAGGGTTTATGATTCTACTACGAGCGTACCATTTCTTAAATAGCTAGCTTCTGAGTGGGTTTGAAATTTGGAGGTCCCATCTGGTGCACGTAGTGGATTTCTAGGGGAGAGGCGGTACCGTCCTCTGTGTACAGAGGACAACCATGTAGATAAGATGAAACAGCCTCTGGGTGCCAGTAACAGTGGCTCCAAACACTACCCAGTAATTTCTTCTAATCTTTGCAGTCGTCCACTGACGTGGTTTTCCCATTTTGCAGCTGAGGAAACTGAGACCTACAGAGGTTAAGTGACTCTTTGAAGATAATGTGGCAGCCTAAGTGGAGGAGCTGGAATTTGAACGAGGCCTAGGGCAAGTGCTCTGTGCAAGAGAATGTCTTGTCTTCTCTCTGATAGGAGCAACTTTAGACTTGAGGGAAAGGCAAAGCGATACCATCACCTTGCGTGGAACGCCGGCTGTTGTCTGGGAGTGATTGGACGAAAAATTGCGGTTTGATTGGGCAAGTTGTTCCAGTGGCAGTAAAATAAACACCATTTCCCTGACAATTATTGTAATAGACATTTCCCTGACAGGTAATAAAGTGGTATAGATACTCCTCGATAATATAATCCCTGTTGCCAGTTTGGCTGCTAAACCCAAGAAACCCCTGGGCAGTGGCAGACAAATGTGTTCTCGCATTGTTACTTATTTAACTCCTGTCACACATGACTAGACGGCATTTTCATCATTGAAAGTGTTTGCTTATTGCCCTCTCTTTGACGCCCCGAGTCTCTATGGGCTTGGACTTGCAGATGTGCTGTGATTGTCATCTGTATTTTGCAGTGCCATGTCGTGTGTGTGTGTGTGTGTGTGCGCACGTGTGCTTTGTGATACTACCTTCAGGGTAGATTAATATTTTTAGCCAAGGTAAAACATATTTTAATTCTCTTTTCTGACTTAAAGATCTGTATTAAAAAATGGGTGAGGGACACCTGGGTGGCTCAGTGGGTTAAAGCCTCTGCCTTCGGCTCAGGTCATGATCCCAGGGTCCGGGGATTGAGACCAGCATTGGGCTCTCTGCTCAGTGGGGAGCTTGCTTCCCCGTCTCTCTGCCTACTGCTCTGCCTACTTGTGATCTCTGTCTGTCAAATAAATAAAATCTTAAAAAAAAAAAAAAATGGGTGATTTTTTTCAGCACTAACTAGCATTGCTGTCCTCATTTCCACATTGGGACACCATGTTGTTTCTCACACCAATAATGCAGCTCTTTGAAATCCACAGAGGGTGAAATGGAGAGCATGCAGTCGGCCCTGGCCAGTGAGCCACCCTTGGCCCTGGGTAGGTGCATCGCAAATGCTTGTTAAGACACTAAAAGAGGGGCGCCTGGGTGGCTCAGTGGGTTAAAGCCTCTGCCTTTGGCTCAGGTTGTGATCCCGGGGTCCTGGGATTGAGCCCTGCATCGGGCTCTCTGCTCAGCGGGGAGCCTGCTTCCTCTTCTCTTTCTGCCTGCCTCTCTGCCTGCTTGTGATCTCTGTCTCTCTCTCTGTCAAATAAATAAATAAAATCTTAAAAAAAAAAAAGACACTAAAAGAATGCATGAAGAACAAGTACATCTCATTCTGGTTAATTTCTTTCATTTTTCTGGAAAATAACTAAGATAATAGATTTCACATAGGGTCTCTGGGTAGCTCAGTATGGTGAAGCTTCTGACTCTTGGTTTCAACTCAGATCCTGATCTCAGGGTTATAAGATAGAGCCCCACACTGGGCTCCATGCTAAGCGTGGGGCCTGCTTAAGATTGTCTCTTTGTCTCTCTTTCTGCCCCCACCTTGCTCACACAAGTGCTTGATCTCTCTCCCACTGTTTAAAAAAAAAAAAATACACACACACACACACACACACATTTTTAAAATATTTATTTATTTATTTATTTATTTACTTCAGGAGTGAGGTTAAGACGCAAAGTATGAGCTCATGTTGATTTTGACATAATTTCTAACTTGTACACAAGTTGCAAGAACTATACAAGGAATTTCCACACACCCTTTGGCTAGATTCACTGGTTTATATTCAGCACCATTTGTTGATTCTCTTCCTGCCTCTCTCCTTTCCCTCCTCTCAGATGGACTTTCTCTCTCACGTGCACGCAGTTTGTGTGTTTGCACCTCCTTTTCCCTAATCGGGTGAGAGCGAGTTTGAAACCTCAGTGAGTGTCGACTCCTATGAGGCTCTTCACTCAGGCGACCACAGGGCCCCCGTCCGTCCCATCAGGAGGGCGGACTTTGACATAAGGCTGTCGTCTCCTTTTGTGAGCGTGGCGGTCAGGTCTTCTTTAGCGTTGTTTTACCTGCTCTAGGACCTCCATTGCTCTCAGTCATCCTGTGTTATGAATTTGTGTTTAGCGAACATCCAACTACATAAAATCCCTGATGGCATTTCCAGGGAGCTGCACTGGCCAGCCCTCTAACCCGTTCTCCTGGCGGCAGACAGAATAGTCACGAAGCGTGGGAGACACAGGATGTCCCGATCCTTCGTTCCTTCCTTGAAAAGACAAAGATTGTTTTTAGTGGTGGTGGTGGTGGTTGTGGTGTTTTTTTTTTTGTTTGTTTTTTTGTTTTTTTTTTTTTTCTGGCAGTTTTCCTTAGTAATCAATCCCGGGTCTCACCCCACAGCAGCAGAAATATTTTCCTTACATTGACTCAGCAGAGATGAGGGAGGTGGCATGTGGAGGAAGTGCTCATTGGCGTTCCGTGTCTCCTACCCGAGTGACTGTCTCTCCCTCCTGTGGCGTCCCGGTGCAGAAGTCACGTTCTCTGCCGTACTCCTCTCCTTCCTTCTCCCTACACTTCCCTAATTTCAAAATGGGAATTTGCAGTAATGTTGGATTGGCTCTGGCAAAGGCATTTTGATGACCCCTGTGTCGGATCATTATAGTAACTAATAAAAGCTGGAAAGTGACTGTCACTCTGCAAGCATGATTCCAATGACTTGGGGTGAGCTCAGCTGTATAAATACATGTTTTTTTTTTTCCTTGTTGCTGTGTAAATTTTGATCAAAGGGAAATGCATATGCCGTTTAGTTGAATGTTTCTTTTGAATTTACTCACATCTGAGTGTAAAACAATAAGCAGAAATAAAATGGCATTGGAAATGGGAGCTTAACGTTTGGAGAGACTGGGCATGTCGGGCTGCATGGAAGCTTTCCAGACCCGCACGCTGCGGGGCATTCCAGTGAGATGCAGAAGGTCGGGGAGTAGGTGGCAGGGGCACTAAGATCGTGGCCGTGTATCCAGCCAAAAGGCAGGGTCCCGGGCCTGATGTGACAGGAGGGAATAGAGTTGCCAGCTTGTACTGAGGGCCATGATGCTCTGTCCTCAGATTCCCAAAGTGAACTTTTGGAGTTAAAAGAAAACTTCGGTGCATTTAACATGATTATCTTTATGCTGTTGAATTAAAATTTTGACTTCTAGAAAAAAAAATAGTAATTTTTACATTTTCTTTTGAAGTCGCCCGCTGTGGATCTAATTAATTTTTATTCAATTACAGTTTTGCTTGTTTGAACCGTGTTTTTCTCATCTTAGGGCTGGGCATCTTGTTAGTGAGTGGAATGGAGCATTGAAGGGAGGGTGAGACGGCCAACCGTGTTAGCCCCTTACTGGGAGCAGAGTGCGGGAGGTGAATTCAGGGGCTGTGACTGCACCCCAGGCATGAGAGTGGGGCCCCTTGCCTGGGTGCCCGCCACGTGCAGGACGTAGACCCATGTTATCGGTGCCATGTCTTTGGTGAGTGTAGACACATTCATATTTCTTTCTTGCATCTCGGAGGCAAGGACAACACCCCCTGACCAGCAGGGAAGACCGTCTGCTCAGAGTATCTGCTCCTGTGGAGCCCATCATCCGTCCGGTCATTCATTCAGCAGGTGCTCACTCAGTGGCTGTTTCGTGCCTGCCCCTGTCCAGGGATGCGGAATACGTCAGTGGGTGAAACAAAGGCTCACCCCCGTGGATGCTCGTGTTCTGGAGGGAGGGGATGGGAACAGAGGGACATCAGAAGTACATCGTGTAGCATGTCAGAAAGTGCGTGCTGGGGAGGAGAAAGCAGGGTTTCACGGTGTTGCGGGATGAGAGGGTGTTGTATTATACTCCTAGATTTTGTGGCCTGGTACGTCTCTTTGAACATGCTCTTTGAGCAAAGACTTGAAAGTAGGTAAGGGAGTTAGTCCTGTAGAGGACTACAGGCAGAGGAACCCTTTAAGGCAAAGGTCCTTTGGTGTATGGGGCATGTCCTATAAGACTGGGGGACAGTCAGGAGGCTGATGTGACTTGGGGGGGTGAGCCAGGAGGAGTGTAGTGGGAGATGGACTCTGAGAGCTCACTGGGTCCTCACCGGGAAAGGATTTGCCTTAGCCCTGCGGGTCCTGGTGGTGCTGGAGGTATGGACCCCTGATGCGGGTTTACACAAGATCCTTGGCTGCTATGTTGAGAATAGACTCTGGGTGGGGGCGGGGCTAAAGAGAGAGGCAGGGAGAACTCTGAGGAAGGTTATAATCCAGAGGGAAGGTGCTGGTGGCCATGATCAGGAAGTCAGTATCGAAGGGAGGGAGCTGTGGTTAGATTTTAGATCTATTCTGAAGGCAGGTTCCATGGGCTTTCCTGATGGAATCGGTGCAGGACTTGAGAGAAAGGTAAGAGACAAGATTGACTTAGAGAACAGTGGCCCGAGCATGATTAGAAGGGTTACAGCTGCCATCAGCTGTGACGGGCAGGGATCAAAATGTGTGTGAAGGCTGTTTCTGGGAAGATCAAGTTCTGGATGTGTTGCCTCTGGTGTATCCAGACATCCCAGATGACGTGTCATGGAGGCAGGTAGATACCCAGGACTGGGGCTGAGGGAAGAAATGTGAGCTGGGCCGGGAGCCTGGGGAAACTGGAAAATGCCTGGTGACTTCTGTCCATGTGGATTGTTTTCACGTCCCCCTAAAACTCACCTACTGGTTATGAGGGATCCTCCTTGGTGCTGCTAATCCCACGTGATCCCTGTTCAGGAGGTGCTCAGTTTAGCTCTGGAAGGTGATGTTTTCTTGGTGTTAGGTGTTAGCTCTTGGGCTTTGCAGGGCCGGGGTGCTGGTTGCACGCCCTCAGAGGGAGCTCTCTGAGTCGGAGAAAGCCTGAGATGAATGCAGACTTGGAGATTGTCTTTCTCATCCCTCACCGCGGGAGGAGGTGTGGGTACCGGGGTGTGGGGCAGCGTGGAAGCTGGAATCCGACTTGGCTGACTCCCCGTCCCGTTCTCTTTCTGCTCTGCTGAGCAGGGAGCAGCTCCTGTTTGAAGAGGCATTCAGAACGTGGATAATGAGGTGCTCTTGCCTCTCCCATCCATTTATCCGTCTTTTATCACCCAGGAAAAGCCGGATTGCGTTCTGGAAAGGAGACTGTTGTTGCTTTTCTGTCTTAAGTAGGTGCTCCTTGAGTGTTTATCAACAGGGGCAAAGGGGCGTCTCCACGAACATTCATAGGATGCTTTTGGTCACAAAGTAAAAAGGTTGAAGTCAGGGAAGGTTAAGTTTTCATTTTCTGGTGGGGATTTCTTCCTCTCCGTGCCTCTTGTAGAGGCAGGATGTAGCTCTTTTGACTTTCTGCTTTGCTTGTAGGGCGTGTCTCCTCTTGGTTCTTATCCTGAGAGAGGGCCTAGGCTGTGCTGTCCATCCCCAGCCGAGATAAAAGGCCATGCAGGGCCCTGGTATGTGACCCTGCCTTTAGCCAGGACCTCTTTCCTCTCTCTAAAGCACCACTGGGAGGCAATATAGCACAGTCTGAACTAGATTCAGGTCCTGCTTCTTCACTTAATTAGTATGTGACCTTGAGCACATTACTGAACATCTCTGAGCCACAGTTGCCTTATTTGTAAAAGATAACGTTCCCACATCGGGGATCTGTTGTGAGAAGCCAAGCGAGAAAAATGTATGTCAAGGGCCAGACACTGCACTTGGCACATAGTAAGTGTTGAATTAATGAAGCTATTATTATCACCATCGTGGCTGGCATTTCCTCCGATTCCTACCTGCGGCTCAGGCCAGTTTTGTTAAGATTAATTTAGTTTCCAAAAAAGATGTGCTAATTGGATTATTACATTTTCATGCGTTTATATTTATATATACACGCAGAGCTTTGAAATCTACACATGTATATATTTATCCATTCAAGTCTCTCTTTTAAAAATCTGTAAGAATTATATTTTTGAGTCATTGAACCATGATGAAATTGTTTTTCACAAAAAGATTTGCTATAAGTGATCATTATGTAGGCCATCAAGATGGAGAGTGTTGTACAAATGGAAGTTAGAAGAAACACCCAGAAAGAAGCCTGATGTACATACAGGGCCACTCGTAGAGTACATATTTTTATAATCTGGGGATTTAAAAACATTGGCACTTGCCTGCATTGTTTAGAGCTGGATGGCACAGACAAGGCTGTTTTGGGGTTGGGATAAATATTTTTTTGATTAGTGCTACAACTTGTAGACTTGTAATCACGAGTGACTTATCAGCAGCTTTTCAAAATCTGACATTCCGCACGGAATGCCCCAGTGAAGGAAAGTCGGCGCTCTGTGAATGCTTTTACAGTCGAATTCCACACACATGAATTATGACAAGTGAGGCGACCACTCTGTGGTTTGTTGTGTCTGCTCTGGTTCCTACTTTTAAAGTTGCAGTTGCGTTTGGTCATTGGAAGCTTATTTTCACAGTCTGGCTGAGCCAGCGGGGTCCCGGGGCTCCGTAGGGGACATAAACCGCCAGCCTTTCAGTTAGAAGGCTCAGTAGATAAGCATTTCAAGACTGCATTGCATCATACAGAGGGACTCAGGGCCGATTGAACATACACTATTTGACTTAATTTAGATATTTAATGGAAAGAAAAGCCTTTTATTATCACTGAAGGAAAGAACTGCCAAACATTGTGAGGCTCGGCTGAAATATTAGAACGGATGTACGGGGTGCGAGTGTATTTCACTGCTTTACAGAATGGGGTGTTTAATAATAGTGGTTTCTTTAAATTTAGCGCATGAATCTTAGATATTTGCACTCTGTAAATTATATGCTGTGGTTCAAGAAACTCCCATTTCTGTGTGTGTTTTTTAAAAATTTGTTTTAATGAAGTATGTACTGATTTTTAAAAAATGAATTTCAACTGTGATTTATGTTTATTTCATGAGCCCAGATTGGGGAGTCCGTGCCAGGAATGAACACTTTCCATCCTGTCTTTTGAGATACATAAATGTGAGCAGTAGCGGGGTCTGCTGACCTGATGGGCCCCAGCTCTGCGGGGCGTTTCCCTCAGTAGGCACCAGCCTGCTGTGTAGATCCGGCATCCGGCAGGAGTAGGGTAGGGACCTGTAGCCCTGGGAAGAAGGCACCCATGGGGGTCTGGGAGGAGACTCGGTCACATTGCTGCACCTGTATGCCTGTGTCTTCCACGGGACCTGTACCCACTCAGATCGCCAAGGCACGAGATCAGCTGAGCTCCAATTTGATGTGCATTCCTGTTTTTCCAGGACATGGGGAGGTGTCATGGGCTGAATTATGCCCCCCCAATTCATATGTTGACACCCTAACCCCCAGCATCTCAGACTGTGACGCTCTCTGCAGATAGGGTGTTTCTGGTGTTAATTAAAATAAAATGAGATGATTAAGACGCACCATAGTCCCATGGGAGTGGTGCCCTCAGAAGGAAATGAGATAAGGACACAGATACACAGAAGAAGGCCTTGACAGGTGCAAGAGGGGCCTCAGAAGAAACCAGCCCTGCTGACACCTTGATCTCGGACTTCGGAACAAAGAGAAAACAAAGGTCTGTCCTTCAAACCACTGAATCTGTGACACTTGGTGCTGGCAGCCTGAGCAGACAAATACCCAAGCAGATCAGAATCTACAGGAGGGCGTGTGTCATGTGGAAAAGTGTTTTCCGTATAACAATATGATATTTAAATATGGGAAACAACAGTCAGGAAACCTTCAGTGGGAAGAAAAGCTGTAGGATTGACCAGATCCACGCGGTGAGCGGAGTCGTAGCGGTGGGTGCCGAAGCCGGAACACGGCGACCGGTTATTGTCTTAGGCGGGTCACGGGGCGAAGGTCTCACGGACATTATCTCTTTCAGTTCCTACCACAGTCCTTTGAGGTAGGATTGTTATCACCAACTTTGGGGAAACTGAGGCAATAAGACATCTGTGGGATTTCATACCAGCAGGGTAGGAGCCGGGGCTCAAAGCCGCAAAGTCGTGCTCCGGGCCTGTCCACGTTGCTGCTTTGCCAGTTTTGGGAGATTGGGGCCCCAGCAGGGGTATTTGTTGGATATATTATTATTATTATTAATTAAAATATATCGGGGCACACTACCCTTGGACATGGTTTGGTCCCGCCTCCAGAGAGAGGCAATAAAATGCATGGAGTGTGGTGAAGATGGTCACTGATAATTATAATAACCAGGACTATTACAGGGTACTTAGTGTGTGTGAGCCCCGATCTCAGTAAGCCCTATACATGCTGCCTGTTCTTCTTGAAGCAGCCTGGAGCAGTTTTCCTGGAGCTTCCAAGGGATCCAGGGGATCACACCCCAGCCCCTGAACCCCTCACCACTGCCTCCTCAACAGGCCTGGTACTTGTGCAGTGTGGCATCTGTCATAAGGAACGAAAAGAGGATGGCTGACGTTTGGGTTTTGAAAACAGGAAAAACTTTCTCCCTTTTTTCCTTATTACAAGAGGGATTTATGATAAATGTAAAACATTTTAAAACCAACTCAAGGGGCGCCTGGGTGGCTTAGTAGGTTAAGCCTCTGCCTTTGCCTCAGCTCATGATCTCAGGGTCCTGGGATCGAGCCCCACAACAGGCTCTCTGCTCAGCGGGGAGCCTGCTTCCCCCTCCCTCTCTGCCTGTCTCTCTCTCTACTTGTGCTCTCTCTCTCTCTCTCTCTCTCTCTCTCTGTCAAATAAATAAATAAAATCTTAAAAGTCTGTAAAGCAAAAACAAAAACAGCAAAACAACAACAAAAAATATTTAAAACCAACTCAAAGCAAAAATAATTAAAACTTACCTGGAGTCTCATCCCCTAATGAGAATTACTGCTAGTGCTTTCTGTCTTTGTAGTCTTTTTACTTGGAAATATACTTTCTGTGACTGCATATATATTAATATTTTCCTAAGCAGCAACCTTAGTTAGAAAAGAGCAAGGACTTTGGAATGAGACTTGGGTTTAAATCACAGCATTCACTTACTAGCTGCGTGACTTTGAACAAGTTATTTAATTTTTTTGTCCTTAAGGTAGGATAATAAACAGATAAAACTTACTTCGGTGGGGTTTACAGTAACCCAGTGTATGTAATGTACTCTTTTGTAGCAACTGGCACACAATAAATATACAAACCATAACTTTAAAAAGAATCCATTTTTGAAACATGTCTTTGTTACTTAGCAACGTATCCTTCAACAAACATTTGGTGCGCAGGTATGATTGGGATCATGTTTCCTTCTATGTCCTTGTCTGTTTTGACGACCCTTCTTAATGTCTGCATAGTATTTCATCAGTACGAATCCCTATGGTGCTTCATTTCCACTGGACATTTATCTTCCCCAGCTTTAAGCACCATCGGCAGTGCTGTTCTGTGTTTCTTTGCAACCTTGTCATAGAATTTTCCCCAGTGATCGCCGTTGCATTGGTATCAATTCCAAACGACTAGGGGACGGACAGGAATGGCATGGTTTTACGGCTGTTGAACCACTACCAAATCATCCCCCGCGAAGGCTGTGATCACTTACCCTGAACCCAGCTGTGCATGAGAGTGCCCGTTTCTTTCTTTTTTTAAAATTCCCTGTGCTGTACTTTGCACCTCCTTGACTTCTATTTGTGAGTTTTTGATGTAATATTAGGTTGATGGACACAAAAGAAAAATGGGGCATAATTATGCCCTGTGGGTCACTGACTCAAATCTGGCATCATAAAGGATGATCCGTGGCTCTGCGAATTGAGAGAGGAGAGACGGTTTGGGCGGCGGTATTCAGTTCACTGAGTGGCCCAAGCAAAGGTGAGAACAGCAGCTGTCCCACCAGAAGCCCTTGCCATGGGCCAAGTATTGGGTGCATATGCGTTCAACCTGTGTAATTTAATCTGAACAGCAGAGCTTTGGGCTGGGGACACTTGGGGAGTCTTTTTAGCTCCGTTTTATAGATGTAGAAACAGAGGCTTAGAGAAGATACGTGATTGGTCCAAAATCACAAATTAGCTTACTCTGGCAGAGCTGGGAGTTGAAGGCAGGCGCTCAGACTCTGGTTCGTGTTCTTGTCCTGGGGTATTCGAACTGTAGATGGACACAAGAGCCAGCATGGAAACCAAATGGGAGGTGAACATGGCAGCTGGCTGGTGTTGGGGGAACCCCACAGCGTTTCTAGCTCGTTGGAATAGAAGGCAGGGCTTTGACAGACACAGGGAAGTGGGGAGGAAGAGCCAGTGTGGAAAACGTGAATATTCAGACTGTAACTATGGGGCCATGGAAACTGCGGCTGGAGGTCTGCCAAGAGATGTAATAACACCACTTACCCTGTTTTAAGGCTTCCATGTATTATTCCACTTAATCCTCAAACCACCCCATGACGTAGGAACTGTCACTAGCCCCCCGGTTTACTGCTAAGGAAACTGAGGCCCAGAGAGCCTGAATAACTTGGTACCGGAGTGTCGCAGCCAGATTCTGATGCTCTGGGCCAAAGCAGACCAGGAACCAGAACTCCGTGGAGAGTTTGCAACCTGGGATATATTTGTTGGAAGTGATTTCTCTCAGCTTTTGAACTTGGTAGCAATTATTGCCTGCAGAATTCAGCGAGCAATTAATTGTGTACTCCCCGTGACACAACTCTCGTTTAAATCCTGTGTTGTTATTTAACTTCTCCTGCTGGGAAGACAGCTATGCCTGGATGTCCCTCCTCTCGGACTCCACACGTGTGTAGCACAGTTAAGCAGAGCCGGGCTCAGTAAACGTTTGAAGTTCACTTGAGGAATCTCCTCCGTAGACTCTGGACAGGTGCCTTCCCGGGAAGGGAAGGGTTTGGGAAGGAAGGTGGCGACAGCGCGCAGGTTTGTGAGTCAGAAGGAAATTGAGAGAACAGACAGGAGACTGAGAGAGCACTAGAACGAGTCCCTTTTGCATGGGCGGTCAGAGGACCAGATGGGTGCCTCCATGGCCCAACTCAGCCCCTCTCTATTCTCAGTGGGGGCACCTCACGCAGCTTCCAGGCCTCACTTGGTCCATGCTGTCATCCTTCCTGGGATCTGCCTGACTGCCAGCAGGAAGCCGAGGGCCTTAACGTGTAGGTACTCCCAGTAGGATTCTCACCCTTGTGTTCTGTTTGGGGTTTAACTTGGGAGCTATTTCAAATGTGCTCACGTTTCCCATTTGAGCTGTTGGAAGAGTGGTCCTCTAGTCTTGGGTACCATTAGCGGGGAGATGTGGCTTTGAGAGACACACGGCTCTGTCACTTACTAACTGTGGCTTTGGGGAAAGGATGCAGCTTCTTTGAGCCTCGGTGTCCTCCTCTGTAAGATGGTAACACTTACGGGTGGCGCTCTTGGAAGGCTTGTGAGAGATTGGGCACAAATGCTCAGTACCAAGAGTCGGGCACACAGCCAGGGCTCCACACACGGTGGCTGGTCTTAGAACTGGATGCCCTCAGGAGAATATCCAAAGGCCTCCCAGTCTGTCAAGCCACCGGGGTGAAAGGCCAGTGTGTTCCTTCTTTTCTTGTATTTACAACAGACATTTCACCACTTTGATGCTCTGACACTTTTCCTTGATGATTTGGTCCTAGTCATCAGCTCTTCTGCTCTCCTGAGGCTTTTCCAAACCACGTCATTTCATGCCCTGGAATGTGCACTTCTCTCTTGAAAGGAAATGTGGCCATTGGTTGTTGGACGGCTCTGAGTCTGGTTGTTTTCTTCTTATATACTCACCATCCTGATCAGTTATGTGTGCGTGTGCATGCGTACTTGTGTGTGTGTGTTTGAAACTGTGAGAATTGTCTGGAAGTTCTTCAGTCATTTCATTAGTCATTTAACTTTTTTGGTTTTTAAGATTGAAGACAAATTTCTTGGAGGCAGTGGGTCAGATGGACGTGGCTGGTGGGGTAACCAGATCCCCGCTGAGTCAGCGTCTGTTCAGACAACTAAAAGCTGAAGTATGCTTGCTGATGAGTCCCTGGCCAACGTCACATTACCTCAGCATTTCATTTCTGCTCCTGAGTTGTGGGAACTTGGATGCCTTTGTGGGTTGTTCAAAAGCACTCCCAAGTATTGAAAGGATTTGAGTTTTGAAGCCTGGAGTTGTCGGTTATCTCCTGATGTGGTGTTTTTCGATCTGAGGCCAAGGCATAAAATTGTGACATAGTATTGCTCAAAAAGGTAGGATTCACTGCCATTAATTTACAAGAAGGGAAACCTAGGCTCTGAGACACTCACCGACTTGCAAAAGGTCTCCAACAGTTGGTGGCCAAGCTGGGACACAGTTTGATCTTCCTACTAATTCATCATGCAGAAGCCACCCTCCTGGGCCTTGTCCTTCTGCTAAAACTATCTGAGAAGCTGTTGATTTTGGTTCCCTGACCTGGATTGGAAAGAAGATCTGAATGTCAGGGATGGTCGTTGCCTCACAACGCCCTCCTGGCCTTCTCCTCCTGAGACTCTATCTGATGTATCCCTGAAGCATGTTATAACCTTGGAAGTCTGTTCAGTGTGCGTGTTCTCTGTTTTCTCTGTGTTGCGTACGTCATCCATCTTGGATGGATGAGGTGCCGTATGGGGTCGCTCTGGGTTCTAACGTCATCCTCTCCCTACAGCACCATACATGATGAAATAATCATGCTTAGTGAATGAGGATGTTTATCTTATTATGGTACCACAACCTTGATGGTTTTGCCTTTGTTTTTTAACTTCTTTAACTTGGGCATGAGTTTAGAAGATGATTTGAGGGTATGTGGGGATATAATTTGTTTCAACAAAGAATTTGGCCTCTTTGTTTTTATTCCTTTAAGTAATTTGTAATTAACCTCAAAGGCCTGTGGTAAGATGGCTTTTGTTTCTAGTTGGAATATGGGGACACAGAATTCTCTAGAAGAGAGAGTTGGCTCGACTGCTGTGGAACTTGATGTTTCATCCCACAGAGTGATTCTTGTAAACAGCACTTCAAAATCCTTCTTCAAGACCATTGGCTCTCTCAAAAAATATTTTCTTTTTTCCCTCCCTTAACTCTCATTATTCTTTCTCTTTTCCAATAACGGAGGACTATTCCTTTTTATATTTGAAGCTGCTACCTTTTTCTTAATTTCGAAGCAGGCAAAAGTCATCCCAGAGAACAAGTCTCAGAAGAATTGCACTTGATCCTGTGACCTAGTTGGTTTCTTCATTCTTTGAAAAGCTGTTTTATCCCCCAATCCCCGCCATATCAGTTGTGTATGCTGATTATTTAACCTTAACTTTTCACAGGAAATATAGATCCTTTAGCAAGACAAGCTCTGGTGTCCTCGCAGGTGGCTTGCCATGGAAGGCTTGAGTTTGCTGCTTCCTCCTTACATGGGGACCTGATATTGTAGTGTTTTCTCATTAGGAACATCATCCCTATGAATGTGATTTTCATTCTCATCCAGTGGAGAGGCTTTGCTTACCCACAGTGCATCTCAAGCTTTTGAACCGATCCATGGGGCTCGTGTCGCTGGTGAAGGTGAAATAATATAATTTGTTTATCACCTTGAGTTGTTTACCATGGATTGTCAAAAATATGTTTTGAATTTAAAAGTGTGAAAAACAAGTGTGCTAGCTATCAAAAAAGCTCTCCCCTCAAAGTAAACATATTTATAGAGCAAGACTCAAAACAAAATACTTGATCGTGATAAGCCCAGCCAATGAAAAGAAAGTAAACATGTTTACCACAAAAGCCTTATAAAGAGCCCAGATGGCACCCAGCTCTCTGTTCTCTTGACTGTTCTTCCAGGGAGCTACTGAGGCTCCCCTGGGCCTCAGAGACAGAGGTGCCATTTGCCTTACCAGCAGAAGGCCCACCTCGTACAAGCCCTGCCCACTTAGCTTAGCCTGATTTGCCAGTGGGATTGGAACATTAGTCTTCTGAGCCATTGAGTGGAAGGTGTTGGTGAAATTGAACTTGGAGTTTCCATGGTTCTTAAGTAGATACTTGTCACAGATTGGGTGCCAAGTAGGCTTATGGTGACTCTTCCTGGCTCCCTGAAAGGGCCCCAGATAAACACCACATGTCCGAACCTTCCGTCCCAGACACTGTAGTGTGGGTATTGAGGATATAAAACATCAGTCATTCCCAGTCCCTGCCTCACCCTGCTTATTCTGGTGAAGGAACCACATAGCTTGAATAAGAAGTTGGTAGAAAAGATAAGGGCATCCTGGGTGATGCAGGGCATTTTGGGGTACTGAGTTTTATGGCGTGAGCCTTAGATGGTATAAAAGAGAGGGGCCTTAGAAAGGGAAAGTTGGGTGGTGAGGAGTTTTAGACTTGAGGTGGCAGTGGCTTGCCTCAGTACAGTCCAGGAGCAAGTTCAGGAGGAATGACCCAGTGAGAGGTGGCCCAGTGGGAAATTGTTCCTGAATTTCATCACTGAAGGTCTTAGAGGTGGAGCAGTTTCTAAAGGATGTTGAAATCCAAGTTTTGGCCATCCCCTCAAGTATAGAGGAAGTTGTAGTGTTCATTAGCACTTAATGAGCCCTTACTGAATATGGGCAAATATTATGCCAATTTTCAGGTATAACTTGCCCAGAGTTGCAGCTGGTAAGTGGCATAGCTAGGATGGGACATACATGGTCTGTTCCACAACCTGTGTTTTAAGCTGTGGCACTGTATAGTTTCTCAAAGGCTTTGGACGCTTTCAGGGTAAAGAAGTTAAGATAACCAGATGTGTATTCACTCATTGAAAAGTTGTTTTTTTTGTTTTTTTCTTTTGAGTGACTTGTTTGTATCAGGCCTTATGTAAACATTAGCCAGGCTGTTGGAAGGACTATCTTCATGACTATTGAGGTTGATAGAAGTGGCCAGATTGGAAGGATCTAGACAGAAATTTGGAACCAGAAACTAAAATATCTGAAAAGGTGTGGAAGAGTGTCCTTGACACTTAGAATTAAAGACCATATGGCTGGGCTGGGAAAAATGGTTCCCTCTCATGTCTTCATGAGAAGAAGGGTTTTGGGGCAGCTGGGTGGCTCTGTCAGTTAAGCACCTGACTCTTGGTTTCAGCTCAGGTCATGATCTCAGGGTTGTGAGATCCAGCCCCATGTTGAGCTCTGTGCTAGGCATGGAGCCTGCTTAAGATTCTCTCTCTCTGTCTCCTTCTGTACCACCCTCCCCCTGCCTTAGTGGCATGTGTGCTTTCCCACGCTTGCGCTCTCTGACTCTAATTTTAAAAAAAGGTTTTTGAAGGGTGAAGGAATCAGAGTGGAGAGGGATGATTTTTTTTTTTTCTTTCAGGCAGATGATGGGCAAGGTGGGCTATTAGCAGAGCAGTACCTTGGTTCTAAGAAAGGGACTTGGTTGCCTGAAGTCCTGAGATGTTGAGAAGAGGGCTTTGGGAAAAGTTGAGAAGAGTATCTTTAAGGAAAAAGGAAAGTTTCTGGATTTTTGATGATGTTGGTAAAGGAGGGCAGTGGGAAGAAGTGAGCATTGGAGCCAAGGTGAAGGATGAGTGGAGTTCCTCCAGTACAGAAAGGGGATTCTGGGGTTGCAGAAGGTAGCAGGATACTTAAGGTGCCCCTTACCCTTGGAGAGGGGGTTCCAGAAGTCACTCATCTTCCATGGCAGTGTTCAGACATGAGCTAGGCTGCTTATTGAGGAGACATGGCAAGGGGACAGATAGAAGCCACAGGAAGACAACCCTCCAGGTTTTAAATGGATTGTTAAGATTTTTAGTGAAGAAAGAACAATAAACAAACACAGAAAGTTTCTGGTTGAGTCTCAGTGAACTGGAAAAGTGATTACATGGAAACCATATTCCCCATGTGTTCTAATTAATCTAGTGGGTTTACTTAAAAGCTTGTTTTTGAGCATAGATACCAACAAGTCCTCTGATGCATTGAAAGAGCCTGGCTAGTGAAAGTTAAGCAAGAGCACAGTGGTTAGCGATAGAGAATTTAATTGAAGTGAAATCAGGTGGGCTTGCTGAAGCCAAGAATGTTGGTGTAGTTGACCCATTTGGTTAAATTGTGTCCATTTTTACTAGAACCTTAGAACTTAACTCTTCTGACAGAAGCTTCTTTAGGGTACATTTGAGGTGAATATTGTTTTAAAAACAGTATTTTTTTTTAAAGATTTTATTTATTTATTTGACAGAGATCACAAGTAGGCAGAGAGGCAGGCAGAGAGAGAGGAGGAAGCAGGCTCCGAGCTGCGCAGAGAGCCCAATGTGGGACTCGATCCTAGGACTCTGGGATCATGACCTGAGCCGAAGGCAGAGGCTTTAACCCACTGAGCCACACAGGTGCCCCGAACAGAAGTATTATTTGTTCTTATTTTCTGAGCCTTATTAATTGAGGCAGATTAGCATTTATTTGTGAGCTGACCGCACACACCTCTTTTATTTTTTATTTTTTTAATTTTTTAATTTCTTTTTTTTGCAGCCGATGTGCTTTTTGAACCAGGTTCAGCATTGTCAGAAAGTCACTCCTGGGAGCTGATGATGGAGTCTGCTCCACCCACTTCTGTTCCCTTTCTATTTTGGTGCCATTTGCAACAAAAGAAACTAAGTTAATAAATTAGAGAAGGACTGAAGCTCTCAGAAATGCTCTCTTTCCCATCAGGTTGTATAACTGATGAGACAAAGTGGGCCCGCGCTTCCTGTAGCACATGGGACCTGAGGAACATCCGTGGGAACTGCCCTAGTTGGCCTTGGCCTTGGGGCTCTGGGTCTTCTGACTGATCAGATATAACTGCCTAGAAAAGTAAACACATACATTTATGGATGTCTACATTCATATGTACATTTGTGTGTGTGTGTGCATTCACAGGTATGTCCATTTGTGTGTGTACGTGTGTCTATGTACATAGAGACATGCGTGTTTACATTACGTGGCTATATGAAATTCCAGGTTTAGCAGTCTAAAACCAAGGGGGGGGGAATCCAGTTTTGAATTTGAGTTTTGTGTTGGGGTCCCCTTGGGAAAAGGGGGGCTTTTCCCTCTTCTGGGCCTGGGAGGCCTAGAGAAGTACAGGTAGTGGTTACTGGAATGTGGAGACTGTATCTTTATGGAGAGGGCTCCCTGGCAGGAGCTGTGACCTTTCATAGAGGGACTCTGTCAACCTGCATTGCCGGGAGGAAGCCCCGCTGGAAATGCCCCATCTTCTCCATCCTCCGAAGAGGAGACCTCCGTTGGTTGGGAAGCCAGAAGGCCAGGGTGCCTGTTGATATCGTCCACACGGGGCAGCCTTCCAGGACACAGCAGGGTGGGGGTGGGGATGTTGTGCAAAGGATCTGGAGAGGCACGAGGAAAGCCATGCACTGGATTTTGTTTTTTGAACTTCTTTTGAGTTGACACTGCCATATTCACTCAGATAACCCATGGGAGAGGTCAGGGTGGCAGAGCGGTTCCCAGGTCTTCAGGCTGGCCAGGAGGCATCTGACTCTCCAAGAGGGGTACTGAACGTGTGGTGCCAACCCCAATAGCACCAGCTTCACTTGGGAGCTTTCTAGAAATTCTCAGGCCCCACCCTGGGCTTCCTGAATTAGGCACACCGGTGGAAGGAAGGCCCAAGCCACCTGTGTTTTATTAGCCCTCCTGGGGACGCGAGTGCTTCTTCAAGATGGAGAACCACTGCGGGATATCCGGCCGTGTTGGATGGTCAGCAGATGATGAGTTTGCCGAGATGGCCGCTGGGAGCTTGCTTGGAAATGCCCGGCGGGAGTTTGTGGTGTGTATGAACCCACTGTTTTGCACTCCCCAGACTTCCAGTCCCTCCTTTTTTAGGAGGTTTCTTAGGATGCCAGAGAAATGGAATAATGCATTACAGTTAGGCCACGGGTGCTAATAGCTAATGCCGTTCGTTCGTGCCTTTAATTTCCAAGTTGTCCTCAGCCATACAAGGAAGTACCAGGCTGGCCCTAGACTTTTCGGAGGTTGTTTTTGAAAAGCAGATGCAAATGCAGCCTGGGAGCTTGTTGTTTTCCCGGTGCCTGGCAGTGTTTGGTAAACAACTTGATTGCTAGGTCTTGGCCTCAGGGAACCACAGCTGCTCTCCCCAGCTCCCTGCAGACTTTTTTGTACCGAGCAAGGATTGCTTCAGGGAAAAATAAACAGGGGAGAACAAAACAAGTAAACACCAGGGTTGTTTTGTGGCTGTCTCTACCTGTTTTCGTGGAGCTGTTTTGCAACCACAGGCCCTGGGCTTTGGTTCCTCTACTTAAAAAAAAAAAAAAAAAAAAAAAAACAAGGCAGGACCCCATGGTGTGCCTGGCCTCTTTCAGCATGGTTAGATTGTGGTGTGGTCGCAGGGACCTGGGGAGTCTGGGTCGCAGCCACTGCAAGAATATATGCATTTTTAAATATGTAAATGGGAAGGGAGCAAAGCTTCATTCTTTATAATGACCCCCAAGATGGTAATCTGGTTTTTCGAATCTCTAGGAAAACAGATTGAATATGGCACAATTAATAGTTCAGCACTTCTAGGCTTTTTCTCTAAAATAATGTAATGGGCTTTTAATTTATTGCAGCTCCCGATTAGGAGGGTTGAGGCAGGGCTGCTACTGACCCTGGAGCCAGGGTGCTCTTCTGGGGCAGCAGCGAAGGGGAAGACAGCAAATTCCTGTGACCTCCTGGAGCTGAGCCCCCGGCTCCCTGAGTTCTTGGCCCTGAAGGGGTGGATAGCGTGGCAAGGACCCAACCTCATCCTGATTACCTAGGGGCATCTGGCCGAAATGCAGATTCCTGGGCCCTGACTCTTTGGACTGGGTATGGGGGCAGTAATATGCATTTCAAGCCCATGTCCCTGGATGGCACACTCAGGTTTGCAGAGCAAGGCCTTGGTGGTGGGGTGTCGCCGTGTAAATAAGGACCTGGGCTAGGGGACATGTGATGTGCTGCCAGACGTTTAAGTTTATTTTTATGTAAGAAATGTTATTTTTGTTTTTGAGACACGCTCATCATTTTGATGCATTTATTTTTCATTGACTCATGGTTTCGTTATTTTGGCTCCCCCTTTCTTCTTAAGTCAGAGAAATCATTTTCTTTTGGCCTGAAATACATCTTTCTGAAGGTCCCTGTAGAGAGGTGATGAACTTCTGTTTGTCTGAAAAGATCTTTATTTCATCCTCGTTTTTGAAAGGTATCTTTTTTTTCTGGGTATACAATTCTAGGTAGACTGTTTTTGCCTCTGGGTAGTTTTCTGGGTAATTTATTTGGATATCTGTCTTCTCTTGTTTTTCTTTTTTCTTTTTTTAATTTTTAGATTTTTAAAAATTTCAGTGGCTGTATTTTTTAGTTTCTGGAGTTTGGAGTTTGGTTAGAGTTAGAGAGCTTGTATCATATATGTATGTGTATATGTATGTATTGTATGTAGTGTGTATGTGTGTATGTAGAATGTACTTAATAGGATATATATTCTAAATACATATAAAAACTACACTATATCTTGTTTATATAGTATTTTGGTTAGATCTACAGAGCTCGTATTTTATAGTATTTAAAGGTATATATATATATGTATTACATAAATGTATGAATTCTAGTGTATGTGTATTTTTATGGTATATGTATTTTATAGATATGTACAGCAGATATATATAAGAATTATAGTATGTATTATTTATATAGTAGTTTGGTTAGAGTTGTAGAGCTTGATTGAGATAGAATTCAGTTCTGGGTCTCTTGGACCCTTAAAACAACAACAACAAAAAAAACCCCAAATTGTTCCACAAACTGTAATGGTAGTTGTTTCTTTGTTTTTATTTTTATTTTTAGTTTTTAATTTATTTTATTTTTATTATTTTTTAAATGATTTTATTTATTTATTTGACAGAGAGAGAGATCACAAGTAGGCAGAGAGGCAGGCAGAGAGAGAGGAAGGGAAGCAGGCTCCCCACTGAGCAGAGAGCCCAATGTGGGGCTCGATCCCAGGACCCTGAGATCATGACCTGAGCTAAAGGCGGAGGCTTAACCCACTGAGCCACCCAGGTGCCCCAGTTTTTAGTATTCTTTCTTTCTTTTTTTTTTTTTTAAGTGGGCTTCACACCTAGCATGGGGCCCAAACTCACAACCTGTGAGATGAGGACCTGAGCCGAGATCAAGAGTTGGATGCCTAACCGACTGAGCCACTCAGGGGCCCCATGGTTTTTTATTCTCACCTGTGCCTGGTAACTTCCATGTTGTAGGATATCAAGCAAGACAGCACTAATGAGTATACCCTTAGACACTGTTTGCCCAGCCTGTGTCTTAGGTGGGAACCTATAGCTTCTTCAAGCATAAATGAAAAGAAAAGCTCCACGAACTCTCCCTTTAGCCCTCCCTCCTCCCTGCTGTCTCTTGGGGTGACTTGCCTTCTCCTCCCCACCTCCAAGCCTCTGAATTTGACATTCTGGTTTTGTGAAATGCCTTTTCCACCGCATCTTCCAGTTCCTTCTAAAACTTGCTCAAGATAATTCCTCTGGAATGCCCTTACTTGTCTAGATACCTACTCTGTTTTTCTGTGTTCAGCTGTACAGCTTCTCTGCGCTTCAGAATCCTTCTAGACTCACAGGCATGGCATGACTTCAGCAGTCATTTGGCACAGGACTTGTAGGTTTGTTCTTTCTCTCCTTTCTCTGTCTCTTTCCTTTCTCCTTTCCTGCCTTTCCCTTCCCTTCCTTTCCTTCTTTCCCCTTCCCTTTTCCTTTCCTTTCCTTTTTCATGGGTGCTGTTAAAAGATTTGCTGCTATCTTTGAAAAATGATGAAATTTCACAAAACAGTAACCTAGATCACTGCCTTCCTTCATACAGTTGAAAGCTCGTGAAGCCTGGACTTCTGTTCCGCTCTGGCAACACTTGGATTGTGGCAGGCACTGGCTGCCCTCTTTAAGATGAAAAATTTTTCCAATTTGCGTCCTTGTGCCTTGCCCCCTATTCCTTACACCTGGTCCGTTTTGTTCACTTGCATTGTCTGCCTGGTCGTTGTGCGGGGACCTCAGCTTCCCCTGTGTGAAGCAGGAAGCTCAGGGTCAGGGAGGCTGAGTATTTTCTACAAGACCCTCCAGCGAGCTTTTGTCAGAAGGGTGTCGAGCACAAGGTAGGCACTCAAAATGTTTCTCTTACTGTATTGGCTGGAAAAATACAGAGTGCTCATGAGCGCCCACTTTGTGGAGTCAAAGCCCTGCTACTGTGTGATCTTGGCCAAGTTACTAAGACTGTGCCTGCGTTTTCTTACCTGCTTATTAAGCTTATAACATTGTCTACCAGGAACTTTGCTGTAAGAATAGAAGTAAATGAAAGAACTGTGGTAAAATACTTAAAACCATATCCAGCACATAGTGGGTTTTCAGTCCCTAGCAATTACATTTTTGTAGGCTGCTGAAGAATGAATTCTTTTCGATTGTTGATTCATTTGTTGATCTGGTGGATCTGTCTGGAGTGCCTGCCATGAGCCAGGCATTTTTCTCAAGTTTTGGAGTAGAGTGAGAGAATAAAACAGAGAAGTCCCCTTATCTTATGGGGCTTAGATTCAAGTGGGGAAGACCAGTGAATAAGTGAGAAAAAAGTTTATAGATTACGACCAAAGCTCTGGAGAAAGCAAATAGGATGATTTTACTGAGAGTAACCAGGGATCTAGCCTAAGTAGGTAGGCAGGACAGCCTTCTTGAAGTGGCCTTTGCCCCTAAGACCCAGTGAAGAGAAAGAGCCATTTGTGTAAGGAGTGAGCTCAGGGCATTTCAGGTAGCGGGAGAAGCTTGTGCTCCAGCCCTGGGACAGAAGAACACAGCTTGCTTGAAATGGAAGGGAGGCCACTGTAACTTGTAGTTGGGGATTGGGTTGGTGGCTGGAAGTGGCAGAGAAGTAGAAAGTGACCAATTTGCAGGGCCTTGTAGGCCACAGAGAGAAGTTTGGTTTTTATCCTCAACATGGTAAACAGTCTCAGCCCGTTTCTTTTTTGCTTGTACACACAAATGTTTGAGAAACTCTCAGGTGCCAATACATTTGGGCAGACGGCCATAGTAGTTGGAGCTGTCCTTTGTGGAGAGAAATGGAAGCCTTCTGTGGGCACCCAAGGGGTGCTGTCAGCCACCGAGGGGGGGGCAGCTCACCAGGGTCGGGCACTGGTGCCAGGGTGAGAATTCTTCTGTGCATGTGCAAAGCCTTCTGCCTGTAGCGCATCTTCAGCGTTGATGGCAGATCGACATAAGAATGGTACGTGATAAAAATCTTTTTGATCAAGAATTTTTAAAAGAGAAGCAAATAGTTTAGCTTATTTGGAATAAGTATTCTTTATCGAAAACCCTGAACAAAGCTAAGCGGTGGAAGGGACTTGGGGAACATGAGTTACTGCCCTGACCTTGTCCATGAAATAGCTGGAATCCTGAGATATTCAATAGCTTTCCTGGGTCCACACAGCTGGTGACGAGATCAGGTCCAGCATTCAGGCTTTTCCACTGGGACCACCTGCCCATGACATGGGTATGTTCCCTCTTGGGGGAAATATCTCCCTGAGTCTTGCTCCTTAAGTAACTCATAGACATTTTTAGAAATATTTTGGAGGAGAAATGAGGTTCATGATTGCTTAAAAAGAATTTTAAGATAGTATTATTTAAATTTTCATTTATTTTCATCCTCTGGAAAAGATACTTACTAGGAAATGGTATACTTATCCATATAATATTTGAGTTAAAACACCTTCTTGTGACCTGAGCACTCTATAATGGGACCTGGTATTTTTTTAATGCTAAAGTAAGTAAAAGGGGCGCCTGGGTGGCTCAGTGGGTTAAAGCCTCTGCCTTCAGCTCGGGTCATGATCCCAGGGTCCTGGGATCGAGCCCTGCATCCATCTGGCTCTCTGCTCAGCGGGGAGCCTGCTTCTTCCTCTCTCTCTCTGTCTGCCTCTCTGCCTACTTTTGATCTCTGTCTGTCAAATAAATAAATAAAATCTTAAAAAAAAAAAAAGTAAAATACTTTGCACAAGATCTGCAGTAAACAACAATCTTTTGGTGTATATGTTGAAGTCATTGGTAAACGCATCTTTCAAAACAGTATTTCCGGTTCATATTTGACAGCATCACATTTGATATATTGATATACCCTCATTTTAAAGGTGTTTTCCCCTACCTCTAGATTCTATGTCTGCTTTGCTGTTTTCAAGTTTAAGGAAGTGGTGGTTTTAGACGCTACATCTTAGTTATGTGTAAAAAATATTTTTGTATTGCAGTGTCCCAGGACCTTTTGCTGACAATTCCAGTTTCCAAAAAAAAAAAAAAAAACATCTGGGCGATGGTGAGGGCTTCGATCCCTTCTCTGATTTGCTGTCAACCATGAACGGGTGGATGTGATGCTTGCTGGCCAAAAGGGTAAGTGCATGTTTATGAGTATTTGAAAATTCACAAGACAGATACGTGGCTGCAGGGGTCACACACAGTGCAGGAAACTCACAGAAGTCCTAAGTTCATCAGAACAATGGCACACTGAGGGTGTGAGATTCTCATCTTGAAAGAAGAAAGCAGCTCCGCTGTTGTTTTCTGCTGTAACCCTCTCGGATAACTCCTGGAATGATCTGAGGATTTGTGAGAGGCACCACAGGACATGGGAGAACTTTTTTTTGTTTGTTTATGTGCATTTTATTTTAATTCATATGATCCACACGCATAAAAGAATAATTGTTTTTTTGGTCTTATAATCACTCAGCAAACAATGAATCACCATGGACTACAAGTATAATGATCTCATCTTGAGTTTCAGAGGGAATTTAGGTCTGATTTGTTCACTAAGAAGGTCTCATCCCCAGCTTTCCCCATGAAGAGGGTTCTTGAGAAAACTGCTGTGGGCTCTCAAAGATTTTCAGAAAGACTTATGAGCATTTTTCTCAGTCATTGTTCACCTCAGCAAGTTACTCATTGTAATCGTTAGGGGAGGGCAGGAGGGACGTGATGATCTTTCTCTCTCACACGTGTTTTCTGTATTTGATAGCATCTGCCACGTTCTTCGGCAATCAGCGTCTCTCTCACAGCAACGAGCAAGCAATTGTGACTTGCCTTTGTCAGAGAAAGTAATTGGTCGAGGCCAGGTGTTCCAGATAAAAAGTCTGACATCATTCAGTGGTGGCTTTGTCGTAGGACGAGGTCACCTTTGAGGGGAGCCATTTCGTTTCAGGTTTTGCATTCAGTGGCACTTAATGATGAGAGAACCATTGGCATAAACTCCATGTCCTTTGTCTTAGTATGATTGCATTCGAAACAGATTCCTTTTATGGAGGGAAGGGTATTGAGGGAGGAAGAACATTATGTTGGAATTGGGAGGTCCAATAGTTACCTGACATGGGGCGGGTTAGTCTCTGTTGTGATTTCCTACATTTACAACGAAGCAGATGGGTTAGAGTACCCTGTTTGTCAGTGCTGACAAGGCCCTAGAAATTGTCAGTTTAAATGCCCACATTTAATAGATGGAGCAGCCGAAGCCCACAGAGTCTAACTGAGATGTCTAAGTGCTTGGCCTGGTTGGAACTGGAGCCTACTTCTTTTGTCCTTAAGGATCTTTTTTCTAGTTTTTCTGTTAATAGAGGTTGAGACATCCAGCCTGTGCAGCTGCGTAAAAGTTCTCTGATAAGTGTCTTCTTAAGAAATTGTTATGCATTTAGTTATTGGGACAGATTCGAAAAGATTTTATCTATTTTTTAAAGTGGGCTGTACTCTGGGTTCCAGTGTATGGCTTGACTCAGGACCATGAGATCAAGACCTGAGCTAAGATCAAGTTGAGCCATGTACCCCAAAGATTTTTATAGTTAGAGACCAATTTGACCTTCTCATGTCATAAGTTAAAAAAAAAAAAAAAGGAGCCCTAGTGAAGCACTTAAAACAGTTAGTATTGACTAGTTGATCCACAAAGAACCTGTGAGCTCTAAAATTCACTTCTGCTTGGGCTGTTTTGTTACTCCATTCTGCTGAAGCTTCAGATAGAGGAAACACGAAGTCTTCTATCTTCCTGACATTATTCCTTCTTGGCAAGAAATAAGGCAAATAGTAAATAGTAACACAGGAGGCAAGGATGTCCACACCAAAATGAAATGGTTAGCAGAGTCATGGAATTTAGAGCTGATAAAGATCCTCCCTCATATTCCTTGGATGCTGTTGGGAAGTACTTTGACTTCTCACCTGTGAAGTTGCTTCGAGAGTTTTCCACTGCTACATAGCTATGATAGACTTCTGCGGATGGTCTGTTGGTAAGTGATCAGGTAGCAAGCATTATGAAACGTTACATCTTTGCAGATCCGGGTTGAGTTGAGACAAAAGCCAGGGCCTGCCTCAGATACACAGGAGAATTAATAGAAGTGGTTGGAATTCTGAAATTACTGAAATAGTAACAAACTCAGACATGAGATTACCTGTCATCTCTGTCTCCAGTATTGAGAAAGCCTGACTCAATTTCATGGTCATAAAATTGATGTATGAAGTTTAACAAAACCACATGAATGGATTTATTAAAGACAGGGTTCATTTTATTCATTAATTTTGTTGGGTGAGGCTATTTGAGAAATCAGACTCAAGAACTATAATGAAAATGATCTCTCTTTTGAATTGATAAGATGGTCTTGTCGAATACCAGGTTTTTATATTAAGGAAGTGTTTTGTATTTATCAGATGGTAGTAAACGTCCCTTCACTATATTTTTCGTAGGAAGTGGAAGTCCCTGAGCTCTGATGAGCTGGAGCATTTGTTCTGATTTTCAACCCTCTTCTTCCTCAAAGTACACCTCCAAGGTTTGCCCAGAGGACTAATTCTCTTCCTCTGTGATGCAATAACCCGACTTCCTGTGTATTATGTATCTGGCATTTAGTTAGTCCTTTCATTGTCAAAAATATATTCACAGCCCTGTGGCTTTTAGAACCTTACAGTTTTTCAAGTAACCAAAAGAAGCGCCCATTGATGGTTACCACTGATAATTTGAAGTCTTCGGGCTTGGAATAAACTCTAATTCTGTGTGCAGTGTTTCACGCTGAGTGTCCTCATGGTAGACAGAGTCACAGTCATGGGGGCCAGGCAACCAGAACAGTACATTGCTGCCCTCACATGCAAGGCAAGTGAACTCATATGAGGAAAGGTTTGCACAAATAGATCATTGTGGCAAATTCTTAAAGCCAGAAAATGGGTAATATATTCAATTTATGTTGGTGATAACCATGCCTGCTTAGTAAATTACTTTAGGTGCAAGATAACAGAGGAAGGACAGGCTGAGCGCTTGAGGTCTCTCTTTGGGATGGTTCTTTAATGCCACCGTTCGCCAGCAGGGAATCAGAGTTGGCTCCTGTTTCCCTGGCGTGAAGCTGAAGTTGGTATGGATACCTGTCTGATGCACATCACGAGGCTCCCGGAGTAGAGAGCGGTTAAGTCTGCTGCATATTTAATAGGCAGTTAGCCACAGTGTTATTAATAAATGTGATAATAACAGTCTGGATTTGCATATAGAGTTTTCCTGAGCAGAGTGGAGTAGGGATGGCGCATTGCTGGCTTGTTATTCAGTCTCTGTCTTGGCATTGCCCACTCCCTATCAGTAAGCTGTCTTCTGCTGGAGGATCCAGTGTAAGAATGCAGCACCATGTGACATTGTTTTGTCATCGATTGTTTTTCCTTCTTGACCCACAGTTCCTTGTTTGATCTCTGTCATAATGAAATTCCTAGCTTTTAACCTTCTCGGATAAGGGAAAACCATAGGAAATATTTCTTCCCACTTCTTACGACTTGAGAATGGGCTGTGTTTTGGCTGGGAGTTCCTTGCTTTTGTATAAAATTTGAGTGTTTTTTTTTGTTTTTTTTTGGTCATGGGGTTTGGGGTGCGGTAGTGGTGGTACAGCTTCCAGGAAGAGGTGGGGGCAGGTAGCAGGTGTTTTGGGACTGGAAAGCTGTCTGATGGGCTCCCCTCCTGAGCTGTCTTGTGCTGGAACCTGTCAGTGGGCAGAGCCACTTTGTTGTGCTTCAACTTCCAGGCCCTGAAATTTTGAGTTTGGAAAAGTAATTTTAACAATTTAATAAACTACATAATATGTTTTATAAGCTGGAGTGAATGATCTTAAGTATTTTGGTCTCTTTCATAACACGATGAACCTAATATTGGTAAAAATACAGATCTTCACTCACGCCATAAAGAGAGGCTAGATTTAATAAGCGGTTATGAGTGCTGACAGCTGCCTATCAGATTGTATAACTGGGCTCCAGCATGCGAAGACAGTGTCAACTTACATTTTATCTCCCAAGTATTTTCGAGGCGTTTATTTTGCCTTTCTCTCCAGTCCCTAACCTAATAGAAGTAACGTAATTGGCTGAATATTTTCCACACAGCTAATTGGCCAGGGGCCAAGGTGGAAACCATTGTCTGGCTTGATGAAGATCAGAAATTAACATGACATTTACGTGGCGGTAATGGAATATATTAGTAATCTAGTCATTCAGGATGGTGAGAGTGAGAGTGTCCATCCTTTTCCTGCCCATAAGCAACCCAAGGAGTTCTGAGGATGAAGAAGGAAACTCCACTGCCCGCCTCCCTCCCCTGCCCCCGTGTACTGCACAGAAGTGGCCAGCCAACACCTAGGTCACGTTTACTTTCTAATTCTTCAGACAGAACTGTGAGACAAAGTAATGAATTATTCCGTTTGTCAATTAGAAAATAAAACCCACTACTATTGTAAGATTAAATTCCAATTAGAAGGGTGCATTTAATTCAGAAGCTATAACATTGTTTTAATGAATTCTGTTGGAGATGACAGTTTATGTGAGATAAATTTATATGGTGTAGGTAGATATAAATTCATTGGATAATGTTAAACATGTTACTTCATATATATTAGCTGTGAAATTTATTTCTTCTCTAGTTATATCCCCAAGGAGGTAGAGTCAGAGGGAAAAACATATCTTCAAAGAAAGAGCCCTTTCTGTCCTTTCAGATACTTGCTCGAAAACAGCCTTTTCTCACTTTTATTAAAAAAAAAATCTGTTAAATTTCTGCATTAACTGAATTTATGATTCTTGGTGTATGCTATTTATAAAATTGAATATAGGTTTTATGATATAGGAAATTAGTCTAGGAATGAGAATATGATCCAATTTTGTAATAAAGGTAATCTGCATTTATATTGCAGATATGTTCCATTCCCCTCTAAGCCCCTTATGGGATTATACACACATTTTTCTGGACATACAAATTCACTGTCGAGTAAACTTTTAATGTAGCGGGCAGGCTTTTGTTCCCATGACATTTACACAAAGCCTCACATCCCTTGCCTAAATCAAGGGTGGCGAACATTCCTGACATACTTCGGATCTTACATTTTCCCCACTCCTGCCCATTCCTGCGTCCTTGACAGACATCACTAATTGATCACAGTCTGTCTTCTGCTGAGTGCTGATGCGACCTCAGAATTACTCCGCTTAAGTTCCTGTAGGCAAGTGTACCCATTCACCATAGACACAAGTACAAACACAGTAATGTCAGGCAAGTGACTTTTGACCCGTCTTTGTAGTTTTTCTTTGTATACCCAATACTTACCTGGATACCTGGCATCCAGTGTTTAAGCAGTGTATGTTTGTTCTCTTAATGAGAGACTCTCACACACACAAGTTTAGCAGTTATCCGGTTATGTAACCGTTGGGTTTTTAACATGCGTCTGCCATAATTGTATGATGTGAAGTAGTTTATTTTCCACCTTTCATCTGGTTTTGGTGTTACGTATGTGAAGCATTATAGTTTTGTAGGTTTTTTTAATTAAAAAAAAATTTTTTTTAATTCTATAGCTTTGGAAAAGATAAAAAAGAGACCATTCTCACCCTCTTATTACCTGTGCATCAGCTGAGGCTAAAACCTAGCAAGGAAGTGGTGGGGTGAGAATGAAACCCAGACTCTCACTCTCCAAGTGTAGTTGCTTTCTCAAAGGGAGGGGCACCCGCATGTACCAGGTGCTGACCCGTGCAGGGCAAGTTCCTTGCAATTTCCTTTTGCATATTAATCTTGGTTTTTATCAATACACTGAAGCAAGCTGTACCAGGGAGGAACGCATTCAACTATTATATTTCAAATGATACCTTCTGTGATGTAAAATTCTAGGAACTTAAGTTACATTGCGTGTTGTTTTTGAAAATAATCTGTTTTCTGTTAACTTGGTTCAAGCAATGCACAGAGACTAAGAGAAGGAAATTTCCACTAAGTCTGGGTGCAGGCTGCTGAGGTACCCTGTTGAGAATTGCCATCATTTTAATTCCTTCTTAAAGAAAAATGAGCAATTAGTGCATTGAAGCACCATTTAGTTAATTTACATTTTAATTTCACTTCAACATTTTGTTTGACTATTTGTGTTGTGTTGGTCATGGAACCAGAGTTCTGAAAAGTGATGGTAGGTGAACACATGAATTGTTAACCTCTCAGTGCATGTCTATAGGATGATACAGTTGGCCTTACTCAAGAATGACAAAATCAGTGGGACCCTTCATGGTCTATTCTGATGGTGGCGCTTGGATTTGCTGTACATGCTGTTCCCCGCAGCTCCAACGGGTTGACTGGAATAGGGTCGTGTGATGAAATCTTTCTCATCCCTCTTTGTGTTCTGTGAGATTTAGTGATGTTTGTCACAAACAATTATAGCACCCATTCATGAGGCGTTACGTTTTCCTACAGTGGCTTGGATATCACATTAGTTATCTTTTTAAAAATTCTAACAGTGTCTCTGTGTCCTGGATATTATTATTTTGGTTTTATTGTTTGTTTGTTTTGAGAATTTTATTTATTTATTTGAGAGTGAGGGAGAGAGAGCACTGAAAAGTGGAGGAGGGGGCAGAGGAGGGGAGAGAGAGAATGTCGGGCAGACTCTGAGCAGCATGCAGAGCCCCATGTGGGGCTCAATCCCAGGACCCTGCCATCATGACCTAAGTCCAAACTTAACTTCCTGAGCCATCCAGGTGCCCCTGGTTGAATTGTTGTGAAGAGGGAAGCCCAGTGGCTTGGTCACCTGCTCAGGATCACGTAGCAAGTTTTATAAAGAGGGTTTACCTTAAGTTGGGCCAGTTTCAAAGCTTGTGTCTTCTCCAAGAGGGCATGCTGCCTCCTCCCCTTCTGTGGTTCGTGAAGGCCCTTTTAGTTCATTTAGGCAGGGAAGATTTTGTAGCTTATAGTTAGTTGTCTTTATGGAAGAAATTGGAATCCAACTCATTTGAAACTGCAGCTTAATATACAAACAGGATTTTTATAGAACTGGTGATATAAAAGGAAATAACTTCTTCCAAAATTTTTTTTTTCAAAAATATTCCTTACCTACTGGCCTTTTCCTCCATCTAAAGTCTCCCGGAACCCTGCCGGTGGGCTCGGTGTCGTGTGCTTCCTTCGGTTCTCTTCCTCAGGTAAAGATGCTCCTGGTAGTGGCCGCTCTTGGAGTCCCTCACATTTGAGCAGATGACTTTTTTGTCCCTCTGTACAGTATGAGCCGACCACACTGAGCTAGCAGGCCGGCTGCTCCAGAGAATGGGTGCGGGAAGGGAGAACCTTGGCCGCTGGAATTTTGTGCCCACGTCTCTTTCTTGGGAAAGGTCAAGTGCTGCCTCTTTGTCAGGTTATTTAGGCCCCTTGTCTGTGGCCTCCAGGGACAACTGCCCTTCCGGGATGGATGTTCAGGCTAGATGGCCAGCAGGTCGGTCTCAGCGATGCTCTGTGGAATTGTTTTTTTTTTGTTTGTTTGTTTGTTTTTTTTTTTTTTAATGACGTGTTTTCAGTTATTATTGAGGGCGTTTTTCCTCTCCATATTTTTTTAAAGATTTGCCTAATAGGTGGTATAAGGGTGAAATGGCCTTTCACGTGTGATTTCCTTTACAAATCTCCAGGAAGGAACAAATGGAGCAGAATCTGGATATTTTGGAATCCGGTTGGTGGGTATATGGGGCTCATTATGCTATTTTCCCCACTTCTTTATGAATTTGACTACTTTTGTAATAAAACAAATTGTATGTGGGTGGGGGGTAAGGGGTATGTCTAGCTCATTGTCTAGTCTAGTGGTTAATAAACCAGTCACTGGTTTATCACTGCGTCTCTGCTCCCCTGTGTCCCGCCCCACCTTTGCCAGTTCTCACCTGCTGGTGTAATTTAATTGCTGTGGAGTCTTAGGGCAAGAAGATGCTAACCTAGTTGGCTAAGAGTTGAAGCAATTTTCTGGACAATATAGATAAAACGACTTTACCTGATATACAAGCTTTCTGTGACCTATAAAGAATGATAGTCGTTTAGTAGCTGTTGGAAGTGAGCTTATGTGGCATGCCAGGGGCTATGATACACCTGTTACAGATCTTCTCTCTCATTTTCCCTTGGGTAGTGTTTGGAGGGAAGTTGACGGGACTTGAACTGAGGACCCATTGACTTCATTCCCTTCTTCCCCCAAGTGCTTGGGGCCATGGTTTTCAAAGGGCGATCTCTAAGGGCTGTCTGGGAAACCTGTTAAATACAGGTCTCCACAGCCTGCTGTGGGTGAGGGAGAGCATGGTGTCTGAAGTTAGAGCAGAGAGGCTAAGGTCCTGGTCCCAGGTCTCACTAATAGTGTGACCATGGCCAAGTCCTGTATCCTCCTCAAGGCTGTCAAAAGGGGGCAATGGTAGGATTTACCTTTTTGGCTGCGAAGTCCTTCATTACAATGCCTGGCATCTTGTAAGCACAAGAAATCGGTTACTTGCAACTGCATTTTAACCTTTTCTTGAGACATTTGCAAATATACGGATGTCCCCGGGAATGGTTAAGATGCAGCAATTAATGCTCCAGGTGGCACTCTTCGGTGGATATAATTTAAACCTTATACACTCTAAATGTGTGTGTGGTTTTTGGGTAGTTATTAAAAACATTTTAAAAATCAGTATTAGAATTTGTTACATAGATGTTTGAAAAAGAAGTCTGTCACCAAAGTGTATGAGAGTTGACAAGTGTAAATATGCAGTTAGACAGTTTCAAAAAACGTGTATTATTTACTGATCAATGTAGTGTCTCCTTTGGAGCCATGACACTCAGCTTTTCCTGTCAATCTCTCCACGCTGGTATAATCAGGCCATGGATATGCATATTAAAGTACAAGAAAGTTATTGTGTATGGGTGGTTGGCAGCCTTTTAATTGTTACTAATGTTGCAGCTTTAAAAGGAATCAGGATCATTTACTCTTAGGACGGTTAATAGTCCTCAGAATCGCATGAGAAATGAGGCAGCGGGGCGCGTAGCCCACACGGTGCCGACCGGTGGGTATCTGTCTTCTAGGCCATGCCGCAGGTCTGAACGGAAGCTTTGATCTGATCTTGGTGCTGAATACATGGAGATTCCTTATGCTTTCTGTCTTACTCTTGGCTTTTTTGGTTTTTGGGTTTTTTTGTTTGTTATTGTTTTTGTTTTTTTGTGGGGGGCAGGAAGTAGGGTGGGCAGCTTTTATAACTCAAAAGAATGCTCATGTATGTGTGTGGTGGCAAAAGCCTCAGAGAACTTCTTCGTCCATATCAGGGATCAGCAAACTTTTTCTGAGCCAGATAGTCAGTATTTCAGCCTCCACACCCCAGGCTCTGTCACAGCGACTGTAGTGTGAAAGCAGCCACAGCCGGACCTTGCACAAGTGGGCATGGCTGTGTTTCCAATAAAATTTATTGACAGAACAGTGAAATTTGAATTTTGTATAATTTCCGCTTGACACCAAGTCGTCATATTAATTTTTTCCCAACCCTGAAAGAACATCAACACTATTCTTAGCTCAAGGGCAACAGGTTCAGTTTGACCTCCGGGGCCTGTGGTTTGCTGAGCCCTAGACTAAAGAAGCAAACGCACGAAGCCATGCCAAGGATTCCCTTCTTTGTTCTCGTTTGATGCTTCAGCTGGATCATTTGCTCTTTAGCTTCTGATGAAGTAATAATGTCTTCTGTTTAAATCTCATCTTGAGACAAACTCTCCTGTGTGATTGGATTATTCATTGATTTAGAGGGAGATGTAGTGGCGGGGTGGGGGGACCCCTCTCCCTTCCTGTATTTCAAACAAGAGAACTATAAGTGAGGCTAGGGGTACAAGAGTGAAAGAGAAAACGAGTCAAAGAAGAAAAGTAGACTTCGAAAATGGCTTGAGGTCTGTATTCTCCTCAATACAAGCATTTTCTGAAGAGTTTTGTATATATCACCAGCAAAATTTGAGATGAGTTTGCTAGGAGACACAGATGAACATTTTTGAAGATCTAAGCGGTATTATTTTAATATGTATTCTATATTCAAAATGCAACAAAATACTACCACACATCAGGTCTGGTATCTCAGCTGATAGTCCTTCAGGGAAACATTTAATAAAATTGAGACATTTAAAGAAAAATACAAAAATCATTGTACAAGTGATTCTTGGGGACAGCAAAACTGTGAGAGGTGGTATTGAATGATAAGAATAGGAAATTTTCTTTGAAGTGTCCCTGACTTTGTTGTGAGGGAAGTGGAGACCAGGAGACATATAATGTATGTCGTGTGATTTTCTGTAAAGAAATCTCTGGAGGGTAAGAATGGTTTAAAAAAAAAAAGAGTGTGGGCATTCTGGGAAGAAGATGTCTTCAATTAGAGTTTCTACTTTTTATTGAAGATTTTAGTCTTTTGTCAACAGGTGAGGGAAGTCAAAGCAGGGGTAAACATAGGCAAGAGTGAATTCGGGCAGTGGGGCATTTTAATAAAATGGAGGCAAAGTTTTAACACAGCATTGAGTAAGGAAAAAATGTATGACCAAGGAGGAGAAATGAAAAAGATGTTTTTCAAGAAAGGTACAGGAGACTAATCTAGAGGAGTGTTTCGCTATCAACTATCATGATAAAATTGGCTGGGATGGAAAGGGAAAATAGTTTCTGATTTTCGGCACACCATAATTTGTGAACCAAGGTATTGTTACTGCATCTGGGGAATAACATCGAGAAAAGATGAACCTCCAAGAAACAAATATGTTTTCATAGAAATGTCCATTGTAATAAAAAATTGTAGGAAGTGACAGAGAGAACAAAGCAAAGGTAGAATTAGGTTGAAAGCCTTGCAAAGGGATATTTTATTTTATTTTTTTTATTAAATGAGAAATAAACGTATTCCATGATCCAGAGCCAAGATGTAGAACCTTTAATGTGTAGTAAACAGCTAAATGTGGTGATTAAGAACACAGGATGTTGGCCAGACTACTTGGGTTTGAATCCTGGCTCTGCTGCTTACTAACACTAGAATCTTTGGTAAGTTACGACGCTGTTCTGTACCTCAGTTTCCTTGCCTTTGAAATGTGAGTGATAGTAGTACCCAACTCATCAGTGATTGTAGGATTAAATTAATTAATACACAAAGAGCATTACGAAAGGGTTGGCATGTAGTAAAATTTCAGCAAATGATTCAGGGATCTATGAGCTCTAAACTCTGCCCTAAATAAAAAAAATGTGCTTTTGGATTATTACAGCCCATTTGCTGTTATCTTTCTACTGTGTCCCAGGATGTGAATTTTATGTATTTGTGTGTATGTGTATGTACCTATGTGTCACATACCTTCAAAGACTCTTAGGTATTTAGCGTTCAAAGGCATACTAAAGCTCACTGCCGTGCCTATGGTTCTTGTGCCTAAATCTTTGAGGCTTCGTTGCTGCTACATAAACACCCAGACCATCTGCGTCACTCTGGGATGTTGAACTTAGCATCTTTCAGGAAGTTCATTTTATCTCTGACCAAACCTTAGGGCTGGACAGTTCTTTCTTAAATTGGACTAAAATCTACCACCCATGGTCTTGCCGCTTACTTGTTTGGCTTGATTCCTTGAGCTTCTACAAAACCCATCTGTTCTACATGACCGCCCATCAGTTATTTCCACATCGGCCATGGGTCCTTCTCGAGCCTTCTCCAGGCTAAAGATCCTTTGGTCCTTCAGGTGTTCCTTCTGTTGCGTTTGAGGTGTCCTGTAACCGTCTTGCTGGTTCCTCACAGCACCCGAAGCGACAGAGGCCTGTTTTTTTCTATGTGTCTACATTTCTATCTAATTCACTTGAAGGTGCCTCTTTTTGACAAAACTGTCTTCATCACATGAGAAGGAAACATTCTGACTTTTCTTAGCCCTCTTCTTAAATTCCAAATTCGGGAAGCCAGCCCGTAAAGAAAACTGTTGCTGGAGAGTCCCACATCTTCCCTTGAAGTTGGAGCACAGGAGCAGGCTTCCCGTTGCGCCAAGCCGGGTAGCTGTGGAGAAGTGATCAATGCAGCCGTGGTTCTAGAACCTGTGGTCGCAGCTTCCTGGGTGACTCCCATGCGTCAGATCCTCTGCTCAGTCCCCAAGGGGATCCCTCAGTCCTCACAAGGGGGAGTCTCTTATGGTTTTTATTCCTGCTTTCAGGTGACGGAAGCAGTGCTAGGGTAAAGTGGGAGACTCCGGTGAGAAAAGCCCAAGAGGAGGACTTTTTGGTAAACGTGACTAGGGTGATTCATCTGTATCTCCTCAATCCATATAATGCTTCTGTTCTACCCAAGACACTGTGGAGGTTTTGATGTCTTTAGCCTTACCTCTTGTTTGAACACACAGCAATGAAACAAGCAACATAAAAATTACCTCCCTTTTTGGGATAGCCCGCTTTTATCCCATGGAAAGAATTGATTGATTATTTTTAAAGATCCTGCTCTTCGGGCTGTGTTGGGGCCCCCCACGTCCCCCAACAGTCATTGGGGATGCTGCACTTGATTTTCTCGCAGCTTTCCCCAAGTGACACCCCCACCCCCCGCCCCGCTTCCAGCAAGACTCCCAGCGAGGAAGCCAACCACAATGCTCCCGGCAGTAGAAAGATTTCAGTATACATTCCCGAGCATGGGTACGTTGGGGGATGGCTGGGTGCCTTCTATGAGACTTAACACATTTCCCGAACATGGAGCCTCACCATGGCGACAGCCATGTCACATGACACATTGGTGACACGCAAGGTGCTGCCACAACTCATCCCAGGTTGCACGTCTGTGATTCATTGTTTCCACTGACACAGTGACTGCAACTCGCAGTTGGAAGGTTCTCTGGTGTTCAGTGCCATTAACGCACACTGACTCCCATGGCACATGGAGGGCTCAGGGAGGGGAAGCATAAATAAATAAGTATGCACTGTAAACATTGCCTTCATTAGCTTTACAGAGAGATACGTGCTCATCAGTCAACCTCCTTGCCACTTGCATTCTTCTTTTTGTAGGCATATTTTGTTGGTAACACCTTGGAAGCTCAGAGATTTTTATTTTTAATCATAGTTATACCCATTTCCACTTGGCAAACTTCAGAAGAGAGAGTTCACGGTGGCCCCTTTTTAGTATTTATTTATATTCTCATGTAGCAGATTTATTGATGAAGGCACGATTCAGGGAATATTTTTTTTTCTCATTGTGAAATTTATGGAATACTTTACATAAATCAGTTGGTGGCAGTGTGGGGTCCATTGCGCATGTGGAGGGGCCTGAAGGTTGTACGATCCCGGAGGACTTTCCGAGAGGTCCAAGATGAGTGGTATTTTAACATATTTTAATTTCTGAGCGATTCAGTGAGTGGTTAAAAAAAAAAAAGTAGATGTGGAATCTGGAAGACATTAAAGAGATGTCAAGGACAGACGGATTTTGATTTGTAGCCTAATGAAATGTTTTGCCAACTTTTAAAGATTTTTTTGAGAGTAGAACTTTAATCATTTGCTTGTGTTTCTGGCATGGTAAGGTTATTCCTGTTTCTGTTACATGATGAATCCAAAGTGAAAATGGGATAATTTTTAATTAGCAAAATTATAAAACCATTTGCAGCCAAATGTTTCTTGTCTTGTATAAACTGTGAGGTTTCACATTTTACTTTAATCGTTTTAGGAAATTTCATTCTGAAGATCTATTTCAGTTGGTATTTTATGTATGGATACAAATCCTCAGTATTAGAAATTACCTTGTAATATTCTTTTCCCAATGTCACTTGAATAATCTGACAGGATTTTGGTCATGTTTATTGCTTGTGTCTATTTTGGAGGTGTCATGGTTACCTGAGTTGGATGTAGCACTAATATGCAAATCAGCGTTATGTATGCAAGGCTGAATGTTACCAGAGAAATTGTGTTAGGGAGTTAGAAATGTGTCTTTAATTTTATGTTGTGTGGTGGTGTATGCTTACAGAATCGCTTTTGCTGAGGTTACCTATGTAGTTATTTGAATCAAAGTGTTATAGTTATACTTTGTACTATAAATACGTGAATGGAGAGTTATTTTAAAATAAATTTTATTAAGGAAATGAGGATCATGAGCCAAGTCATGGCAGCCTACACACAGTTCCCAGACTTTTCATTTTATGGTGCTTCGATCAGCTGCTTAGCTGGAGATTATGAGTTTCACATTGGGGGGGTGGGCATTAGAAATAGATTTGGAAACACAAGAATTCTGTGGAAATAAGAAGGAATTTAGTGTTCAGAGTTTGAGGATCTGGCTAGATTGAGTAGTTCCAGTTCCTTGAACTTTTGTGCTTGCTCGTTGGTTGACCTGGGGTTGGTTGGGGGTGTAGGTAGGGGTGAGTGCCATTTTATATTGTTTCTGTGGGATCCTCTGGAGGGCGCTGTGCCACACCTCACAGTGCACCCATTGCTGCAGGAAGAAAGATTGTGAAAACTAGCCAGACGAAGCTGTAGGTGCAGCACTAGCTCAAGGCCCTGGTGATACATAGAGACCCTCATCTTTAGCCATTTGTCTTTGAAAATCACAGGTATCACCTATGATGAACAGGAGGGAAAATGAGATAAGTGTCAATAAACTTCCTTCGGACTGAGTAATTCCTTAATGAAACAGATTCTTAAAGCCATAGAGTTCCCAGGGAATATCATGGGTCTAATAATTTATCATTCAACTGTGAATCAGATCGAAGGACAGGAACCTTAAATTAAAAACAAACAGAAAACCTGATTAATGAGTGTTCTTTTTGTCCGGAATTTGAGGAGGTGATTATAGGTTTTGGAGGTTGAAAGGCATGTACATTATATAGGAATTATTTAGAGTCCTGTGTCTGGTAAAAGACCTTCCATTTAAAAGTCAATATAGTCAACCCAAACAATAATGATAATTTTCTGAAATAGAATCAGGTTAGAATTTCTTTTTTTTTTTTTTTTTAAAGATTTTATTTATTTGACAGACAGATCACAAGTAGGCAGAGAGGCAGGCAGAGAGAGAGGAGGAAGCAGGCTCCCCGCTGAGCAGAGAGCCCGATGCGGGGCTGGATCCCAGGATCCCAGGATCATGACCTGAGCCGAAAGCAGAGGCTTTAACCCACTGAGCCACCCAGGCGCCCAGGTTAGAATTTCTTTAGGAAATCTCTTTTTCACAGACATGGTAATATGATCTTTGAGAATTGTACTTTTCAGTATCTGTGCTAGCCGTTTGTGGCTGCTGGTCACACCAAGTGTGTCTGTGGCTCGTGGGAGTTGAGAGGGGCAAGGTGTCCTGTACACACTGGATTTCAAGGACGCTTGATTACATACTGAAGTGATAGGATTTTAAATATATTGGGTTAAATAACGTGTGTCTTTAAAATTAATTTTATCCATTCCTTATCTTTCTGATGGGGCTACTAGAAAATTAAGAATGACCTGTGCGCCTCACTTTACATTTAGCTCAGGCAGCATTGTTAGAGAATGTACCACTTCCATATTTCTAAAATCACAGATCTTCAAGAAGTTCTTCTCAGCAAACATTGCTGAAGTTGAAAAAGGCTTAACTAACTTGTTTTATTTAAAAAAAAAAAATCTAGCATGCTCTTTAAATGAACTCATTTCAACTACTGTAAACGTAACCCAGCAGTAAGTATTCCCTCGTGGATTATAACCTCTGAGAAAACCATGTTAAGTCCTCCCCAGTCCGTGCCTACCAGTCACATTAGCGCATCCAGTTAAAGAGTTGAACAGCTAATGAACTTGCTACTTAATGCCAACAGATAACCTATTTTTTTTTTTTTAATTGTCTTTGGTTTGGTCATGTGGACCTGTAAATCTCAGTGGTCACGTGCATACTATTAAGTCCATACATCAGAGAAGTCAGAATCCTCCTTAAATCACAAAATAATTTACTCCATGAAGAGAATTTATCTCCATGAAGAGGCACTTTTTCTTTGAAGATTTCAGTGGGAAAAGGCATCATTTTTACATTCTAAATGGACACATTTAGGCTGACATGTTAGATTTTGAATCTTGACCATGACTTTCCTGCTTACTTATGTCCTCTTTGATTAGTGCTTCCAGACTCTTCCGGCCTCGCGAGTGGATATAAACTATCCTTCCCTTCCCCCCTTTCTCCATTTCCATGGAGTTTTTGTTTGTTTGTTTTGTTTTAAGTAATCTCCGTAGCACCCATCATAGGGCTGGAACACTGACGCTGTTCCTGAGATCAGAAGTCGCATGCTTTCCTGACTGAGCCAGCCAGGTGCTCCACATTAAGGTGTATTTTGGTAGAAATGTTTGAGACCAAACTTAGTTTCTAACTAATCATTACTTTAAAAAAAATTGCAGCTGCTACTTCCATTGAGAATTTAATAGTGGTGTTTGATAGTGTTAGTCAGCTTACTAAAAATGCTGGGCGTTACTACCCTTCACCAGGGCAGGAAGGCATGGTGACGGCTTCCTGGAGAGAGGGAAGATTTTGAGTTAGGGTGCTGATCGTGGGCATAGGAGGCAGGTTTGGACAGATAGTATAGAAGTTGTAGCAAAGACTGGGAGGATAGGGGAATGTCTGCAGTGGGGGAGGCATGGGATGGAGAAGGGGGAGAAATGGCTTTGAACTTTGGCCTTGCCTGACAGTGGATGGCAGCCTGCTTATAAGAGGTAGGAAACTGGGGTGAAGAAGACTTTGCTAGGCAGGGGCTGTAAACTGCTGACTTTAGTTTGCAGTACTCTGGATTCGGAAGTGAGGGTGGAAAATCTGTCTAGAAACACAAGGTGGTGGTCATAACTTATTTTTTTAAAAAAGTCTCTCACGGGGAGCCTGGGTGGTTCAGTTGGTTAAGTCCCGGGATCGGGTCCCATATTGGGCTCCCTGCTCAGCAAGGACTCTGCTTCTCCCTCTGACCTTATCCCCTCTCATGCTCTGTCTCTGTGTCTCTGTCGAATAAATAAATAAAATCATTAAAAAAAAAAAAAGTCTCTTATGGGGCTCCTGAGTGGCTCAGTGGGTTAAAAAATCTCTCATATTCTTTTGGGCGCATTAATTCAGGGTTGCTTGTACTCCAGTGTTCTTTAAAAAGATAGAAAGATAGATAAATAGATTTATTTATTTGTTTGTTTATTTATTTAAAGTGGGGGTGGAGAGTGTGTGTGTACACATGCGCTCAGAAGTGGTGGGAGGGGAAGAGGAAGAGAATCTTCAGGCACACTTCCCCACTGAGCATAGAGTCTGACCTGGGCTCCATCTCAGAGATCATGACCTGAGCTGAAACCAAGAGTCAGATGCTTAACCACTGAGCTACCCAGGTGTCCCTACTCCAGTAGCTTTCTTTTTTTCTCCACTTTTTTTCTATTTTAGATCTCTTTTGGCCAATTAAATATGATTTAAGATTTTTACTGTCACCATAAATGATACCATACTTGTGCAGCAGAGGGGAAAATCATTAATTCTTTCACTGTTCTGAAACAAGGGTTGAATGTTTTCTTCCATTTTCTAGTCTTTTCTGGATGCAGTAGTTAAGTATCTAGTTGCAATCACTTGTGCTCTTAACTTTGTGTCCTGCTTTCTCTCTATAAGGTAAGTGTCTTCATGCTGTCCTATTATCTTTATTACAGTTACTTTTATTTGACTGGATAACAGATCATCTAGTCATTGCACAGTTATTTTTGAGGTGCCTTTTATAGGTGACGGCCTGTCTTATGTCCTTGGAATGAGAAACACCAGTTTCTCACCCGTGTGGGGCTTATTGGTTACTATTTTTCAGGGGGTGCCATTCCTACTTGAATGAACATAGCAGTTCTTTTCATCTGTGCCATCCCTTAAGTAGGGTGTTTAGCATTCTTAGTGTCTCCCAGTCACTGTGACAGCCACCAATGCTCCCATGTGTTCCAGATACCCTGCTCCTTGGCTCTCCGTTGAGGACCACTGTCTTAAACCATAATTTGGTTTAATGTTCTCCTGCTGTGCAGTACATTAAATGTTGGACGTGAAGGTAGATTACCATTTACTTTTTCTTTCTTTTGTTTCGTGGTAGGGTGGTTATACGTCAGTTGTCTCTGTGACTGTCATTTCACTGTAGAAAGAGGCCTTGAGTGATGGGTGATTGTCCATGCTACTTTGTTAGCTTAAGAGTTTGCTACTCACGATTTTGGGGCCCAGTTTTTGATAATCTGGGAGGAAAAGCATATATCATAATCTCAACGAAAATCTCAGGTGGGAAACCTTTGTTTCTCCTGGTGGCTGCTTTTCCTCTATGTCTTACCACATCTACCATCCTAAAAGGTCAAGTGAAGTACACCTTTGGGGAATATATCTTGGAGCTCCTAGTTTAGAACCTTACTTCAAATCCTGGTTCTGACACTTAGTAGCTGGGTGTCTTTGGTTAAGGTACTTAACCCAGTTATATATACCTCTTTTTATCTTCTTCTATGATATAACAGTACACACCTCAGAAAGATCTTATGAGATTAAATGGGCTACATGTGTGAGTGGTTGGTGTGTTAGCACAAATGAAGACCAATATTTGTCTATGGATGTATAGCGATTGTAAGCCCCAGCTCTGGTGCCAGGCTCCAGCTTCAAATCTTGACTCACTTACTTAGTAACTCTCTGAGCCTTTCATCACTTACTTTACTGCTTTCAGCCTTGGTTTTCCCATCCGTGAAATGGGAACACAGAGAAAAAACCCCCTCTTTCTGAATCATCATGAAGACTCAGCAAGGGTGTGCTTTGGTGCATGTGGTAACAGGACTTTGGAAGTGTGGCAGCTAGGGATGTAATCACAGAGTTGGAATAAGTGAGAGTCTATAGGCAAGTGCTTGCCCTTCTCACTTTAGGGGGAGAAAACTAGTATGTCCAACTACCTGCCTTTTTTTTTTTTTTTTTTAAACATATTGATGTTACGTGTTAAAATAATTAAAATTAACAAAATGCCTTGCAATGGGTAAAACTGTGAACTTGTGTGTCCTTCTTGTTTCTTTGGTCTTAGACTTCCAGTTGGAGTTCTGGGCTGGTTTCAAAGTCCTGAATGGTGGGTAGAAGAGGGAGCAGCTCTGCCTCAAGTTTGGCATCTGTTTTTACATCACTGGGCCCAGATATCATATATGAAAGCCAATGGAACTGACACCCAAAATATTTGGTCGAAGAATATAATTTTAAGTGAGGCATAGAAGAAAATGGGAAGGCATTTGATTTGGTTAAGCATACACAAAGATGGAAAGACATTTTGAAGCTTCTGCTGACTTCTCTTGGGCCTCCTTGATTTTCCCTTTTTTTTTTTTTTTTTTTTTGGCCTTCTTTTTTTTTTTTTTTTTTTTTTTTTTTTTTTGGTCAATCACTTTTATGTATTTTGTATTGAGTGTGAACAGTTCTGCACACTATATCTCAAAAGTCCCAAATTGTTATTCCCTGTGAAGAATAGTATGCCACATGTAAATGGCAGAGTTCCAGTAATCTGGACTCAGAGCGCTTCTGTGGCATAAAAACAATGACCCTGACTGAAAAGTATGTTGTCCACAAAATAAGTATTTTATACTTAAAGCTTCTCCCCCGACAACAGTACGACCCTAAAGGCAATGAAGCACACAATACATAATGAAAAACAATAAAACGTTAAGTTCTAGCATGTACTCTGAGTGACTCACGGACTTCATAATAAAATGTAAATGTAATTACATTCGTGCGTCTTCTACCATTAGGCAAACTGGAGGAAGAAGGAAGGGAAAAGTGTACTAATAGCGTTGTAGAACACATTCAGATAAATCCTTAAATTCGGGAGGCCCCTGGTGTCCCGCCGTGGGGTCTCTCTTGGCCTGGTCAGAGGGAACCAGTCTGAGTCATGAGAACGTGGTTCTTTCATCTTGTTCCCACAGCAACTTTGGAGAGCTGCATGCGTTTGCTGCGTTCTTATGATATTTATGATATTGGTGATTCACAAAGTAGCCCAGGACCAAAACACATGGAGACTTTGGCGGTGTGGCTCTAAGATGGCCTATCTGATTTACCTCCCCGCACCCCATCCCTTTTGTATTAACTTGTGAGGCTGTAAACGTCAGCCTCGCCTGCGGTTCACCTGGAGTGAAAAGAATGAACACATTGCTATGGTGTTGGCGAAAAGGAGGACCCTGCAGTAGCACTGAGTCCTTTCTAGAGAAGGCTAGTGTACTGCATGCTTTTAGACTAGGGGTCTGGGCAATCCTTGATGGGATAGAACATCTCTGGGTCATCCTTGGATACAGGAGAAAAATTCTCAAAACGTGATATATGCTTGTCATTGATAAACCTTAGCCAATTGCCACTACTCTCCTCCTTCATAGCACTCACCAGAGTTTGTAATTACATACACTCTGGGTCCGTGTTTTCCATGTCAGTATTCCCAGGTGGGCTGTGAACCCCGTGAGAGCACAGACCAGGTCAAGTGTTTCGATCACACACCGCTTTGCACACACAACAGTAAGTAGTTGCTGAACCAGTGTCTTGGGTGAGCACGTCAGCATTAGAATAATGGAAGTCAACACGTATTTAATGTTGGGTGCCACAGATCCTTGGTGAAATGCTGCTTGGGAATTCTCCCACTCGATCATTGCCACAGGTAACCAAAAGGTGTTTACTCCGATCGCTCCCCTTGGAGAGGTCTGAGGCTGAGCCTAGGGCACAGTAAGGGAGCAGTCTGTGGTCACACAACTGTGAACCATGTTTCAGACCCAGTTCTGGTGGCTTTGGCAGTGGAAGCCATGTAGGACGAGCCAATGGGCAAGTGTGGTTGTGTCCTCAAGACCTCCTAACGAAATCATTCCCAAGGTTTTTGCTTAGCGTGTTTGTCTCTGTCCCACTGAGAGGTCTTTTCTAAGGAAACCCCATCCAGAAATGATTGTGCTTGTTAAGAAACAGGAATTACTTACAAAAAATGATAATGGTCACACCAGTCCTCTTCTCTTGTGTATCAGGTCTTTTTTTTTTTTTTAAGATTTTATTTATTTATTTGACAGAGATCACAAGTAGGCAGAGAGAGAGAGAGAGAGAGAGGAGGAAGCAGGCTCCCCGCTGAGCAGAGAGCCTGATGCGGGGCTCGATCCCAGGACCCTGGGATCATGACCTGAGCCGAAGGCAGAGGCTTTAACCCACTGAACCACCCAGGCGCCCCTGTATCAGGTCTTTTGATGAACTTTTTTTATGTGTTAATTCATTCTGTCGTTTTAACATCCCTATAAGGTAGATGCTTTTATTATTCCTGTTCTACAGACTGAGGAACCTGAGGGGCAGGAAGGTCGATGAAGGTTATGTAACTTACCCAAGTTTGCGCAGCTAGAACGTGAAGATCACATTACTACGTCACCATAGGATTTCTTTCCCAACGACGGCAGGAGCCAGGGATGCAAAACACCCATTCGTCCAGCCTATGAATATTATACTTTTATTAGTCTGTACTGTTTTGAAATCAGGTGGCAGTCGGAAAGAGAGCAAGAGGGGGAGATTGCCAGGACTGTGGATTTTCAGAGCTCAGAGAAGACCCCGTGTAAAGCCAGTCCCATCCTGCAACTAGGGTACTCCCTACAGAGGTTGCCTTGAGTTTCACAGGTAGAAGATCCATAGAACCTACAGGAATGTGGATAAACTAGTCCGTGTCATCTCTGTGTGAAATGCACTAGGGGGAACTGGTATTTGAGAAAGTTCCAGTGAAAAACCTGGCTCTCATTTGGTGATGATCTACAGCTTTTCTGGTCATTAGTTCTCTGGCTTTGAATTTTGGCTTTTCCTTCTTTTTTCCTTTCATTACATTCTCAGCAAGAGAATAGATACCCTCATAGGATGATCAAAGCCCAGTTAAGATTTCATAATTACCAATTGGTAATTAATCTGAATTTCGGTGAATGCTAGCTAAGTCAGCCAGTAGATGTTTTTCTTCATCATACTCCCATTTGAATCCCAGGAATGACTCAAGAAATGTACTTCTTTCCTCAATTAAAATGGAGACAATTTTGCTTTTTTTTTTTTTTTTTTTTTGTGGGAGGACTGGCTTTACAAGAAGGTGACTTCGAAGGAACTGGTATTCTGGGGAAGAGATTAAACTATAGAATGGTCTTAAATGTGTGTTTTAAATAATGCTGACATATTTTGTTGATGCTGGCTATTTTATTTGATTGCTATCCGTTCTGAAGTCTTCCCTTCCTTTTTCCTCCTTTGAAATCTGTGGGTTACTATGGAAACAGTGTTGTTTTGGGTTTGGGTGGAGCTGTATCCACAAATGCAGTATAAAGTCATTTATAAAATGGGTTAATATTTATTCTGGCCGGGCCTATATGGGACCTGATGTAATGATAATCATGATCACACATGCAGAATAAATTTGCACTTTTATTGTTATTTTCTTAGCCTGTCTAAATGTGTGCAGTTTTGCTTGGAATGCAGTGTCATTTCCTCTCTGATTTGGATATTGCCATTTAAAAGCCAACACCCAGCACTGGTGGAATTGCTCAGAGTTGCGAGTGCCCTGCCGGCCTCAGACATCCCTGCCGCTGGGTTTTCACTGAGGAAAAGGCCCCTGGGCTGTCTTTTTGGGTCTTGCTCCAGTGCCCCCTTGCCAACTCGGTCCTGCTCCTTTTTCTGCTCAAGCAAGTCATCTTGACAGCTTCGCTTCAGGAGCGTGGTTGCGTCGGGTCCCTCCCCTTTCCCGTTTGCGCCTGTGTCAGCGCTGCGTTGCCAGTATTAAAGACCTCGCATGACTCAGGATGTACTAATGAAAGTACGGTGAGAGATGAAAGCACCAGTGACTTGCCCAGCCCCAGGTGGAAGACAAGGAAAGGGTAGGGATTCTGGGAAGGTTCCAGAGACTATCCGCGAACATGATGAAAGTGTGAGCGGGTAGGATCTTTGCGGAAAAGTTAAAGGAGTCGGAACCATTTAACCTAGAGAGGAGAAGCCGAAGGGTATGTGTATATGCGAGGGGGCGTTCTGTTCAGTCTTTGTACACAGGAGCAGTAATTATAAGGAAGGGATGTTCACCCTTTGGCCTTCTAAGACCTGCCATTAGGAAGACATTAACTGTGGAAGAGCAGTCGAGATGACTGCGTGATGTGATCCCACGCCAAGAGTCTTTCGGAGGTGGCCAGACTCTGGAGTAGGATGCCACCCAAGAGAAATGTCGGGGCCCCTCACCTTGATGTCAGTTAGCCGAATCGGAGGCAGGCGATCTGGCGGTTGGGTTGCAGATCCTGTTGGAAGGCAAGCGGTGACTTAGAGAACCCCGCAGCGGCTCATTACAGGCTCCTGAATTCATGTTTATATTGTCTTATTGTGATTGAGTTTTTGAAATTCATTTTTTCAAATGTTTTGACAGACATTTTTAACTCTCCAAAAAAGAACACAGTAAAATAAAAAAATTTGCTCCTCTGAGGATGAAAAACCCCACAGAGTGAGGACTGTTGGATTGGTATCCTGATGTTAAATTTAGCCATGCTGTCTACCTTTTATGATATCTCAACTAGGGTGGGATCTGTTTTTCAAAATGCATTCCCATTCAGAAGAGGGTTAGTAGCTCCCGAATGGACTGGGAGGGTGCTACATTTGGGAGGAACCGTAGGGATTGTCTAGATAGTGGTTCTGCTGTTTATGGCCTGAGCATCAGAACCGCCTGGAAACTTGTTAGAGAGGAGAATCCCCGAGTCTTACCCCAGACCTCCATAACAAGAAGCTCTGAGGAGAGAGGTCCAGCAGCCTTTGTTTCAGCAAGTCTTCTGCCATGAGCACAACCGGTCTTGACCATCCCTCGTTCACTTAGAATGCTAGTGGAATAAACTCTTGGCTAATTGACAATCAGTGTCACCGTTGTCGTGGTGACCAATTAACCTGACCTAGGAAAAAGAAAGTTTCTTAGCTAGCCACAGGCTGCCCCCAACTGTCTTGAAAGGTATTTTTTTTTCCTTTAACAAAAAAGCTGTCTTAACACAGCACAGGGCCCACCTTTCTCAAGAGCAGGGAGGAAGAAGGTCCTGTGGTAATGGGCCACCGTCTGTCAGTATAATGCATTAAAATCATTTTTATCGCTCATTGTTTGTGGGCGGTCTTTCCACCCTCCGTCTACCCACTCACCTTCCCAGGTGTCCTTCTGTCCCTCCATGCAACAGTTATTTGTTGGTTATCCCATTTTGTTCCAGGTGCTGCGTAGTGAATGGAGCAGAAGGAAGAGAGTGGCCATCCTCTGAATGTTACTGGTATCTTTTCTTTCCCTCAAATTCGTACCATCTGTAGTGCCCAGAGCCCAAGTACCCAGTTCCCTCCTTAACATATTTTTTTTTCCTTTTGTATTTTTGGCCTTGGGCTATTTAGCTCTATGGCTTACTAAATTCTTCGGCAATGATATGTGTTTTCTCATTTGAAGCTAAGTGTTTATTAACTTGTAAAGACAAATAATATATCCACGGATAAGCGTCCCTCGAGAAACAGAGAAGTTTTCATCCCTTACATTGTGTATTGTGTTTGGGTTGGTACCTCTCTTGTGAGGAATTAGATGGTGCGGAAAAGGAAGACACCACCTCTTGCCCTAGCAGACCCTTTTATGGCCCTCCAGATGGTGGGATGTATCTTTTTACATTCTTCCAACAGACCCAAGGGTGGGGCTCCAGTACCCACACACACCGCTGACTCAGCATCCCTTCAAGTCCATTGTCTTGTGTCCTTTTCTGCACCCCCCCCCCCAGCTATTTTCTCAATGGAAGAGGAAGGGAAAAAAAAAAAATCCGCTGAAAACAATCCAATCCTGATCAGATTCGCCTAGCATAATAAACGCTTGTTTGGACATTGCTTGGACTGTCATTTTAGCAAGAATCTTCTGTTTGATTAAATAGCTTCTCTGTTATGTATTGAACAAAATGAAATGTATGTCATAACAGATATAACTAGATGATGACAACTTTTCTTGACTGTGAATTTCATTAGAGATATACATTTGTGTTGTATCCCTTTGAATGACAGAAGTTGACAAATAGCTGAGGAAAGTTGTTTTCTAGAGAAAAGTTAGCAGCTCGGCCCTGATCAGATTTTCGCAGCCCGACGACAAGAATGAGGACCGCTAGAAAAGCAGGAGAGGGTGGGGGTCGATGAGTGGGGCGACGGGTGGGGAGAATGTATCGTCCGTAGCCACTCCAGGAAGGCCTGGGGGAGGCTGGCCGTGAGCTGGCATCTCCAGGCCCCAGGTTACTGTGCAGACTTGTTCGTGGTCATCAGCCTCATAAATATTTACTTTTACCTGCCCAGCATGTTTCTGGGATGGGTTTGCTCATTTACTTACCCCGTGTGTCCCTACAATGTACAAACTACAAACTGGATCCTGGACAGTAGGAGTGAAAATGGGCAGAGTCCCTGCCCTCATGGAGCGTTCTGCGAATAAATGCACGATTTTGGTGCCAGAGGTCTGGGAGCTCTGCATGGGGGACTGCAGAAGAATATTCAGAGGGTAGTCTCTGGGACTGGGGTACTTAGGTTAGAGGACTCACCAACTCTCCCGTCCTGGACAAATCTGTAAATCTGTAAGCACGCTCTGCCTCCATTTTCCCATCTGCCAAGTGGAGAGAGTATGAATAGCATACTCTTCATAGCATTAGTATGAGGCAGATGTGACAAGTCTAGGCAGACTTTTTTTCAGGTACTTATGTAGAATTACTCATTTGATTAACATGTGTTGGAAAAAAAAGAACAACCCTACGCCATTGGTACTTTTATCTGCATCTTATAGATAAGGGGATGGGATCAGTTGGAAAACAGCTCACAGGAGGTTCTGTGAGGAGAAGGGGGCAGAGTGGAGAGTGGACATCAGACAGTCTGGCTTTCAGAGTCCCCGCTTAGTCCCTGCTTGGCGCAAAGTTAGTTCTCTGTAAATACCACCGTGTAATGCAGTCAGGGTCCAGGTGCCCCAAGGGAGTGACTGCTGAGCTGAGATCAGAGAGACCATTTGCTAGCTTTCATTCGTTCTCACACTCTGGGGGTGAGAAGGGTAAAGCAGAAGCAAAATTCATTCCTGGTGCTACCTGTGGAGAAGGGCTGTCTTGGAGGAGCCAGGTGGGGAGGGCGTAGCTTTGTTTGTTGTCTTGACTTTCCAGTTCCCAAGAGCCCAAGGCTTCCTGGCCCTGTTCAGTCCCCCGAGGAGGACAAGATGGAACAGTAGTAACCTGGCCTCTGCTTCACCTCCCCCCCTCCCAGGAGAACACTTGGAGGAGACTTCCAGGGTTTTCCTCCTCTTTAGGGGTTGATAACTTTGACAGTTGGCCATGAGCCCCATGCTGGGATGAGCAGGGCATCCCAGGAGGTGCAGATCCCCCGCTCCTGACTCAGACTGCCTGAGTCCTGTGGGCAATCACCTGGTTTTCTTAAATAATGTATCCATTTTGACAGACTGGTAAGCTGGCCTCCCAGGCTTGCAGAAATGTATGCTTGATATCATTGCTAAGTACTGCTCAGGTGAGCTCTCCTTCTGCCTGTTCCTTCCTCCTTCTCATCATCAGTACCTTTCTTATTACAGAATATATGCCTCTGTAGGACATGTTCTTTGTTCTAGACTTTTCTCATCCATGTCAGGCGTAGCCAGACAGAGCTTCAAGAAGATGATTAATTAGATAGAGTTGTGGTAAGGGGTCAAGACATAGTAACAGAAGTCACCCTCGTGACTGCTTCTGTGCTTTCCTCTGACAATGCTTTAATCAAGGCATAACAAGACATTTTACAGACTGTAATTGAAATTACAGCACCCCCGTGAGGTAGGCATTATTATCCTCATTTCTCATGGGGACGGAGCCCAGCCTGGGGAAGCTCAGCATCACCAGTCACATGTTTGCCATTGGAAGAGCCAGTTACGCCCCCCCCCCCCCCACCCCAGCGAGGGGTGTGTTCCCACACCAGCCTTGCCTGAGCAGGGCCTGAAATGTCCTGAACCCACAGCCACCTTTTGCCCTGGTGACCTGCTGGTGGGAATACCCGCCTCTCCCGCCCCGCCCTGTAGTCAATGGCGAGGTCTGAGAGTGGCAGACAGAGAGGTTTTCTATCAAAAGGGCACAGAGACCAGGGGCCTGGGGTTCAATAAAGCACTGGACTTTGAGGCAGGTACCTCTCGGGTGAATATACAATTAGTGGATTTATTTGTGGGGGTTAGGTGGGTTCATGTGTGCTGCTGGGGTTGCCCGAGAGTTGGAGAACATTTGTGGAGGACAGCAGCTTGCTGGGTCACCTTGAGCCATAAATACAAGTCACATGTATATATTTGGAGTTCCTTAATTTGGACCAGAGGAAGCCACATCATATGGAGATTTAAAACACTGTAGGGTACCTGAGTGGCTTTGTCTGTTAAATGTCTGCCTTTGGCTCGGGTTGTGATCCCAGAGTCCTGGGATCGAGCCCTGAGTTGGGCTCCTGACTCAGCGGGGAGTCTGCTTCTGTCTCTGCCCCTCCCCCTGCTCATGTTTTCTCTCTCCTCTCAAATAAATAAATAAAATTAAAAAAAAAAAAAAACAACTTTGTAGGTGGTAGCTGGCTTGAATCTTCCATTATGAGTGTGGAATACGATGAAACTAAATGGAACTTACTCTGAGTGAAGTCCAGATTTCCAACACAGATGAGACGATTTTCCTCTCATATCTTAATGCATTTGTAAACATGATGCAGAATTTGGTGGAAGACACTGAACTTCCAAGTGTACGTGAATGGGCTCCCCTCCATTACATTTTGTATTAGCCAGTCAGCCGGTGACTGGAGCTTCCCACGCTGTGAACACTGCCCTCCGAGTCGGCCTGGTGTGAAGACATGATGGTATGAGGCCCCGTGTGCCCCTGGAAAGCCTGGAGCACTCCTGAAGGCAGGTGGAAGGTGTTGTTTGAAGTGAACCATGTTTTATTCTTCTCGAGAAATTCCTAAGCTGCTTCCGTGACAGGGACATCTAAACAGAGTAACCGGATTCCCCTGCATGACTGACGTAGGTTTACACAGTCTCCAGTTTTGCCCCCATTTCAAACAAAATGGTAAATAATTTCATTTCCAGGCAAATAACAATCCCATTTTTCTATCCTGGCGGGTCTTATTTTAATGAGCAATTTGCTTTATCCCGTAGTACATTAGCAGAGTGTTTCCTGATCTTATGCAGCAAGTGTTTACGTACAGTCCTGTAGGGTCTTGACAACTTTCTCTCACTGAAGAGGACATCATTTAAGGCACGCACTCTTATGGGAAGGCCCTCCTAGCCCTCTGGTAGTCTTGATCCCTCCCTCTCTCTGAAGGGAGGGCCACATATTTTGCAGAAGGACAAGAGCCCGTTTTTAGACACTCCCCAGGAGACTCCGAAGCTCAGCCAAGCTCCCTGGGTAGGAGTATTGGGAAGTGATGACACCACAGACCTGTGGTCCCATCTTTTAAGACTGATGTCTCAATATGGCAGTGCCTGCAACGTGTCTCTGATGTCATGTGTGGTTGCCACAAGCGCTCGTCCCGGTGTCATTGGTCGGCCTGGGTTTTTAGACAAGATGCCACTTTGACATTTTACGCAGGATGAGAATAAGTTCATCAGCCTACCTCATTCTAATACGAAGCAAAAGCCATTGTGACTGAAACAGAGAGTTCAGTGTGACTCACTCCACCATAAAATAGGCTTTGTACGTGGAGTTCTGAAGAGATTGGTAACTTGGGGGCACCATTTTATTTTAGTCAGTGCTGATAAAAGTCAAGAGCGGACCAAGTCTCTTTGAGCCCCATGAATGAACAGTAAGACCTCCCTGCCCCCCAAAAAGCAAGGTCCGAGCATCGATGTTGAAAGTCGCAGATTGCCAGATGAAGCTATTTTGTACAAGTCTTTGTTGTCATTTTACCAGCTGTTTCTCCCTCCTTTAGCTTGTCAGTGCTACTCCCACCAGTCCAAGGCAGCGCCATCAGACGATTATATGAAAGGAATTTGATTTAATTCCCCGTATCGTTCTTTTAACTAGAGACGGCGTAAAATCAAATTTGGCTAAGCTTACAAGGGTGCCATTTAGAATGATGGATTCTCCCAACTACCAGCACACGGTGTAAAACTTTTATTTTCCCCTTGCTTTATTTTAACTTAAACGTGTCCCTCGGAGTGACTGGACTGTTCACAATGTATATTTCAAACAGCTAGCAATGCCCTCTGCTGTAATTGAAACTTCCAAAAATGAGCTGTACTCCAACTTTTAAAAATATTATTTATGACCTAAAAACCCTCCCTCCTCTAGACGAGGTAAATGGCTTGCTAATATCAAGAAGATTGGACCTGATTTATTATTTTAGGATCCACTCACACATTACCTTGCTTCTTAAGTTCTAATAGTCAGGAATGTTGTAAAAAATAAAGCACATCAGCTTTCATTTCTTAAGAAAATTGAAATCAGCTTACCTCCCAGATTAATTATCTAATTCCTCTGAAATCAGACGTGTTTTTCTGTGTGTTTGGTTTTCTTAAAAAGATTGGAAAGTGAATGTTTCGTTCTAGCAGTGCTTGAATTCAGGGCGCTTAAAATGATTTGATTTTGAGCGGGGTACTTATTGGCAATGATGAGATTTTTAAAAAATCTGTATTATGTGAGGGGCAGAGATGAAGAGGGAGATTGTCTTTTACCATTCTGTTTGTGACGATTATAAACATCTTTATTAATTGGCAAGAGAAGAAAGCTCTCTTAGGAAAAGAAATAGAGAGATCCCTTCATGTGTTCCCCTGTAGGAGTAATTTTTACCCCTTGTCCAGTATTTAAATACCTCTTAACTGCTAGATGTCCATCTGCATACCCTTCCTGGGTCTCTAAACTAGTGTATGAAGCATGACCTTGTAACTTGCTTTGTTTATACATCTGTCAGGACAATATGTTATCTTTCCTTAAAAATGCAAATGTGCTCCCTGCAATACAGAGCTCTTCAGTCAACAAATAAATTGAGGTAAAGACTGTACCTAATACCCATTTAATTTAAATTCATTTTATAAACATAAAGACGCCTTTTAAGAGAAGCTTTAATTCCTACTAGCACCTTGATTTGTGGTTGCCATGGAGAATCAAATCTGTCATTTGACAAGAAAAGTCACCCATTTATGACAGCACTTTATCTTGTCTCTCCAGGGGAAGAAAATGTCAAAAGTGAGAGCAGAAAAAAAATAAAGCCTTGAAACACCAGAATTTCTTGATTTCATTTTTATTATTCAGCTATCATATCCTTTCTGATAATAGCAACTTGGTGAAAATAAATAATGTTCCTACAGTAAAATCAAATATTTCCTATTGGAATGGACAAGGTTCTTTGTGACTGTCAGTGCTGTGAAGTCTGGCAAGAAATAGTGTTATTAGATAAACCTACGGTGCCCAAATCCCATTTTCTTTTCATTATAGTGTCAAAATAATTATACCTGTGTAATTTGGGTAAGAAATTGCAGAATAAGTAAAATGGTCCATTGCAAGAGATTGCTTTACGCTTGTGTTCCTTACAGGGTGGGGTTTCTACCAGCTGAAGAAATAAATGCTGGGCGAAAAGTATTTTCATTTGAATAAAGATGTAGAGTAGGTCTTCCATATTATTTGCTAAATGGGTAGGTAAATGCTGTATTCTGTTACTTTCCCCCACATACCTATTTTGCAAATCAGAGTAAAAAAGGTGGAATATTTCACCTGGTCATGAACTGGGATGTTTTTTGTATTTTCCCAAAGATTTAAAAAAAATATTTCATCTGATCTCATGCTTTTGGGCTTTTGAAAACGGAGTTGCACTTTAAGAGACTGAAAATATTTAAGGTTCTGATCCAAATCTGATCCATTGATTCCTTACAGCTTGCCACGTGCCCGTGTAATGCTTGTGTAAGTACTATGTATATGGACACATGTATGTTGGAAGGATATTTGCCTGCCTGCTGCATTCATAGTTAAACTCTGACTCTTTTTTGAGATTTGCATTGCATTAAACAAAAATGTTGGCGTTCCGCTTTGATAAGCACATGAAAATAATCTGGGCTGCATCTTTCTCGAGGGGCAATGTTTTTTTATTGTTGGAGTATTATACAGCTTGATGTGGTTCAGAAATGAAGTAATCTTGTATCGATGAGATAGCATTGTAATAGCAAGCCCTTTAGTGAAGATTTAGTGTAAATATCCGACTGGTAGGGGAGCTGGTTTCTGGAACAGTTGTGCTTCTAGGAGATTACAAAAATGGAGAGGAAAAAAAGAAAGGGCTGAACTCTCATTTTCCTGAAATTGGCGCGTGGTGCTGGAGTTGTAGCCAATGCTGGTTGGGATCTGCTGTGCGGAAGCCTCCAGCCCCATAGTTCCTGTTCTGTGCGCCCATGCGGGGGATGGGAGGCAGGGCGTGTTTGCTGAAAAGAGGAAAGTGGGGAGACAGAATGACTATGACTTGTGGCGAACAGTCCGCCCAATAAATATCATTAAAAATGTAATTTACACACATCTTATGATTGCCTCAGTCGTGCATGTTGGACCAACTGCGTATTTTTACCCAGTGGCCGAGCCATTTCCCTTACTGTTTGTGTGCATGGGAGTTCTCAGTTTGTCTAAACGTGAGACGTAATACACTGAAGTATGCTTTAAAGGGATACGCTCGGAATACGAATCTGCAGATGCACTATGGTTCTGAATTAAATGCCCTCTTGTTAATTAACAGTTCTCTGTTTGGTCATCTCCTTTGATAAAGTTGTTACTTTAATTTCATGGAGATGCAAATGAAGATGTGGACAGGACCCCCATCAGGACTCGGATCTCTCCTCAGTGATCACTGAGCACTGAGTATGTTTGATGTGTGTACCTGGTAGAATGTGTCCACACCGACTGATAATCAAATGGCAATATAGCACCACAGTCAGAATTTACCTAGATGTTCTAGGATTGTGTGTCTAGCCATGAGGAGGATTTGCCTGAACCCAGTGTGCCTACACATATTAGGTGGGGGGTGGGGGGGCTTGGGGGGACTTCTATTTTATTAGATTTTTAATCTTTAAGATTATACTTGAATCTTATTAATACAACTTTTTGTGATTTCTGATTTCTGTGAATTTGTGAATGCTTTTCTTTATCTGTTTTTTTAAGTTTCCTAGTGAGGATTAGCAAAGACATTTAAGAACATGGTAAAGATGTGTGAATGATAAACTCTGCCTTCAGCAGCCTGGAATTCTGTTAGCACTCTCAAATACCCATCTTTATATTCTAGCATGAGAATCCGTGTTTGTGTGTTCTCCTTTCTTTGAGGGTAAGTGACACATGTCTAAGATAAGTTGCCAGGGCACTCCTTTTCATATGGGGCATTTTCTTTAGCAATAACCTACAAACACCCTTTCTTTAAAAATAAAGCTACTGATACTAGTTGACATAGACCTTTTTTTTTTTTTTTTTTTAAAAAAAAAAAAAAAACAGAAACAAACCAACCCTGACTTGCTGGTATCCCACAGGTTGGTTTGAAGAGGCTTTGCCCTCTTGTTAATAATAAAAAAAATACTTAGCATATTTAGCCCTTGCTGTATAGTTGAGTCATTGTGTAATTTAGGTATCTCACAATATTTCTATGAAGTAGGAACTGCTGTAATCCCCAGGTTCCAGGGAAGAAACTTGGGCTAAAGAAGGTACATACACTGTCCTGAGTCCCATATGCAGGGAGGAGCTGGGGTTCGAACAGCCTGCTCTCACGGCCCCCAAGGGGAAAAAAAAAAGAGAGGGCCAAGGGTCAAAGGAACACTTAAAATAAATTTTGGTCACTGTTGTGATGCTACCAACTCGTGTAGAACGTACCAGTTCAGTACATTGTGAACTAAGCCTCATGTCTGAAAAATTAAGAGTTTACAGGAAAAACCGGCACTTTTCTCTGAATGTAGCTTCTTTGCTTCTGCAATAATGAAAGTAACAGAAAACCTTATTTACATTTCAGAAATAGTTTCCTCAAATTTCCTGTTTTGCCAGGCTTTCGTGTGTCCCCCCTCTCTTTCTCTTTCTTTGTTGTTCCTGCTGCCCACATAGAAAGCCAGAACAGCTCGTTTGTCGACTCCACCAAGAAGTACGAGCACGAGCACGACAGGCCTGGCCGGGGAGGGGCTGTTGCTGCCTCCCAGATCCTGCGGTCCTCAAAGCAAGGGCAACTGCCGTTCTTTTCACAGACGGGCATTTTCACAGGCATTACCGCCTTTCGAAACCTCAGCTTGCCGTGACTTTAGGGCCGAGCTTTTTCGAAACGCTTTGTCCAAGGTACTATACCTGAAGGCTCGCTTTATTGTTTTATTCATGTAGTCAAATTATAGTCATGTCCTAATAACTTAATTGAATGAAAAAACACTTTGGACTGAAAAGTGAAATGGTGGTGTTCCGTGGACAGTCTTTGCATCTCCCTGCGGCTCTGCCGTGGCAGATAAAGCAAGCGTGAGAGCGTGTGGGGCTCTCCCCGTGTCCCCGCCCATGACTGTTACTGACGGTGCTTTTCTTTTTTAGGGAAACTGCATCAGGGAACTTGAAACTGGTTGAAGTATAGCCCTTTACAATATTTTGACTTTTCATATTAAGGAGGAACATTTGGGTTTTCCTCCCAACTTAAAACTTGGGGCTCAGGGTGCTTGGGTGTCTCAGTGGGTTGAGCCTCTGCCTTCGGCTCGGGTCATGGTCTCGGGGTCCTGGGATCGTGCCCCGCATCGGGCTCTCTGCTCGGCGGGGAGCCTGCTCCCCCACCCCATACTTCTCTGCCTACTTGTGATCTGTCAAATAAATAAATAAATAAAAATATTAAAAAAAAAAACCAAACTTGGGGCTCTAAAGGCATGAAGTGAGGGAGGGACTGAGAAGCAAATGCGTCTTCCTTCTTTCTCACAGTGCAATTAGTGAATTCTTTGAAATGCTAACCCAGTTCAACACTGGACAGTTTTCATCGTTTCATCCAGTTTGTATCAAAAGCAGTGTGTTCTTGAACATTTAAGGGGTTTTTATTTAGGGCCCCTTTGAGAGCTAGTTTTCACGTTTTCTTTAATTAAAAGGGAAGGGTGTTTAATGACTATAAGCTAACATGTAGTGGGTTATTTATTGCTACTTGTTAAAATCCGTTGGCTTGGATCTAGGTAAAGAGTGAATATTGGATTTAAGGACAGTGCTTGCGTTCTGTAGCTGGTCTGTTTATTTCACAGGGGTCTGAACAGAGAGACGTCCTCGGGTTGTGTGTGCCTCTGTCTTTCAGGTGGGGGTAGGGCGGGGTGGGACGTGCGCTCGTGCAGACATTTCCACGTCTGCCTGACGTTTTCTAAGAAGGGTTTAGCACTAAACGCTCATGCGGTACTGAGAATGCACACATTTTCTGTAAGAGATCGACTATTTGTAAGGAGATGTATATCATTCATAAGAATTCCACAACAGTGTCCCTGCCCCATTTACTCTGGGGCATATACAAAGCTATGACATGCTTTTTGAAGTTTCTGCAGAAAACTCAGTTGCACTATGTTGATCACGTTAGCCATAGACTGAAACCAGCCCATAGCTGTAGCCCAGAACAAGATGCACCATTCAAAGTTGTGCAGGCTTCTTAAATTGTAGCGGACCCCACAACTCCCTTAGTGCCAGTGATTCTGATTCATTGGATCTAAGAAGGGACTTAGAAATCTGTGGTCTTTGTTTGTTTTATTTTTTTTAAATAATTTAGTAAGCTCCTCTTGTATTCTGTAGACTTTTACATAGGTTCTAGAAGTCACAGCATCATCCTTACGATCCCACGGTTAAGAGCAGTTCTTCTAGGTCAGTGTTCCTCATTGCTTTCTACGTATAGGACTCTGCTGCGGATTTTGTTAAGAATGTAGATTCTAAGTCTTTAGGTCTGGGCTGGGGCCTGGGACCCTACATCCTTAATAAGCTTCTAGGTCATGTCCATGCTCTTTGTTTGGGCCACACCCAGGACACCAAGATGCAATCACTTTTATGGCAGAGTTTCTGAAAAGGAAGGAAAAAATTTAAAGCAACTCTCTGGGTGCTTTTGTCTGTGTGGTTTTCTGTCGAACGCCTGTCTCTCTCTGCTTCGTCTCCTGCTTCAGTGTATAACCACGCCTGTGAACAGTAAGGAGTATTTTCACAAGAAGTGAAAATACGGGCGACGTTCCTCACGTATGTGGAGGCACAGAGGATCTAAATGAGCTCCAGCAAGCCAGGCTCCGATCATCCCGTAGGAGTGCAGTTCCCTCCACGGGATGAAGGGGCCAGTGAGATTCTCTGGGGGCCCTTTCTCAGACCTCTTCTGCTGCTGCTGTTAGGTAACAGAGCAGAGCAAATTCAGTCCTGAACTCCAGGGTCGCTGGGTTGGGGCATCTTGCAAAATGGAGGTGAGAGAAGAAATAATCTAGCGGAAGGCTTTGGCTGCTACAGTATGAATACTTGCTTTGTAAAGGATCTGACATTCGAAGAGGTGACTCTGAGTCACGCCTGCGACAGGGTGGTAGTCCCTTCCAAGCTTGATCTCTTCATTGTCTTAACTGCAGACACCTGGTTCATGAGGAGTTTGTAGGACTTTATCTCTTTGTATGAAAAGGGATGAGGGGAATCTTTACTTGAAGGCTTTTTTTGGCTATGGAAGGTGGGAGCTATGGAAGGCTGTTGGCATCTGAGCTTGGCACATATCTGTGGATTCCCTTTATTCAAGGACGCCTGGGAAGAGGAGTGTGACCGTTGGGTTCCATTCTAAAGTTCAGCCACATTTTGGGCATGCCGTGTCTTCCATGAACATAGGATTCTAGATCCTGGAGGTGATGGGGATCATCTCAGTAACTCTGGGCAAGATCTCTAGGTTGAAATGTGGGGGAGGTTGGTTTCTTTTCTTTAAAAAAAAAAAAAAAAGGCAAGAGACTCTTAAATGCGCTTTACGAGTCCATCACTATCACACACTCTTTGCTCCTTGGGTTGAAATCCTATTACAACTACCCTTTGATTCAGCTTATGGGCTGCCCTGATCACCCTGTGAATCTGCTTTGCTGTTAGGATAACCAAGAGAACCGGTTCTCAGAGTATCCATTTGCATGTGTCTTTCAGTCTGAAGAATGTGTCTGAAAATTCATGTTTTAAACCAGGAACTCCCTTGCCTGGTAGGCATGTAGGAAACTTGGAGTTGGTAGGGATGAGATTGAGGGAGGGATCCTGCTTTATTCTTGTTGTCTGTGTTTAGCTAGCTGTTACTGACATTTATCTCAAAGCTATATATGTGTATTCTTATTCTCTTTCCCCTTTCTTAGGAAATATGGAAGTAGGCAGTGTGGGAACATTGAGTAACTGGCTTTAGCGTCACTGAGTGTAATAGGGTCTAGAATTTGGGTACCAGAAGTAACTTGAGGTAGTCCGTAGTTCGGGGTATCAGACTCAGTTTGTTCTGGGGCCCACACTAGTGACTTGAAAGAAGTGAGCCAGCTGGTTGGAGAGAGTGGAGAACAGACAGCATCACTGTTTCACTCCATCCAGTCCAGGTGTTTCCAGGACTTGGGGCCACGTCGATGCCAAAAGACAGAATAGAGTCTTATTACCGAGAATGGTCTTCGAATACATTGGAGATTTGTTCATTTATCCAGGGGGCCTTCACCGAGAGAATGAGGAAGGAAGGGAAGGACAGAGACCAGGGTGTGGAATTCATTTACACTTTCTGGAAACACCGGCTGATTTTCCTAGTAGTGGAAAGCTATCACACAATGACATTTCATTGCACTTGACTTGGGAGGGAGGCAGGTGCTCCTACTCTGCAACCATCAAAGAATGATAGGTCTTGACCGAGGCAGTATCCGCACTTGAAAATGTATGCCGATCCCTCAAAGACCAGCCCTTTTGGCTATTAAAATATAACAAGACCCTCCTTTGGGTCGATAAGCCTGAACCTCATCATTTATCCCAGAGAGAATCAAATTACACCTAGAAACTCACCACTGCTGTGCCAGCTCTGAATTTTCCCTGTCTTGCCTTGCCGGCTCTTTGGATCTGCCTTTGTTGTTAAAAAAATGAGGTATCATGACCTGCGAATCCATGGGTTTTCCAAATGGCTACCTGTAAACATAGCTGCAACCGAATGGATACATTTACATTTGCCCCCTTGGCTTGGGGATTAACTCAGTCCTTAAACTCCTGACTTTTTAGTTTTGAGACTAATTTGTACAGTGTGTAAGGAAATTCTGTAGAGGAGAGCTTTTCGTGTTCCCTTTAGAGTTTGCTTTGATGGCAGTATTTCAAAAGATACATGGCGGTAGGTATTAGAAATAGATATAAATTCAACTTTTGGAGGCTCCAAGGGTGTTTAATTTTAGCGACCTCGCAGGTAAGACTTTTGCAATTGCACATACATCTTTACCTTATTGGCACTGACTTTTGTCACAGAGAGGTGTGTGACCACCTGCACGGGAGATGCACGCCTTCATAAACGAGAGAGGTGTAATTCTCTTTTCTTGGAAAGCTGCACCCCAGGAATCCATTGTTTTACTTGTGAATTACCAACCCGAAGGTAGCATGGAGTTAGCACATACATTTTTATTTGGGGTTTTGGCAGTTCCTCTTCTAGCTGGAACATTTTTCTTTTTCCCATTTGACAATGGCTTGGTAATTTAACACTTAGACAAACGAGACTCAGTTTGTCTTCCTTTATGGTTCTACTATGTCCCCCTCATTTTCTGTTCGCGTTTAAAATGGGGGAAGGCCCCTTGACGTGTTTGTCCCTCTGTTGAAAAGAAGACAGTCCAGCCCTAATGCCCTTGCACCATCCCTCTGCCTCCCAGCATCCTGAGCATTTCCAAAGGACGGGCACTTTAATTACTGTATTGTTCATCAGGTTAAATTGCATTTAATTGGCTTTGTGTTTTGTCTTTTTGTTTCGATGAAAGGAATATTGGGGGTATTTAAAAAAGCCCATTGAAATGAAGCTCTATCATTTAAAACACATATAAAAATTCTTTAAGATGGCTTTTATTCTGGATCCCTTTATCTTCCTTCACAAGCTTTCTGAGAATAAGTAGTGCATGTTGGGGTTTATCTTTGCTTTTATGTGCTCTAGCCACATGCTTAACATTGAGCACGTTTGAGTTGCATTTCATTGGGCTCTCACAATCCTTTTATAAAGGGACTGATCTGTTAACATCACCCTCTTTAGATCTAGCAGACAGGATGTTCCTCCATACAAAGAAGTGCTCCCAGTCTTTCTGGCCGGCTAGTAAGTGAATGATTTCAGGCCTGGTGGGCAATACTTGTGTCCATGCGTAACATAGCCCGACCAAAGTAGTAGGCAGCTGCATGTAATTTTGAACTCCACTCATTGAACTGTAATAAAACAATATAAGCACTGCTTGGGGGGAAGATTGGATGCAGTTATCCTTACACAAGGCTCGGGCATATGAAAGCAGTGCTGGCTGACAAGAGGATTTTGAGATTTGATTTTGATTGAATTGCAGAATTGAACAGGCCAGGAATGTCAGTGGAAGGCTAAACGCCTGTAGTGCCATAAAGTTTTATTCATGTGAGGCTTTCCAATATCCAGTAGATGGATTATTGGAAAAGGTGTCAAGGGACATGAAATGGAAGTGCCCAAAACATAAAATGTAGGCAGGAGGGAAAAATTACTTCTTGCTTAGTATATAATTAGGTCTAAAAAAAAAAAATTCTATAAAATTGTTTATTCTGCCGACCCCTCCACACCCCACCCCTCTTAAAGGAAAAAATAAATGACCAACTCATCACATTACTTATTTTATTCTTTCAGGAGAAATTGAATTTAACGGTATTTAGACAGGAGCTTCTCTTATGCTGTTCTTTACTTTTGTTCCATATTAACAGAGTGATAGGCTTCCTTCAAAAGAGAGAGGACGGTGAGCCAGGAGGGTCACTGTGCACTGGACACCATGACCTCTTCTGTTCAGCAACAGGAGAGTGGCCCGTGTTCACACCTCCTGACATACAGACACACTCTGTGCGGAATTGTGCCTGCAATTTGCATGGAACAGCTGATACCAGTATCCATGGGGCATTCGCGAGTGGTGTTCGTTGGTGATGAGTGAGCCCTTCCGCAGAGGAGTTACAGAGAAGGGTGGGTGGGGGAGAGCCAAGTTTATTACATTTTGTTCTGGTTCTTTACCTGCGTGCACTGTGTCTGCTCCCATCGTTAATGACGCCTGTCTAAAAATTTCCAGCATGGAGGTAGAGAAACACCTGTAATTTTTCAGTTTGGAATCTATTGGTTTAAACATTTTTTTTTTTTTTTTTTTTTTTGGTTTAAACATTTCTAAGCAAAGGGGTTTCAATGAAATCATCGAAATGAGGAATGTATCCAGTATGACAGTGGTATGCAGGTGTGATTTTTCTTTGTCCTCCTCCTACCCCTTGTTCTAATGTATTATGTATTTAGAAACATGTTTATTTGTAAATGAGGCTTTGTGAGGTTAAAACGGAAAACCAGAAAGGAAATTTTGAACAGTGAGGGCCTTCTGTTTTTAAAGCCCCTTTTCCCTTTTATGCTCAATTCTAAAGACTTGGCGTGCCTTAAGTTACCTTTCTGTTTGTAAAACTTTTATTTACACCATGTTCCATAAGATCTGTGTTAGAATGCATTTAGTTCTACTTTATTATTATTTAGTTTTTTCTAAAAATAAACTCTATGAATATTTATCTAATCAAACAATGACTCATTTACAAGCAGCCCTTGAAAAGAAAAAAGGAGTCTTCAATTTGAGTGGTCAGATTGCATGATCAGTAAGTGGCCCCCTTTTCTTTTACATTGCATTTCCTCTTCCTTTAGAGCTTAGGCAAAAATGACTGGGATTTTCTGCTGTTTATGGAGTTAAACTTAATTTGTGGGGGACAAGGATAAAGATTGTGTAGGAAATGCTCACAAAGTTGCACAGGGCTGCCTTTGAACTTGGTAAGATTCCAGGAAATTGTCCCTTGCCTAGGCCGCTCCCAACTGTGAAATTCTGGTCTTTCACAGGGAGAGATGTGTTATAATGTTACCCATGAGTTTACATCTTGGTACCTCCTCGCAAGTCACTGCCACACACATGAATACGTGAAGGTCACATGGGACTTCCGTGTCCCTTAACCATGGACGAGGGTGAGGCCGGCCGGGGCAGACTTTGTGGAGGCACTTAGTCTCAGGTGCTGACCTTGAGCTTGGCCTGATTTTGAGAGTGAGCACCTCTTTTGAGTTTGTATCCCCGGCACCTTACTTGCTTTCCCTAGCTCTTGGCCATGTATAATCCCTTTGGAAGGCTCCTTTTGGGCTGCATGTTTGCCATAGAATGAAATCTTTGATCCGGGTGAAGCACCTCTACCTTTTTGCTGTTTTTGTAATCTACCCCGTGTTTCTTATCAAAATTAAGAAAATGTGATTATACAGTAGTGTCCGATTACTGTTTCCATGCTGCTTTTCTGAGCTGGCAAGCATTCTGTTTTTGAACTGAAAAGCAATTTTGCATTAGGTCTGGTCATAACATGTATTTTTTTTCTTTGATCCCATGGGAGCTAGGGTTTGACATCGGCCAGCAAACTTCGCATGCCACACACCTCATTAAGTTGTACAGTTGCAAATGGCCTCCGTTAAAAAGACATGTGCTGGCATCACCACACTCAAGTTTGCTAAGCAGGTTTGGAAGGATTAATACTTGGCAATTATTTGGCTCTGAAATTGTGGAAATGGTAATTTGGTGTTCAAAGCGGAGAAGTTAAGTTTGTAATGGGCATCTTAACTCAGGACAGTAAAGCAGTCGGTAAGAGCAGTCAGCCCCTGACACGGTTAACCACCACCTACTGGGTACGGATTTCCTGTTAGGTGCTCTCTTTGAATTCCTTCTACTTCATTCTCCGGGAAACCTGGTTTAGTAGGTTCCATTATTACCTACTGGTTTATAGATGAGGGAATCACTGCTTGGAGAAATGAAATCATTTGCCCAAGTTCACGGCTCAAAAACAACAGAGCCTAACCCTTGAGCTCTTAATACCAATTCTCGTAACCACTGCCTAACCCTTCCATTTATTGTTCAGGGACATTATTGCAGGTACGGTCTGCCTTTTGGAAGAGATACCAGGATTTCCCTCTTAAGTCTTGCTTCTATCTTACAAGTCAACAGCCTTATATCTCCACAACCTGCGGAGCGTGAAGTGCCCAGACCATGTCTTTGTAGACTCAGTGCGGTAGGATTTTGTACATTTCTTTATGGAAGCCGTTCAAAGAGGAGCGTATAAGGGAAAGAGAGGCAGTGGGAATGCTGAACTCTGGTCGGGGAGAACGTTCTCCTGCTAGAGCAGGAGGGAACTGTCAGTCACTAAGATTGAAGTGTTAGAGGGAGCCCGCTTCTGCTCTGGGGTCCCTCCCCGGGGCTGGCAACATTCGCTTTCCTTAGCAGGGAAGCGCTTGGATCCATCCAGCCATGAGGGGTTCCGTGGGGTCTGGCACTGACTGATGTGTGGTGTGTATGAATGAAGCCTCTTTCGTGAAGCTGAAATTGGTTTGAGAAAACTGGAAGAATGAGTCATTTCACGTTCTTCTCTCAGAGCATGCCTACACTTGCCTCTGGTTGATTGTAAAGCGTTGAAATTTCTCTGATCCTGAGTAGGACAAAAGGGAGAGAAACGGATATCCACCTTCCCGCATCCTGGTGAGTATGCAAGTTTAATAAAAATGTATTGAAAAGGCTAGATTCTTTTGGAAGAACTCTTCTTAGATCTGTTATAACCTGCGTCCTAACAGGTAAAGCACTCCGAGCGTGGATGGCCGTCCTTTGAATAACTTTGCTGTTAACATGAAGCCTCATCCGCATTTTTTTTTTTTTTAAGTAGTTTGCTATATGATAACTGGAATACAGGCCTTGTTGGTTTCATGTCTCAAATTGGCATTAATGCCGTGGAACAAGGCCCCCCACCTCTTTCCTTTCAGCTTCACTGATTTCCATTTGGATTAGACCCTCACTGCATGGGATCAGGTTGCCAGTCACTGCCCAGGTACCTCCCTTCCTCAGTGTGTTGATCTCTAACATGGGCATTATTCTTTGTTCACTCTCCTGGGAGCCCTGTGAATGAAGACGGTAATGGTGGCTGCAGAGCTCCTAGTCGTCCAATGGCTGAACATAAGCAGTGGTCATTAGTGGTGTCTGCGGAGAAGTAGTGTAGACAGAGGTGGTCGGGCCATGAGTACGTTTTGTTTGACTTGCACGGTGTTCTAAATAAGATGTTTGAATTTATCACTTATATTTCCTGGGCTTTCCTACGAAAGGCCTGGATTTCTGGTTTCTTCTGACCAATCAAAAGGTGTGGGAATGCCCTCCTTTCCCCCATGCGAGGGCCAGGGTGCCCCCTTGGATGGCGCTTGTCAGGCTGTTCTGTTAGGGATGCCTTCTACCAGTCCCTGGTGTTTGATTCCCTGCCTGACTGCGTTTTCCCTGGCCCCTGTGGGCACTTGAGTTTGCAACCGTGATAGAGAGTGTATCCTGAAATGTAGGTACGAGGCTACAGGAGTGTGTGGACAGAATCGGTATTGACAGTTGCTCCCGCTGGGAAATGTGCAACTAGATTTGTGCAAAGTGCCAGTTTTTTTAATCCCTTAAATGATTTAAACTTTCTGGAAGCTGTGCATCCCATAGAAACAATGGGATCCATAGAAAAACATACTCATTGGAGAATTACAAGGCATATAATTTTGTCTTTAAATTCTTACGAGTGAATTGTAAGAACATGACTTCATAGGAACTTCTGAGACATTACAGCATTTTAATAACCCTTCACTGCTACATGTGATGCTTCGTTTTTACTTTTATTAATTTTTTTTTTTTTTCCTGTGTGTGGTAGTGGGTGCCCAGGGCACCTCAGCTCTGTCTCCTCCTCCACCCTTCTGTGCCTCAGGCAAGCCGCCTTGTTCCCTCCCTCCCCAGGGCAGAGGCTCCAGGGGCATGTCCTGTCTGCAAAGGGTTTACGAGGTTCACCCACTCCTTCATTCTTGAACATGCTTTTTCCCTGCTCATTACCTTCCCTGTTTCCTCTCTTGCTGCCAACAACACATTATCTCCATCTACAACCTGGGCTGCTACCACCACCGCATGGGCCTGCATTTCCACAGTTAACATTAAAAAAAAGAAAAAAAAAAAAGGAAAAGAAAAGGAAAGGAAAGAAAAAAATCAGCAGTGCATAAGAGTGGTATTAGCTTCCTTAGAAGCCAATCTCGGCGAGGTGGCAGAGCCCCCATTTCTCCATGGGGCCCAGGATTCTTAGACAAGAGCAAGAGCTGTCTTCTTTTCATCCATTTATTCATTCACCTGTTCTTTCCAGTAGGTATTTATGGAATGCCCATTATGCTCATGGAGTGATGTTATCAATACTGTGTGAAAATAGACATGTGGCTTGGTCCCATTATACAGGCCTAAATAAGAAATGAAAGCTATCAAGAATGCAGCAAAGAAAGGCCCTTATGAAAGGACAGATAGGCTCTTATTTTTGAATGTCATGGAGTTCAAACAATCTTAGAATCTCAGAACTTGAGAAGTTCTCTGAATTAGGTTCATTTTTATATTTCAAAAACTTTGGGAGGCAGTATATTATGTCATTGAAAGGTAGCAAACAAGACATTGGGGCTGCCATTTGCATTGCCAACAATATGGGTGGTACCTATTGAGTTGTTCAGTGTACACCCTTCTCAGCTGTTCGGGGGCAGCCCTGATTCAGACAGAACTGAATTAGAGTTCTGCTTTTGACACATACTGTTAGTGAACCAGCATGTGTTTCTTTGGCTCTCCCAGATTGGGTTTTGCCTTCTGTAAAATGGAGGTTATTATAGCTGCCTCACAGGTACATAGGTGAGGACTAAGGGGAAGAGGCATATCAATGCCCTTTGGGTTGCGTCTGCTACATGGTCGAGAGATAGTCATCGTTGCTATAAGTGGAGGGAATGATCTCCTTTTGCATATCGTGCCCAACCCATCCACATGATGCACTTTGAAAAGGATATCCTTCACATTGGTTTTCTAGAAAATCGAGGTCACCGACTTGTTTCCTTCTTGAACCCTTTGCCCTGTGGTCCCCACGGCCGCCTCCCCTCTGCCCCCATCCCGAGGGCTGAGTTACAGCAGAGGCCTGTACAGAGCATCCCTTGCAAGTGTCAGTTGCCTTCTGTCTGCAGGAAGCCTGTTCGATTCGGGGAAGAAGCCGCCCTCCTCAGCCCTGGGGAGGCCCGTTGTGGGCTGGCCCGTACTAATACAATTATGAAGGTTAACAGGAAAAAGTGGGGTCCAGGAGCAACTCCAGGCAGCTGGCAGTCCTGCTGAATTGGAAGCGTCCCACCAATGAAAACTGTAGCAAGAAGCAAATTAAACCTCCTATCTGCCATCTCCCTCTCTTTTCCCCCTTTCCTGTTTGGACTTGAAAGGCGATTGGAGCCAGGGCCCTGACAGTTGACGGAAGTGCTGCAAGGAGAGAGTATTTATTTACAGTGAGTCGTGGCGATGCTTGTTCAGGATGCGGTTTCTTGCAGGAAGCTCTGTCCCCACCCCCGGGTTTGATCATTTCTCCAAAAAAAAAAAAAAAAAAAAAAAAAAAAATCCTTAATTGTTTGAAGCCTCAACTCTGACTTGGAGCAACACTGTGTAACCTGTCTGTACTTGGAGGGTTTGCCGAGTGCACCCATGTAGGAGGGCCTAGAACAGGGCAGGAGGCAGTCAGCCGGCCCAGCTCCCTCCAGATGTGTTTGGGCACAACAGTATAACCATTAAGCACTTAAAATAGGGAAGTAGGCTGAGTCTCATGTACTGTAAGCTGTGGTTGGCGTGGCCATCCCGATCATTCACAACAACCAGAGCCAAGTGAGGTGGTTGCGCCGGGTGCTTCAGGGAGAAATCCCTTTGAGGTGAAGGCAGAGGCTACATTATTTGAGTTGTGAACCAGTCTGGGCTGGGCTGGTGAAGACCCTTGCAAGGAGGCTGGGTGCCGGACTGCTGGTCCAAAGTTTGGGGTGCCTTTGGCCTTTGGGGGGGTCTCGTAGGTTGTTGGGGGAGGGAAGGGTGCCAGGGAAGCAGTATTCGGCAGAAGAGTTCATTCTGGTATTTTCTTAAGTTATCATACTATAGTACCTGGTGATTTTCTCATAAACTGAGAAACAGCCTCTGTTCTTTATAGAACATGCACACACGGTGAGGAAGAATCACAGAAGGATATAAAATGCGAGTGAAATGTCCAGGTTTGCAGCTCACTTCCCTAGTCAGTGAGTCCTCGGGAACCAGCGCCACCAGCATCACCCAGGAGCGTGTTAGATACAAGTTCCGGGGCCCCAGGAGGTACCTGCAGAATCAGAGATCCTGGGGTGTGGCCTGGAAATCGGTGTTTCATCGGTCTTCCAGGTGATTCTGGTGCTCGTTAATAAGTGAGAACAGCAGACGTAAGGGAGTGGCTCATGAACGTGGTGGTGGCTCAGAATCTCCATGAGGCCTGGCTTGTTAAAGCTGGGCGCTGGAGTCCCAGCCCAGAGATTCTGACTCAGTAGGCTGCTCACGAGGCCTGAGAATCTCCTTCCTTAGTTTCTTCCGTCATCGTCATCATCATCGTTATTATTATTGTTGTTGTTATTATTTGCCAAGCTTCCCCACCCACCGTTCCCTTCCCTTCAGGAGTTTTCTGTTAGAGTGATCTAGGATTCAATAAACCCTGACTTTGGGAGTGCCTGTGATTGTTGTTAAAAACAAATTCCAAACGCAGAACCAAAACCATGGGGTGGAGGCAGCATCTCTTACTTGTTGAGGCCGTGCCCAGTTGGGTACCTGATGATACCCACAATACAGAGGACCTTGGCACCCGTGTCACTTTTCCCAAATGTCCCAAGTGCTCAACTCATTGCAAGAGACTTGGGACTGATTTAAGCAACCAAGGAATTCATGCCTCCCTTTCAGAAACTCTTATAAGTCTGCCAAAATTACTTGGACCTTCTCAAGATTCAGAGGAAATTGCAAATGTCCTCCTGTAGGTGTCTCCCCCAAAGTGTTAGTTGATATCTTATTTATTTATTTATTTTTGGCTCCCAAAGATCTTTAACTATTTGCAAAAGGTGCTCGTTGGACATAATTTTAAGCGGATCGTCTTTATTTGTAAAGTAGGGCAGACAAAGGTGACAGGTTTTTGTTTCCCACCACTTTGAGGCTCTGTTGTCCTAGACAAAGTGGATACAAAGGCATGTATGATGTATGCAGTCCTTGTGTCAAGGAGGTTGCATTCTGGTTGGCTCATGGTGAAGACAAGAGACGTAGGTGAACTTACCACATAGACCTGGTACAGAAGGAAGGCAAAACTGGAGTGTATGGGAGAGCTTCACAGAATTGGTGCGCCAAGCTTGAGTGGGTTCTTAAGGATGAAGAGGAGTCGGCCTGGGTGGTTCGGGAGGACTCATTTTACGACCATGTTACAGGCAAGAGCCAGGAGCTGGAGATGTATCAGGCTCTGCCTCCTGAGATACTTCATGTTTGGGAATTCTTCCAAGAGGTTTGGGAGTGACTTTAAAATCATACTTTTAAAAGATTATAGGGAACTACAATGAACAGACATTATTATATCAGTTTCAGTGTGTACATAGTGAATCAACAATGATCAACATTACAAAATGCTTACAGTAAGTGTGGTCACTGTCCGTCATAGTACAAAGTTCCTATAACACTACTGACCTTATGCCCAGTGTTCTTCTTTCCAGCTGCGTGACTTACGAATTTTAAAACCGGAAGTGTGCTCCTCTTCATTCCCCCTTCCTGGTTATGTCCCTCCCCCAATCTAGGAGTGCCTTCTGAATTGGAAGATTCTGGTGAAGATACTAATGGCTACTTAGTGGTTAAGGCCCTCTTGATGTAAGTAACATTAGGCAGAATGGACAAACCTTTATAACCTAGAACAGTGGTTTATCTTAAAACTTTCCCCTTGAATCTCAAAGTTCTTTCATAGTTCGTGTGAGGTTGACAGGCTGCCCCAGTGCTGAAGGGGCTTGAGTGGGAATTGCTTGGTGTAACTGTTGCCTATGACAGCCTTCTTCCCAGTGTGTCTTGTTGAAGTTGGGTCTCTTGATGTGCTGCTCAGAATCCTAGAACACTGGGGTTTAGGAAGTAGAGGTAAGAATGCCACCCTGGCTTATTTAAAATCCCAGCAGTGGCCTTAACTTTGGATTGCTCCTTGACCTCTCCAAATGTGTTTCCCCAATGGGGCTAGGGTCGTAGCAGTATCTCACATACGACAGTGAGAACAGAATCAAGTAATGGGCAGAGAGCATTTAGCATCACACCTAGCAGATGAGTAGCTGCTTCCTCTACAGGCTGCTCAGAGACACATGTAGAAGGAAGACCAACACTCACCACAGACCTGGTGTCTGAATCCCAAGGCCAGTCTAGCGCAGGAATTTTCAACCTTCACACTGTTGACATTGAGGGCCAGAAAGTTCTCTGTTGTGGGGGTTGTGCTGTGCATTGTGGGATGTGTAGCATTGTCCCTGCCCATATCCACTAGTTGCCAGCAGCATTCCCTCCTGTCCCCTGTGTGACAGCTAAACTGTCTCAGATATTTGCCACACATCCCTTGGGGGGCTGGGGGTCAGCGGCACAAAATCATTTCCTGAAGAAAACCATTGATCCTGACCACACTGTATCAAGGGGGTGTGCCCTGATATGCAAATTTATTTACTCATGGAGGCACAGCTAAACCAGGTCTCTTACTGAGAACATGGAAAAAGAAAACAGGAGGGGCACCTGACAGAATGGTTTTATGCTGGTGGCCTCAGAGAATGCAGTTCATTTTTAAAACAGCTAGTACTTTAAAGTCCTGTCATCTCACAAGAAAGAGGAATTCCTGACGTACACGTGGTCATTTTCAAGGCTTTGCCTTTAATACCAGCTTCACTTCAAAATCCAAAGAACAGGGTCTTTGATTTTTTTCAAGATTTTTTTTTCTTTTAAAAATTTTTAATTGTGTTAAAATACATAAAACACGAAACTTACCATCTTAAACCATTGTAAAGTATACAGCTCAGTTCAATAGTGTTAAGAATACTCGTGTTCACATGATTGCGCAAGCGGTCTCCACAGCTTTTCCATCTTGCACAACTGCAACGCTCTGCCCATTAAATAGTGACTCCCCACCCACCCTCCAGCCCCTGGCACCCACCATTCCACTTTCTGTCTGTGAATCTGACTACTCCAGGTGCCTGATAATATGTGGAGTCATACATGGTTTTCGTTTCTGTAACTGGCTTATTTCATTTAACATAACGTCTTCAGGGTTCATCTGCGTTGTGGCCTGTATCACAGTTTCCTTCTTTCAAGGCTGAATAATATTCCGTTGTGTGTTTAGATCACATTTTGCTTATCCATTCATCCACAGGTGGACACTTGGGTCCTTTCTACCATTTGGCTCTTAGGAATAATGCTCCTGGGAATCTGGGTGTACAAATCTCTCTCCAGGTCCCTGCTTGCAATTCTTTTGATTATACACTCAGAAGTGTAATTGCTGGATTGTGTGATAATTCTTTATTTTTTTCCTTTTGGCCTTTTTTAGCCAAGGGAAATGGAATCCACAGCCCTTGGATCCTATTCATGCCCTTTCTTCAAGCTTCTCATTACCTTGCTACTGCCCTTGGCGCTGCTTCTCACCCCCTTGCTTGTACGCATGTGGACCCGCTAAGACGGCAGGGACCGGTACAGGGCAATTGCTTGCATCCGTGGGTCTGTGGTGGCCAGCAGCACTCGGGCAACTATGAATAATCACACTTCGATCACTCTGTCACCCGGATCCATGCTGCTTGACTAACCCCTGTGTCTGTGGAAGCACGTGGCCTGGCTCTCTCTTTGCCTATCTGACACCTACCTGGACGGTCACATCCCTGTGCAACGGAATGAAGAGGAAGACGTGTTGCGAGAAGGGCCATACCATGCCTTTTTCCCCCAGGAGTACTTTGGATAGCATCGCCTAGCTCCTACCTAAGGCTGCACTCCTTGCTTTCCTCTGAAGAGCCCTTTATCCCTGCTACCTTCCCTGCGGCTCTGTGGTCTTCAGAACTTCCAGCTGGGTGTCACCAGTCAGGGTGTGGAGGGATGGGTGGAACGTGTAATTTACTTATAAATATTCCGGTTCTGCCTTGACATTCTTGGTGTAAGAAAACAGGAGAGCAGAAAAGCAATATGTTGAAAAGCTTGTATCTATGGAGACTGCTTTCTTCCGCCCTTTTTTTTTTTTTTCCAATTAGACAGAAACCTCCCTAAATCTGTGTAATTCTGTTCACACAATGGGCCTACCAAGCCTAGTGCCTGAGGACTAGATCTTGGCCATCAATACCCCAGGTGTAAAAGTGAGTCCAAAAGGCCCAAGGGAGGGACAGTCCCAATATTTGGAGTCCTAAGTGGAGGGGAGCCTGAAGAAGGCGGCCAGAAGTCGGAATCTCTGCTGTGCTATGATGTTCAATCCTTTTGTGAGCCAGGGGTTCCTCGCTGATGGCCAGGAGGATGGAGAGTCAGTGGAGATAATGGAATGCACAGGGACTGATGCCACAGCAGGTGACTCTTTAAAGGTGGATAAATAAAGTGGAAATAGGACTAGTCTTGCTGTTTTCACATTTTTAAAAGTAATCCAAAAACACCAGTTCTTGCAGACCAGTGTAGCTTGTATGAAACTAGGTTGCCAGAAAATGAAGACTATGGGGCAACATTCCTTCCTCCCCTCCCCTCTCCTCCCTTCCTCCCTTCCCCCCTCCCTTCCTTCCTTCCTACCTTCCTTCCTTCCTTCCGAAATCGATTTTTTAGCAGCCAAGAATCCAGTGCTGAGCAAAGCCAGACATGCTGTCCATAAAGGGTCTTATGTTACTGCATCCCTTCTAATTCCTGTGAGTAAATTCGTTGGATGTGTGCATTTTCCTGAAGGTAATACATATTTCTGTTATTTTCCTCTTATTCCATTATTTTTGTAGAAATACCAGAGGTAGATTTTAGTGCTGAATCATGCAAAAATACATTACTTCTGAAAATAATTCTTTGTCATTTTCCTTTTCTCCTCCTCTCTTCAGAGGATCTTAGGAGCTTTCCTCAGTTTCCCTTCTACTCAGTCTCATTTAAAGAGCATTTCACCTGTTGGGAACAGGCTTTTCTTTTTGTCTGCAGGGGGATCCTATCCCTTTGGGACAGCTCCTTTTTTCTCTGATCTTTTTTTTGGGGAGGGGGGACATCTCCTGTGCCCCATCTAGACGAGTCAGCTCTGATTCCTGGTCTGTTAGTGGCTTCTTTTCTTTTCTCTTTTCTTCTCTTTTCCCTCTCTCTCTCTTTCCTCTTCTCTTCTCTTCTCTTCTCTTCTCTTCTCTTCTCTTCTCTTCTCTTCTCTTCTCTTCCTTCTTTACATCCAACCTGGGGCTTGAACTCCTGATCTCGAGATCAAGAGTTGCATGCTGTGCAACTGAGCCAGCCCAGTGCGCTGGGGCTTCTTTCTTTTCATTCCAAAGGTATCACAGGGCTTCTTCTTTGAGCAAAGGATAATCTCAGACTTGGAAGCTCATGCCCTTCCACACTTGGGCCTAAGTTTCCTGCTGGGTTGAGAGAGATGATGGTGGCAGGCCTTTGCCGAGTTGTATCACAGCCCCTTCCTCAGGGAACGTTCAGAGCCCTGCTGTATCTATATGCTGAGAGCCCGCTCTACTGTCCCCTTAAAGAGATTGCCAAATTTTAGTAGTGGATGCATTTTGTTTTCAGAATGATAATACCAAGTTTGTTTTCTATCAGCTTTGTATGTGAAGGCCTGTTTCCCCAAATGCCACTAATAAAGGATATTCTATGTGAAAATGTTTCCTAATTTGATAGGTAAAAAAAGAAAAAATATTGTCTTAATTGACATTATTTTGATGGGTAGTGGGGCTGCAGTTTTTGTTTTCTGTGTTTCGGATAGGTACCAAAGTTACCCCAAGTGAGATTGTTGTAGTAGACATTTTGCATTATTCCTGCATACACGTCTCCACTCAGGCTAATAAAGACTTAGAAACAGACTCTGGTTTCAGGATCTATCTGGTGCATTCTTGTTATCGGTCACTCTTTGAGGATGGGGGCTAGGTGTGGTTTATGACTGCCGTTGATTGAACACTAGTGGGCTGATGACGTTCATCCCTGAAATTTTTCTATTCTACTCTTTCTAGTATTATAAGAGGTTATGTGAATCTATTCATAAGGGTTTTATGGAAATATATGGCATTGTAATAGGGACCATATTTTATGAATCTGAAACTAGGATTTCTGATTTTATGAGAATGAATCATATTCATAGGGACAATGGGTGGGGCATTTGAAATGTGGACGGTAGTGTAAAATCCGGAAGACATTATCATCGTAAGAGTCAGCAAGTCCTACACTGTGATCCTCAGACCATGATTTCCTCAACATATTAATTTGTTCCATGCAGAAACTATTCTCTGGTTAAAATAAGCTGGGATGCACTGGTCTGTACCAGGCTGAATATATTTTATTTTATTTTTAACTCTAGGGCTTTTCAGACTTTAGTGTAGTAATATGCATTCTTGATCTCAGAGGGAACTCTGAACATAGGTAGAGTTTCCCAATTGAAACCTTTTTGGTGGGAATGAGGAAGGGGTTCGGGGACAATGCCTTTTTTTTTTTTTTTAAAGATTTTATTTCTTTATTTGACAGACAGAGGTGACGAGTAGGCAGAGAGGCAGGCAAAGAGAGGAGGAAGCAGGCTCCCCGCCAAGCAGAGAGCCTGACGTGGGGCTCGATCCCAGGACCCTGGGATCACGACCTGAGCTGAAGGCAGAGGCTTTAACCCACTGAGCCACCCAGGTGCCCCGGGACAATGCCTTTTGATGTATTGAAGGACACATACCAGGAATACAGTTTGGAAAGTGTTTCATTGGAATAATTATACATTTTTGCAGGACTTGAACTCACATTCTTGGGGGTTGAAAATCCAGAAATGTTTCAGTTGTGGAATGAAAAAGTGCTCATGTATGTGGAGCGTTCGTTCTTATCCTTTCTCTTTCCTTTCTTTTCCTTTCTGTTTTCTTTTTCTTTTGGCCTTGAAGTCTATTACTCTAAGTTCTTAAGAGAGAACAAGTGACAAAACTGAAAAAATCATTGTTTGCGTGTGTGTGCATGTATACCCAGGAGATAAACCCTGGCTATGGAGATGAATATTTATTGCTTCAGAGAATAGCTTCTCCCCTCCCCCCCCAGAATGAAAGGTAGCCAAACCAGTCTCATTGCTACATTTTGTTTGATGTTTCTTAACTTAAACATCATCTAGTAACGTTGATTTATTGACTGTATTGTGGGAGACGTCGAGTTGAGAAAGAAGGGCAGGTAAAAGTTTCTTGAATTCAAAAAACTCCACTTCAGTTGAACAGGAGAGAGGAAAACTGAAAATTGAAAAAAATAGAGGTATTTAATTGTCAATTTAAAAATGGAAGAAATGCCAGGAAGCTGACGTGTGAATTGGTCCCCTCCTGCCTGGCCGTAGGAGATCAAAGGAAAGAGACACACAGAGGCAACAGGGGTCTGTAAGTCAAGGGGTTTAAGCTCTTTTGGGGGTCCTGAGCCCCTTTGTGAAACTGAAAAGTTCCTCTGGGTGTTTGTGTAAAACAAAAGCTCACTCTTCTGCCCCCCAGAATTAATGACTTTGATGTTTGTTCACATTCACCTCTTCTCTGTTACCTTTAAGCAACAGAACATTCATGATGAAAGTGGTGTCCTCTTATCCCACAGCTCAGGCCTGGTCCCTCCTCCTCTCACGGGGTTCTACTCTGTCCTCTTTCTGGGGCTGCTGTTTTATGCACGTGGGTGTCTGGAAGAGATAGAATGTGCTTTTGCCTACGGTTCTTTATTTTGTGTAACTGGCGTCACGACGTGCCAGGGCACTCACGGTTTTCAGGCTCTGGCGTCAGGCACTTCCTAGACCCTGGAAGCCCATTTCTAGACTCTCATTGTAGAGGAAGCTAGGACTTGCACGGGGTCCGGTCCAGAGAGTGCCCTGTGACAGGCAGCGTGAAGGGGTCTCACTACAGCAGAACCAGGAGGGAGGGCTCTCTGGGGGCTGTGAGCCTGGTTGAGGCAGGGGAGTCAGTCCCTCTGGGGCCTTTAGAATTGAGGCCCCTGGCCTCACTCTTTCCTGTAGCTTCCATTTGTTATTTAACTCATACTTCCTCATGGTGGCTTATCTTTTTAGATGTATGTGGCCTGCTTCTTTGCCTGGACAGTAAACTCCTTACCAGTGAAAACTCTCTTTTTTGGGGGCCTTTGCCTCTCCTCTTGGGTGCCTTACCTAAGAAACATAATATTTTGTGGGTTTTTTGTTTGTTTTTTTTTTCAAGTGGTGCGTACTAGAAATGTTTATTATGGTGTTAGGTCGTTAAATAATTTTCAAAAAAACTGAACTTGGGGGCGTATGAAGATAAACGATGGTGACTGAACCCAGCTGGGAAGCCGTACCATGGCTTGAGCTTTTACTTGGCCCGGCTCTGCGACTGGTGATAAGTGAGCGCCCCCACCCCCAGCATCGGTGGGGGGCGGGGGGGAAGCCCACCAGTGCAGGTGAATACAGGCACGGTTTTGGTTACCTGCACAAGAGACGTTCACACCCATCTAGCCAGCCCGTCAGGAAAGAGAAAGCTCATGTGGGGGGCTTGGGGCTGCTCTTCTGAGGAAGGGATTCACAAGACACAACAAGCTGGGGAAAGCTTATCTCGCCAGGCAGGGAACTAAAGCCCCAGTCGATGTGTTTTATATTCTGTTTGTACAACATGCACATTTTTTAATGTGCGTTTTTATTTTAGTTTGCAGGCCTTTCTTCCCTCCCTCTTCATATGCAGAGATTTTTCTGGGTGTCCACTGCCTGCTCTCTCTCTGAGGTGCGATGTCCAATACTGAATGTGTTGGGAAGCCCAGAATGTGTTTATTTCTCGTGGTTGACCCCATAAAGTTTCCCTGATTGACTGACTGTGTGTGTGTGTGTGTGTGTGTGTGTGTGAGTGTGTGACCGTAACAAACACGAGACATTGTTGTCTTCAGACGGACACATTGTAGAGTGTTTGTATATGTAGAGAAAAAAAGCCAAATCAAAAGTCCGGCACCTACTATTTGAGTGTATAGTTTTAAAAACAATGCCTAAAGTAGTTGAGCTAGTTAGGCTGACTCTGAAACATTTTCTTCAGGGCCCTTGTATACCCACCGTGTATGACTTGACTTTCACCGTTGGGTAGGTGAATTCTGACGCGCGAATCTTTATCACTGATTTGCTCTGGATTTGTCACAGGTGGAGGACCAAACAAGTCACTCAGGTCACTAATTTTGTTGTTGTCTTTTTAAGTACCTGAGGATCCAAAAAATACCAGTGCAGGTATAAGATGATCAGGGTACTCTGACCATTAGAATCATTCAAACCCGCTGTCATTTTATCCATCTTAAAGCTCAGATGCTGGTTCATCCTTGGAAACATTGCAAAGAATAACTCCTCAGCCAAATCATGTTAAAAAAAAATTTTTTTTTTTTTTTTTTTTTACATGTTCACATTTCCTGTCAGAGTTGAGTGCTGAATTGCTTTGAAGGCTAGACTTAGGAGTGCCGCACTTAAGCCTGAAAATGAATATAAATGCGGAGAGTTCTGGTGTTTTGGTGGTGGGGGTGGGGGGAGGCAGTGCCCGAGGACGGGGGTGCGTTTGTGACGAGGAGCTCCAGGCTGCAGCCAGTGGATGAGCCAGACTCAAAGCCACTTGAAACCAGAGCTGGGATACCAGAGGCAGTGCGGGCCCTGCCCTGTTCTGCGCAGCGTCAGCCCGGGGGCGGGGGGCGGGGGGGGGGGAACCCGGTGGAATAGGAGCAGATTATTAGACAGGGAGGGACAGGAAAAGGAAGCTTCCAAAGGGAGAAGAATGGGGGTCATTGGGCCAGGGCCCGGGAGGGGTGCGCCGATTGTGCTCTGAGAGCAGGGAGGGGCGCAAGGTCAGCAGCCGGCTTGGGGCTGGCCAGGCAGGGACCCGGCAGGGGAATGTGCCGGGGGCCGAGCTTGGGAGGAGACGGAAGAACCTACGGGCTGGATGCAGGAAAGGAGGGAGGCCATACAGAGGCTGGGCTGGGCTGCTTTTGGGCGCGGAGCACAGAGGCCGAGGGTTGACCCTCTGTGGATCACGGTGGGTCCTACCTGCTGCCCGGTAGGAGTTGAAGTTCCCCGTGTCAGTTGAAGTCCCAGTCCTGAGTGGTCCCAGTGTCAGCCCTTCTGAGGACTCCCTCTCACACGGAGGTCAGTCCTCAAAAAATACGCGACAGGTCGGTTTTCTACAACCAGTAGCCTTAGAGGGGACCCTGTGACTCTGCCGTGGTTTCTCTCAGCTTCTCGGGTAATTGGGGAGATGCTCCCCAAGGTGCCACTGAGGGACTGGGAGTTGCAGGATGGTGGGGTTGAGGGCTCGTCTTTATTTTTTTACTTCATGGCTTTGCTTTCCGGTGTCACTGACACAGCAAAGTCAGAATAAACACCTAGAAAGAAAAACATGGTCTGCAAGAGGCCACGTGGTTTGGGTTCTGAATTTGGCCCAAAGTCATAGAGTGGCTTTGTGGAAAAATTGGTCTCCATTCCTCCGTGGGTATGTTTATCACCTATAAAATGAGGTCTTGGGACCAAAGAGCTCTTAAGTTTCTATCAACTTCAGTAAATATCTGTGGAAAATGCGTTTGGTTGAACTAACCATCCGAACCAGATCGTAGGGCCATCTGGGACCAGGTGGACCAGGGTCCAAGTCCCTCCTTCACTAGCTTGGTGAAGGCAGCAAGGTGCCTTGTCCCTCCAAATGTTAGTTTTTCCGTCTTGAAAATGGGCAAGAGTCTCTGCATGGACTGAATGCCTGAAGCCCGTGGCTGAGCCCAGGGCCTTGCATTGTGTGAGCGCAGAGACACACGAGCTCTGAAGAGTGAGCTGGAGTGAAGTCAAGGTCACCAAGAATATTAACCACACAGGTACTTCCTGGCCAGCAAGCACATGCTGGCGCGCTGCTTCTTGCTCTTCACAGCCTTTGTTTTTCTTGAAACCTTCCTTGATTTCCTACTCAGCCACCAGAGAAAGGACCCTGAGCTCTTGGCTGCTGGTGGAGGTTTGTGAGTCTACGCAGCTGGGTTGTTTTCGTCTGTGTTGTCTCTCCTTGGCTTAGTTGCTTGTCCGTCTTCCTCCCCGGGGGGCCAGAGTTACTTGCAGTCCAGGGCCGTGTCTCCTAGATCCTCCTCCAGGGCCCCTCCCAGCATGCTTCCTCCCACCAGGCACCTTCCAAATGTTTTGTTGCAATGAGGCGAAAGCACTGGGGGAGAAAGTCTGGGAAGGTGTTTCGTGGAAGTGCGTGTAGGGGGGCTCTTGGCACGGTGTCCGTGTTCCCTGGTGGTTGTGGCTGCTGTCTTGCTCCAGAGGCAGCTGGGCCTGTGACCCGTAAGGCATTCCGCTGTGGACATTCTCGCCCCAGAAGCGTGTGGCTACCTCCCCCGCAGCCTAGGGAGCTTGGGTGACAGACATACACCATAAGGCAGAGTTTTGAGCCTCTCTTCCAAAGTGGCAGAATGCAGTACTTTCTCCCGGTTTCCCTGCAATCTGAGCAGGTAGGTTTATCTTTGAGACCCAAGTCTGAGAGCTTCAAGTACAGAAGACCCCCCCGAGATTAAAAATTAAAATTAAATATTTCATGTTTCTTTAAATAAAAGTGAATTAAATAAGGAATCTAATCATTTGTGGGGTGAAGAATGAAGGCTAGATCCTGCTGTAAGTGAAGTACTATGCAGATAACTACTCCTTTTTTGTTGTGGTTTTTTTTTTTTCCCTTGAACTTGGGATCCCTGTGTATCACAGACAAGCATCAAAACCCAAGTTTCAAATCTGTTACTGAATCCATTCCAGAAAAGCGGGGAAAAGCTACCAATTTGTCATCTGTTATAAAATTTCATAACCTTTCTTTTTTTGATATTTTTGTACTATTATTCACTCGGCTTGAAATACTGCGCCAGATTTGCGCCTGCTCATTTTACTATGTGTGCATGGCTGTGGTCTTTATTTTATAAGTAAGGACTGTCGGGTTGAGTTAACAATGCCCAGATCGCTCATGCTGCAAGTCCTTGAGTCAGGCTCTCCGTGGTTTGGGGGCTGGCTATTTTTGGGTTGGGTCAGGAGGGAGCCAGCTAAAAACCTGAATTGCCTCCTTCCCAGGGTGGTCTTTCTCCGCCGGGATTGTGGTCAGTGGAGCGGGAGGGACGTTCGAGCCAAGCTCTCGTGTCACTTCCTGGGTGAAATGAGTTGGATAAGAAAGAAGCATCTTCATCTGTCCAAGTTGCCAGTTTTTATAGCTTCCCAGTAGAGCAGAAGCAGCTTGGAAAGATGGTGAATTTTGTTTTTCACTGGATATGCAAATATGTATTGAGGAATGCTGGTAATGGGCTTGTCTTGTGGTTTTGGAATGGGGAGTACACGGCACACACGGCTGTGCTTTCGTGAGTAAAGTGAATGGGAAGGCCGTCCGCCAGGTGAGTCAGATAGGGCACCGCGGAGGTGGTGAGCCGTCTTGAGACGACAACGATTTCTGAAGACAGCAACTTCCTTGGAAAGTCTTATTTTGAGGGTTTCACCAAATTTCAGCTCAATATTTAGTTAACACAGACGAATCATTACGGAACATGTTAATTCTGTTTTTCCATTTTTGTACAATCAGTCTAACATTCCCTTTCAAATACAATACCCTTTCAGGTTTTGCTCCTAAGCAGTTTTCTGACTTTCTATTTCTATTTCAATATTTTCTGCCACCCAGACATCAACAGATGGACAGGGACATTTCAGTACCCCCCCCCCCCCCCCCCCCCCAAGTTCTCACGAGCCACACACACACAGAAGTGCCGAGTTCCGCCTGGCTGCCTGCTTCTTGGCACAGGCCTTTGATTCCTGAAATGCTCAGAGCAGACCCAAAAAAAAAAAAAAAAAAAAAGTCTTTCTCAGGTGAGCCTGTCCAAGAATGTCTTTTTTTTTTTTTCTTTCCTTTAAAAAATAGTTTCCCGCTGCTCCTGCCCACCCCACCAAAGTGGGGACGGCAGAGCCGATCCAGACTCCTCTGGACTTTTCCTGTGTCCCCTTAGAAATGGCGTCGCCTTGGTGCGATGGTCCCCACCGCGGGGGAGCTCTCCCGGGAGGACGTGGGCCGCACAGAGCACAGGGGCGGCCTGCGGGCAGCGACACTCATGGCCACCTTCTGGCCCAGCCCTTGCTGGAGCTCGGATGCCTTCTCGTCAGGTTTGCCTGCTATAATAACGGAAATAGCAAAAAAAAAAAAAGAAAAAACAAAAAAACGTCAGCCGACTCCTGTCTGCGTGTCGGCACTAGTCCAGGGAGTTTCAAAGGGATGCTTTATTGATTCTGTAATTGCACAGTAGAATGGACAAGCTGAGCTGAACCTCAGGGCCAGGAAAGCCCCTGCTCCACCAGCAGCCCCAGATGAGCCAGGGTTTGGAAGGAGCTCAGAGAGCGGTTGCAGCTCAAGGTGAAGTGCACTTAACCCTTTCTCTAATGTGCCCCTTCAAGTTTCTTTTGTGCGGATGTGTGTCCGGGCCACATCTCATTGTAGGGATTTCAAATGTTTAATTTCCTTTGAATCTCTTGACTTGCCCTGTTATTATTTTATGAGGCTGCCTCTCGAAGGGCTGTTGTCGAACCTTGGGCATGAAAGACGGTTCCTATAGGAGCCTCTTTAGAACAATAGCCTCTCAATAGCAACTTCTCACAAAATAAAAAACCATAAAGCAGGCTTCTGGAACCAGACTCATCAAGATACAGTAGCCCATTCTCTGCTAATAAGCTGATTGCTTTCCAGACCTGAAGGAGTGGACCAAGCTGTTTTGCCAAAACAATGGAAAATTAGCTCTGTAAACTTTTCCCGCTGCCATATTTTTCCACTGGCATTTGTATCTGTACTGTTCCCTTAATTTGGTTAGAGCAGGAAGCAGTTGGAACATGGGCATTTTTAAAACCAAAAAGGAACTGCAGAGGACTTTACCGAACATCTAACTCGGAGACGGGCTAGAGACACCTGACAATTTTCAAAATTGCTCCCTCAGATCTCCCTGCTGGCCATGGTGCTGTGGGAGAGATTGCTCACTCGGCTGCTGCCACGTTCGTCTCTCCGAGGGCTCAGGGACTTGAGTGCAGATGGATGGTCTCACTTTCCTACCGAAGAGGAGAGGCTCTGCCCCCATGACAGGTGCTCATCCACCCAGCGGAAAGCCGTGATACTGATGCCTTAAAGTCGGACCTTTCTCCGATTTGGCCTCTAGGCAGTCTCCCTCTTCCTCATGGTCCTGCTCTTCACCTCAGTAAGGAAAATTTCAAGATATTCCTGTTTTGAGCTGATGTCTTTTTTCTGGATTCCAGGCACTCGTTTTCAGGTTCCTGGAAGATACCTTCACAAAGATTCCGCCCCACCCCCCCTTACTTCCAGATCTCTTAATAGGCATTCCTGGAATGGAATTTGTCATCTTTTCTCTTGTACCTGCTCGCACTCTTCACATTTCCCATATCTGTGAATTCCAGTACCACCTTTCCCGTCACTGAGCTGAAACCTAGGAGTCTTCTTCATGGTCAGGACCCCTCACTCATCATATTCCCCGCGTTGCTAACATCGGTGACTTGCATCTCTCCTTCTCATTCAGTCTATTCTCTTTGCTAGGTTTTTCCTCTCATTCAAGGCTTTGGTATGTTTTCTGCATATTATTGTGGTAGCCTGTGGCTGAAAACGCTGCCTCCATACGTTTCTGTTGGAACAATCTGAGTCATGTCACATATGTTTGTTCTGAACCTTCAGTAGCTCCTTTTATTGAAGAAAAGCCCAGGCTCCTTGGCCAGGCATTCCAGGCCTTCTGTGGTCTCCGGCACACTCCCTCTGCAGCTCAGTTTCTGGGTTTCTGGTTCTTCTTAATCCCTTCTCCACACACCGCACCCCCACCCTCCCTCCTACCCAGCTCTCCTCCAACATCACTGACACTTTCCTGTTAGAGTGTTGCTATTCCTCTCACTCTGTGTGAAACTTTTTCTCCATTCTCTATTTTGTATTCACTTATTAGTTCATGTAGTCTGTGCCACTGACTGACTTCTGTCTTTGTTCCAGACCCTGGGCTACACGTTAGATCCATGGAGACCGTGCAAACAGCTGTGCTTCCTTCCTCCCTTTATGGTCTTTTAAGGGGAGAGTCAAATAATAAATAAGTCAAGAAATACGTGTGTATAAATGGGGTAATTATGTGAGGGGGAGTGCTTCTGATGTTTCAAGAGACAGTGAGAGAAGGGAGGAGGGAGGCTGTTTTAGCTTGTGTGGTCAGAGAAGGACTTTCCAAGAAGGTGGTATTCAAGTGAAGGTTTGCAGGGTGAGACAGAGACCACTATACGTAGAGCTGGGAAGAATCTTTTTGGCAGGTAGGATAGACAGCATGTGCAAGGGCACTGAGGTAGGGTCCATGTAAGTCGTAAAAGAACTGAAAGACTCTGGTCCTTCTTCTGTTGAAGTTTTCATTTTTCTTTTTCTTTCACGTGCCCACTATATTCCTCCTCTCATCAGAAGCCACTTTGGTTTTCCTTCATAACACTTGTCCATTTTGCCTCATAGTGAATCTACTGAATGAGTTTCCTCTGAACTCTTTGAGGACAACAGCTGTACACTGTACATTTCCATTTTTCTTACTGATGGTATATTCCAGAGGAGAGACATCCATCTGACGGGACTTGGGATTATTTGGCGAATTGGTAATTGATGTTGCAAATATGATTTGGCAAATGGCTTCCATTTAGCCAACAGTGGAGCTTATGTGACTCACTTTGTCCCCTGACTTTTTTACCCAACCCCCTGGACTTCATAGACTCTTTTTAATCCTCAGGCCTACCTGCTTTTCAAGAGTACCTTGTTTTTCAGCTCATAGGTCAAGAGGAGCTGGTGTTAGCTCTTACTATTCTCTTTCAACTGCCCGTGGGATCAGAGAGCTGGCATGATCTGAGGCTCATGCATTGAGCTTGGAGTTTATGCTGGGTCGTTTTTGCAGTTCTAGGCAAAAAACTTGGGTGAGCCAGCGTGTAGGTCAAAACCAGCTAGCCTCCAGGCTATGGTCTTGAACAGGCCGCGCTGTTGATTGATGTGGTTTAGCAATATGTGGATGGCTGAATGTGGTTGTGATCCCGGAAATTTGTTAAAAGTTTGAAGAAGCCCAATTTAGTGGGCCTTTGTGTTGGATGAATGTCACGGTAGAGTAAGAAATGGAGGCAAACGTAGAGAAACTCATAAATCTCTTTTTGGTTCTTTTTTTTTAAAGTGGTTTGGTGCCTTGCCCAAGAGAAATCTTACTTGCCCCCCACCTCCCAACATTTAAAATAAGCAAAAGTGGAATACTAATGGTTGACTAGGGGTATGAGCTCAAAGCTCCTTCTTATTTTTTTCATTCAGCAGACACTTAGTAAGCACTTATTTGCAGGGGCTCTGCTTGGAGACGAAGAGGCAGTTTTATACCAGAAAGTTGAGTGACTTAAACTCAGAGCAGCTTGTTGCTCTAACCCAACGTTCATACTACAGTGGCCCCTCAGAACAGAGTTGGAAAACCACAGTCTGTCTCAACAGTAAAAGGAGCACACCTTTTAGGTGATTATCTGACATTTACAAGTTAGCGTAATCCCAGTCTATTAATAAAAATTCAAATTAGTGCTTTTTATCTTTTCCTTAAACTTGGAGTATGGCAGCCGCCATATGCATTGCTCTCTGCCCAGGCAAGCATCCTATTTTTTTTCCTCCATCACTCCTTGCCTCTTATGTTTGACTTGTACCTTACCGCACCCCCCCAACACCCACGCCCCTGCCTCCAGGGTGGCGGTTTTCTCATGGGAGTGTTTTGTTTTTCTGGTTGGACCTTTGGGGTTTTTTTTTTGAAGGCAAAGGATGTATCTTCTGCTTTCATTTTACAGTAGCGAGCGCAGTGTAAGTACTGGTTGCTCAGCGGATCCGAGGATCGGTTCTCCGGCTCAGCAGTGATGCTACTCTCAGGGTGAGGTTCTCCTGGGATGTATAGGAAGTGAGTGGAAAAATTGGACTATGGGTTTTTGTGTGATTTGAAAAACCCTGCTGTTTTTAGATTCTTATTAAGGCACCACTGCAACTGAGCAGCCTTTTATGATTCTTCGGCATGATGGTCCCCAAGCTGTGATACGGGCCCCCAGCACCTGTGGTATGGGGTGGTTGAAGTATCATGAACTCAGAGTCAAGAGAAACAGGCATCAAATCCTCTTGTGCTTGGCTCTGGGGCACTGGGCAAGCGGCTTGTCTTGATTTCTTTCCTCCTTGGTAACATGGCCATGTATATGGGATTCGGAAGGCACCCCCGCCAGTAATTGCAACATAGCCAGAGGTGACATAACATGGACATTCTCCTTAATTATGACCTGAAAGCCCAGAAGGACATTTCGGATCTTCCCAGATAGACCACAGAGGAGATGCTTCTCTGTGCCCGTTTTCCAAGATGCTGGTCCCTTCTTTACTACCATGGGTCAGACTCGTATTAAAGCATCTCTCAGTCCTGTTCATCATTACTCATTTAAAAAGCTACATGTTCTGGCAGAGAAGTTGACATCTGGTTTTGTGGGTACATTTTCATCATCTGCAGGTATATTTAGGGCCACGCATAGAATTCTGTGACCCAGGACAAACTGATTGAATGCAGCTGAAGACATGTGTACAATGGGGAGACATAATCCTTCCTATTTCTTATGCCAGACTGTGGCGGACTTCCATGGAGGAGGAGGAGGGGAAAGGGCTCTGGCTCTCGGGAAATGTCTGTGACATACACACAGGCCGGGCTGGGATGCCCTTGAGTTGGCCCCATGGGCAGCTGCCCCTCTGGTGCTGGATTCTGTCCTCTTGGTGCCCGTTTCAGAGACACGCCTAAGCACGCCAGCCGCGGGGAGATGCTCCTCGTGTTAGCAGAAGCTGGCCTGATCCCAGGTGTCCTATAAAGTTGAGCAGTTTGTGAGTAGGGGCAAAGGGCACACCTTTAGGGTTAATGTGTTTTTCCTTGGCAGAATTCCAGGACCGGTCTCTGTCCTTGCCAAAGGAACACCACCTCTGGGGCTATGATGAGGATGTTCCTAGACTGGGTTGGTCTGGGGGAGTGGGAGCCAGGGACCTCCTCCTCAACATGAAGTGCACCCTTGGACTTGCCAAAACTCTTCATTTTCTCCACTTCCTCATCTGTAAAATGGGGTTAATAAGACTTGGGGAAGGAGAACTCAGAGGAGTTGTGTGGATTCATAAACTTACCCTCAGCGCTTTGAAGATGTGAAACTGTCCAAAGGCTTGGAGGTGTTGTAAATGGGCACGACCAGAAGTGTACCATCTTCCATCTTTGGTTTGCCTGGTGCCACCAGAGAGTCGAAGGCCTCAGATTCTGGGGCTGGGTGTTGGGTTTCAGGTTGTACTCACCTAGCTCTTGATCAAGTTTTAATTCTTGGCTGAGAAAATCCTGGCTATTTTCTTAGGTCAGACAGCAGGTCTTTTACTGGAGTTGTACTTTATTTTTTTCCCTGTGTGAAAGGAAGGGGGGAGAGAGAGAGAGAGAGAGAGAGAGAGAAGGAGGAGAATATCTACCTCTAATCTGTATTTAGCTTTCGTTGAAAGGGAGATGACAGAATTTCATGTCTTATGTGGCCAAGATGGAGAACAGTGCCTTCTTATCTCTAAGGGTCCAGTCTGGCCACTAGGTCCTTCCCAGAAGTGTGGGAGCTGAATAGCCATCTCAATGAATGACTTCCACATCTTAATGGAAGAACTTTTTGGACAATTACTAATTTTGCTTTTCTTTTCAATTATTTTTCCACACTTCGGATCCGTTTGAAACACATTTGCAGCCTGGCTTTGGTGGAAACTTGTTTTCAGTTGTGGGCTCTCCTGACCTCACTGGGATGGTGGGAAGAAAAGGTGGAGATGAAGGGGAAGGACACCACATCGTTGCAGCTCCGAGTGTGGTCCTGGACCAGCAGCATCAGCATCACCTGGATGCTGGTTATTAAGGCAGAATGTCCCCCACCTTCAGACACACACCCTGAATCTTAATCTTCTCCCAAGATCACCAGGTGGTTCACTTCTACCTTAAGGTTTGAGAAGCACTAGGACATTTTAAATTCTATGTATTTTTTTTTTCCCCCAATAGCGGTCTAAGTGGTGGGTGTTGGTGGTTCTAGGTTGAGAAGTTCATGTTTACGCTGATGCTCTTACATACTCCTTTCTTCTGAAGGGTCTACATGATCACTCCTCTAGATTTCCGACTTCCTTTATGTGTTGTCCTTGACTCGTGTTAGAAAGCTGTGAAGTGTGACTGAAACTAGCGGGTGAGTTAATGTTTCCTGTTCCACATCACACCATTAAGAGGTCGAAATGTCTCAAAGGAGAAGATGCTCCCTACCCAGATGGCTCGGTGACTGCAGACGGCCTCAAGATTTTGGGCCGGGTTGCTCGAAAAGGGCAAAAGGAAGTGTCTGGTGAAACGATGGGATAGAAAACCCAGGCCATGGCAGGAGGGAGAAGGTTATGACTCGTGCTCCCAAGCCGCTCAGACGGACATGCTCCGTCAGCCCTGTGGAGGCAGCTGGGATGTTGCTCACCATAGTGGGCTAACCCCTACTTTGGCTTGATTTAAGAGAATTGTGGTAGTTGGTGATGGTTCTAAGAGTAAGCCTGCCATTAAAGGAGAGGGCTTTGGGCAGTGGCTTGGTAACATCATACCCTTGGATGAAAGAGGATTCCAGCCAGCCTCTCTTTGGGCAGGAGTTTCTGAGACCAACAGCCTCTCTATTTCTAGGGCGGACCATTCATTAAGCAGGTGTCTCTGTCCTGAGTCTGGCTACTGACTGATGTTTGCATATTGTGGTTATCCTAAAATAGGATGGACTGCGATTTATTGTCACGCATCAGGGAGATGGCCCTCAGACGATTTATGGTTCTTTGGGGGAAAAAATAAACACCTGTCAAATTGTATAAATTCAGAATTATTTAGGAACCACGTGCAATTTTGGTTGCCTTATTGAATAGAAAGATAACTAGATTGCCGTAGCGTAGTGAAAATATTGAAACCATGTGCAGCTTTATTCTTTTTTCTGAAATGATGAACAGGGCATAAATTTACCTGAGGGGAGAGGATGGCATTGCCTAGCTAAATTCACCTCTAATTTATTTAAAATTTTTTTTTCTGGTGTCAAAATGGTGGGAAATGATGTTCATTCACTTTCTGCTGCAGTTTCGTTCTTCTTTTGCTTACTCTTATGTGGTTTTCCCACTAATAATTTGTTGTTCAGAGCTCTTCTTTAGGAAACCTCTCCCTTTGGTAGTGACAGTGGCAGGTTTCCTTTGGAATGTCTGTTCCTTGCAGACTGGTAGCCTGCAAGGTAGATATGTCTAGTCTCATCTCAAGGGCCACCCTGGGGTAAGGCTTCAGGAAATAGTGACATTGTAGAGCGAGACAGGAACATGAACATCCTCATAATCCTATGATTTAATTCGGTGGGCCTGGGGCTTACCAGTTGCTGGTTGGGACCAGAGGTAGAAACTCAGATGCATAGCATGGGACAGGGAACATTTCTTTATTCATAACTGCCTTTGATCCCTATCTGCCCTCCTGCTAACCTTCACCTTGGGTATGGTCTGGTTTTACATACACGTGAATGTGCGTATGTGTAGATAGGTATCAATGTATGTACACACACGAGTTTGTAACTGGGTGTGTATATATGTATCTGTGTATGTGTCGATGTTTGTATATGTGACCTTATGGACATACACAGACGTATACCTTTAGAGATCTGTGTCTATATGTATGCATTTAAAAAAAATCATTTTAGGGAGTATCATGACAGAAACGTTTTGGATGCACATATTTAATCTGCTGCATGGATGAGAACATTGAAGCTCACAGGAGCGGTAACTTCAGCAGGACTTGGGTAGAATGAGACCCCACGCCTCTGCTTTCCTACCGTGTACTCTAAATAGGGGTCAACGCTTCCTCTGTCATGTCCTCGTGTGGCTATGGAATGGCTCGTCAAACTCTCGTTATTGCCATATCTATGTATCTGGAATACACTTTGCCTATTATTGCTTTAAATTGCTTTTTAAAGATTGATTCCTTTGTTTATTTATTTTTAATTAATATTTTTCATAAAATGGCACTTCAGAATTCGTTATTGGAAAACTAGCATTTTGATGGTCCATAAAGGAAAGAACACTGTCAAGATAAACACCTAGGTGTTAAATGTGTGTGTGTGTGAGTGTGTTCATGCATGCATACATATCTCCATTTGTCAGCTAAAACCACCCCAGGTACCACCCATGGTATTTGCACTGTACTTTTGGGAAAGACTGAGGTAGACCAGAAACCTCCAAATTAGTTTGCAAATGATGTGGTATATTGAGACTGGTCTCCAAAGGTCGTTGCCCTTGGCACACTGCTGCTGGGAAATAAAAATGTTGCTGGAGATCCAGTTTCTTTCTTACCTTCTGATAGCAGGTGTTAGGTACAACCTTGAATAAGATCAGACCAGTCTCACTCAGGACCTACAATGTTTGGAAACCTCTACTTTTGATTAATCTTTTTCTTCACAGCTCTGCTGAAAGGGTAGAAGCTATTAATTTGGGATATTATTTTCCTTTTCATTCCCCTTCCCCTTATGTGTCGTTAACTTCTGATTCTTAAATTCTTACAGTAACCTTTTAAAAATATATAGAACTGGTTTAGTAGATGCTTTCTTAATTTTTCACAGTGATACTGGTCTCAAGTGGATAACCGAAATAAAATATTAAGATTGTGGTTGCCCCAAGTTAATCTTTCGATTTTGAGTTTATATCCTATCTTTGGGTTTTAGGATCTCAGGTGGGCATGATAAAATACTGTGGTTCTGACAGTTAATAATTTTTCTATTCGCTTTTTTGGGTGGAGGAGGAAATTGAACTCTTTTATCACTTCAAAATAATAATAAAAAAGAAGCAGTATTGAATTAGTATATTATGTAAAATGGAAGAAAGGGGAAAAAAAAAAACACCTGTCATTTTCTCTCTCTGCCATTTGAACCCAACAACCTAAAATGAATGGTGTATTTAAGTTATAGAGCCCGTGTGGGAAAATTCAAGAAAAATGCTGCTCAGCCCTTGCTTTGCTGTGTTTCCTTTTCCTGTGCAGGAGAATATGCAAATTGCCTTTCTGTGGATGCGCTCTGTCACATCCTTGTAAAGGTTCTGTGGGGATCCGTGCATCTTGCTGAGTTGAGCCTTGTGCCAGCTCGGAGAGTTTGATTGTTTTTGCTAATAGAGACAGATTTTGTCATTAGAGATACCCAAGTGTGATGCTGCCTGCATTCTTCTTGAGTCTCTGGTCACAGAAATCTCTTTGGCTTTAGGTGCAATTCAGTGGAAACACACACGCATACGCACACGCGCGCGCGCGCACACACACACACACACACACACCCCTCAAGCACAGAGAATTTGACTGTGGAATTGGCAAGGAATAAGTGAGCCAAATTTGGCCTGTAGAAATTAACACTGGCAACTTCGTGAGTAAAAATTACATGAAAAGCACTCATGGGGGAAGGAGGAAGGAAAAAAAAATCTAGGATAACAGTGCAGCAGACCACGTTTCCTATCCAGTCTGTCTTCTCGGGGCTGTTTGTCTAAACAGCATTGCCATTTTTTCTAAACAGTACTGCTGGTGTCCTCGATCTGTAGTATGAAGTGAATCAACTACACAGACCAAATGCTCGTTGAGTTGAGAGTTCCTTTATTTGGCCAAATTAAACCCAACAACCTCAGCTCTGTCCAAACTTGTGCTAGTCTGGGGCCAGCTAAGACGCCTGTCCCCGTTTGTAGATCTGTAGAAAAAAATGAAATGATATAGTAGCTGTTTCCTGTTCTTTGGATGAGAAGGAATTTAGCTCCCTGTAAAACTAATCAATTTTTTGTCCCCGTAAAGCTGGGAACATAATACTTAGAGGTTGTCTCAGACATGGGAGTGTGCATGGGGGGAGAAAACATAAGAGACTCCATGTGGTTTTTTGGAAAGGTGAGCAGTGATATTAAAGTCTCGTGTGGATGGTCCATTATTTGGCTTTGCCACCTGAGCGTCTGCTGAAGAAGACAGTCCAGAAGCACAGTGCTTATTTTTAGGATAGTTTGGAATGGTTTATAGTTTTGGTTTTGGTGCACGGTCTTACACGTCTTAGTCCACAAGCACAGATAGATAATTGGAAGTCTAAAATCAATAACGATGGAACGCAGCCAGTGTGAAACAGATGCCGGAATAAACCATCTGTAAATTCCATGGTGGGCGGAGTCGGGATTCAAAATGTTTATTTGCATCCTGTGGACCACTGGAATAGCCCGGAGGATGATACGGGTCTATACCATTTGCCTTCCAAGCTGTCTCCCTTCCAACCCCAACTCTACCTGTTTTCTTATGTATATTTGAAGGATTGCTTTGGTGTTTTGTAATTTTCTGTATATATTGGGAATCCACTGGATAAGGTTGGACATTTTTTTCTCATAGACTGACTGGTCCTGTTCTAGCTGGCTGTCCATTCAGCAGCCTCTTCAAAATGTAGATATGATCATGTCGCCTTCACCTGTTCAACAGCAAGCTGAGGTCTTCAGTAGCCTGCCACTATCATTAGGATAAAGACAGAATTCTGTCACAGGATCTGTACAAGCTTTATAGTGTGAATTCTGCTTTTGTCTAATTCTGTGCTACCGGCACCCTTCTTTTCTCTTGCACACACCCCGGTTTTGTCTTATTCTGCTCCTTGGTGCCACGGGGCCTTTGCATGTGTTCCCTGTGCCTGGAATATGCTTCTAACTCTTCTTCACCTGGTTGTCTCCTGTCTGTCCTTCAGCTCACAGCTCAGCTGTAACCTCAGCAGGGAGTTCCTCCTTGATCTCTCTACTCTGCCAACGTCCCTCTTAAACTTTGTTCTGGATACATATAATTTTGTGGCATTTATTCCAATATAGTCTATATGTATCTTTCTTTCTATATCGATTAATGCCCATCTTCTCACCATCTCCATCAGGCAAGAATACAACTTGCTGGGTACTGTTGTATACTAGTCTCTAAGCACAGTGCCTGGCACAAAATACATATTTTGTAAATATTTCTTTAACAAATGACTGTAGTAGTGGTCTGTTGTTCCTGTTTGGAAAGATACTGGAGTCTCAACTTTCTATTATTTTGAGTCCTTTCGAAGTCCTTTTTAAAATCCAAACCAAGTAGTTTTCTTAGCAACCATGTGGTTACTCTCTAAGTGGTTCACTATTTTTTTCTATTTTTTTTAATTGCCTTTATGTTGTAGGGCTGAAGTTCTTTTTTGGGGGGCGATTATGTGTTTTGTGGGGTGAAGGGCAGTTTGTGGCCATGACTGTTTTATAGTCAAAGTCTCAAACATTGTATACTAAATCCTATAATGGAAGCAACAACAACGACTAATTGTTGAGTTTTGTTCTGCTTACAGTTTTGATCCCTGATAATGTTCCCACCCTTAATTTGGTATTAGGGCACCTTATATGTCCCCATAGCCACATATAAGCCACTTACCATCTCTCAACCTTTTCTATCTAGACCTGTGAAATGAGAGAGTCGGGTTACATGATATCTAAGTTCCCTTCTGGCTCATTGATAGTCAAATAAAACTCTAGGTTTTATTTGTATAATTATTGGCTCTCACATCAAAGACCCATTCAAAAATGTTTCTATGTCTATATCTTATAAAGCTTACATGATTTCTTGGAGGATTTAGATGTTTTTTTGTTATCAATATGAGTGAAAGTTATACTCATAATTTATAGATTGAAAAATTATTATCATGCTTAAGGATATTAACTTCTTAAAATCACTGGGATCCTCATGGCCCCATTTTTTTTTTTATGAGCCTTTAAATAGGTGATCTGTGAGAAATTAAAAGATACTCTTGACAGATCGGTTTTGGCTGCACTTGGTTTCTCAGAGTTTCTGATACATAAATGTGCCTTATGAATTTCCAAGATGTAGGACATAATATACTTGCTGGAATACAGAGTCCATGGGGAGGAATGCTTTTCTTTAGAAGACATGTATGTGTATGTGTACTGGGGGTGGGTGGAAAGGTTCTGGGACAGATGACCTTAAGATATGAATGAGAACGTAATGTTGTGTTTCCAAATACCTAGACTTCCCATAGGGTGTGATTACAGTATACTTTGAGAGTGCCTTTTAATTTTTTTAAATGGACAATAACAAAAATAGTGAGAAAATGCCAGGAGAATATAGTGTTCTCAGTGAGAGCATGGTTTGGGCTTATTAATGTGAAGCCATGTACAGGATTTGAAAAGTAAACCACCACGCTATTAGATGGTGCTGATTCATCGGTGACTGTCTTTACACACTCCCAGGGACTGATCTTAATTTTCT
>NW_019154094.1:27740601-27803027 GCF_002288905.1 Enhydra lutris kenyoni | reverse complement strand
TCTTCTTCTTCTTCTTCTTCTTCTTCTTCTTCTTCTTCTTCTTCTTCTTCTTCTTCTTCTTCTTCTTTAAGAGGGGGATGGGGCAGAGGGAAAGAGAGAATTTTTTTTTTTTTTAAAGATTTTTTATTTATTTATTTGACAGACCGAGATCACAAGTAGGCAGAGAGGCAGGCAGGGAGAGAGGAGGAAGCAGGCTCCTCACCGAGCAGAGAGCCTGATGCGGGGCTCGATCCCAGGACCCTGGGATCATGACCTGAGCCAAACGTAGAGGCTTTAACCCACTGAGCCATCCAGGTGGCCCAGAGAGAGAGAATCGTCAGCAGATACCATGCTCAGCATGGAGCCTGACATGGGGCTCTCTCTCACAACCCTGAGATCATGACCTGAGCTGAAATCAAGAGTCAGATGCTTAACTGACTGAGCCACCCAGGCACTCCTTAATTATCCTTTTTTATTTCACACTCTTCATGATTGTCTTCTTATTCCTTACCCATGGCATTAGCATGGAGATACCAAGGCTTTACAGGCAGGGCTATGAAGAAGTACCTTTGAGATCCCAGCCTCCAGGATCTCCTCGTGATCTGTGTGGTTTTCTTGTGTCCTCTACTTTTGGCCCCCACCTGAGGGCTGGAGCATGTCCAGAAGGTTCCATGGGTTGCCGTTAGCATACTCCTCGCGTCAGAGGAAATTCCCCCTCGTTTGTTCCCCTTCTAATAATTGGAAATGAGACCTGAATCTTAACCGGTATCCTTAAATCAGTTGACCTTAAATGCTTCAGTGAAAAGTGGAAGGCCTGGGGGCTACCTAAAGTGATGTGTGGATGCCGAGGGTCCTGCAGAGCTCAGCATTCCTGCCATTCTGCGAAGCTCCTGGCCTTTCAGAGCCAGGCCCAGCACCCGGATGGATGCTGACCAACGGCTTGCTGATGAGCGTGGCCCCGAGCTGGTTGTGGACGCTGATGACGGGGTCTGCTGAACTTGGGTGCTGGAAACTCAATGTGATGGGTTGTTTCTGAGCTGGTGCAGGTACGAGCCCGGGATCAGGAAATCCCCATCACTTCCCACTGACCCTCAGCGAGATGACTGTAAAAGGTTTTAGAACTCTATGAAAAAATAGTTGATCTGTTATGAAATTATCTGGCACGCCAGTACGCCCGGCATTTGGTTTCTTCTCAGTCATCTTTCTCTATCCTTTGTGGCCAACAATTCCATGGCTTGTTGAACATGTAGCTTCTCACTGAGCTCGCGCTGCCTAGGGAGGGAGGCCTTGATGGCTCTGGGTATTTCTCTCCCGTCCTGAATTCTTTCTAGTTGCCTGCCTCGCATTCCTCTTCTTGTCTTTGTTTCCTTAACTTCATCATGGATCTGTTTCTTTCACAAGGAATAAATGCTTATTGCTAAAAAACCCAAACCAAACAACAACAAAAAAAGGCTAAAAAGAGAGAGGAAAACAAAAAAGAAAACAAGAAAAAAAATGCATGTAGGTAACAAGGCAAAAAACACGAAAATTGTTACTAGTCACATTTTGTGGTATTTCCTTCCATTGTTTTTTCCAGGCATGTGAGTGCACACACCCATATATAGTTTCAAAAATGAGCTCATACCCTACATGCGTTTTGGTAGTTTGTCTTTTCTACTTAAAATATATCTTGGGACGTGCTCTGCTATGGGTCAAAAACCAAACTGGTTGGATAGAGATACGTGATAAACCAAGTGGGGCAGCATGTTGCTCTGTAGTATCTAGGAAGCAGGTAAATAAGGTTTACTAAATAATTAGGGAAAGTACAATATATGAAGAGAGGACATCGTCTTATACCATTAATAGAGATGTATGTCCTATATTTTAATAGCAGCATGGCCTTCTCCCATGGGGGTGTATTGTCATTTACCGAGCCAGCTCCGTATTGGTTGGACGTGGAGGTTATGTATGTGTTCCTTTGGGGGCGGGGCATATATATGTGCGTTTCAATGAGCCGAATGGCTAGTTGACTCTCCCCTCGTCCCCAACCCAGTCTTCTTGTGTTTTCAAAGGAATGGAACTGTGTGTTGGCTTTTGGGTAGCCACTCCTATACGTCAGGAGACAAAAGCACCTTTGAAAGTGCTACTTTTAGTTTTACTCTTCATGTGTAGACAGGTGGTACATTAATTCTCTAAGTTGGTTGGCCTATATTAAGCCGACGAATATTTTTAATTAGACAAACATATTTAACCCGAAATATGTTTATTCTTCCGTCTTTTTTTTTTTTTTTTTTTTTTAATTTATGGACACTGTGAGACAGTTGTGGTGGTGCCCAGGAGCCCGCACGAAAGGTGGGGGAGGGCTGGGGTCAGCATACAGGGGAGATCACAAGGTAGGAAGGAATGTGCCCCATCCCACTTGGGCTCACAGCCCCTGTGTGAAGGACCCCTGTCGTCTTCCGTGTCCTTCCTTTCTGTTCTTAACCCCAGGGGAAGATTCAGGTGTGTCATTTTGAAGGGTTCGGAATGGGCACCGTTCTTGGCTCCCATTCACCTGCAGGCGCCACGGGGCTCTCTTCTGCCCCCTCTGCGGTCACCTTCTGTGCTACATCCCAGTCCTTGGTCTGGCCCACGGAGACGGCAGTGCCACGTTCCCTTCCTTTCTTCACAGAGGCAGGGTATTGAGTGCACAGCAGAGAAGGCTTTGGGCCGCTTTGATCAGCCAGAATGTGAGGCACAGCAGGCCTTCCGACCACACGAACCCATCCTCACCCCACTCTGTAAATCTCACCCTCTTTTCCACCCAAGAGAGCTTGGGAGATACTTCCTGCGAGTACTTGAGCTTGCGGCAAGGCACGTGAGACTCAAAGACAGGAACTTTCCCAAGGTGCCTGTGGAGGGCCAAGGCCAGGTGTCTCCAGATCCCGCAGGCCGTGTTGCCTGTACTGCTCCATGAGGGTCAGAGCCATCCGTCTGGAAAAGCTCGATCGTTTTGGAGACTGGAGGAGGAGACAGATGCTGCTCTGTTTGGAAGCGCTTAGACCTTCCGTAGCAGTGACAACATTCATTATCACTATTGGGAATTTTGGTCTCTACGCGTCCTTCGCAGTGTCGGTCCCGCTGATGAACGCTGCCTCACCCCTCAGTGAGATGGGGAGCTTAGACTCTGCGGCCCCCTCCCTCGGAGCCATTTCTCCGCCAGAAGTGGGAGCTTACAGAGATGAGGGGCCTGGCCCAGGCTCCTAGCTGGTGGGCCTGGTGGCGGCGCCGAACCCGAGGCTTCCTTCCCTCACAAGCCACTGTTCGGCTGTTCTGCCGCTGGAGGAGGACCGGCAGTGCCAATCACTGCTTCTTATGGGTCATTTTCTCTCAGAGACGTGGCCTGCCCCCTGCCAGCATCAGACAGTCAGAAACGACAGTAAGAAGGCCATTCAGCTTCTGTAATCCCAGGACAGGTCGGTCTTCCCTGGAGGGAGACCTGGAGCAGGTGCATAAAAGAGGAACACACGTGAGCATCCTTATTTGTGGTGTGTCCAGTGTAACCACCGATGCTCAATGTTGGTGAACTTAGAAATGATTTTGCACCATCTGGTACCCCGCAGACGGCGTCCGGATTCTGTACTGCATCTTTGCCCACGGTGAATGATGGAGCCCCTAGAACAGGCCCTAACTCCCGCATCTCTTGTAGTAAAAGGCTTGCCCGCTTGCTGTGTCTGCTACATGGATTCAGCCGCATGTGATAAGGATCAGCATAGCTCCAGGAGCCTTTCAACATCGGCAGTAAGTGAGAAAATAGACAAATACCAGCCCTTCGGAAGAAGAGCCTTATCAAAACTGTTTGCTCTGGGAAAAAGACATTTATTACTTTTTTACGCAAAGGAGAAAAAAGGGATGTGTTTCAACTTCGAAAAAATAAGATCTCAAGGAACAAAGCATATTCTGGTTGAAATCCTGCTTTTTTTTTTTTTTTCCATGAGATATTTCTCAAACACCTCAGAAGCTCAAAGATCCACGTTTGGAGAAATTTTAAAAAATGTATTACAGCCATGTTTGACATTCGTTTCCTAATTCATTTGAGAATATATATGAAACATGGAGTAGATGTGTGTAGACCATTTTAAAAAACACACACATGCATTTTTGAGTACACAACCACAAGGATGCATCTTTTGGTGAATGAAGAAAGCTCGGTGTCTCTTTTGAGTAAAATAAACATCAGGAAATACATTCTAAAGTTGGAATTACACCATAATTTCTTGGAATATAACAAAATTTTGAGACAAAGTAATAATCCGCCTGAAATTTTTAAAGTGCTGTAAGTGTCTCAAGATATGGAAGCCAACTTTTTACCTTTTTAAAAAGACTGTGAACAGTTAAGTAAGGGTAAAAATATCAAAAGACCAACAGTATCTCAAAATCTCCTTTCTAGTCTTAACTACTCATCCGTCATTTTTTTTAAAATGGAAAATAACTTTTTGGTGCAAGTAGTGAACATACTATGTGCCGAATACTGTGTTTCGGTCCGTTATTGTATCTTCCCTTAAAGTCCATGTGGACAGGCCTGTTAGTGGCCATAGCCTATAGTCACAGGAGCCAAGCTCAGGTGGAATTGCGGGGGCCACTGGACTTTTAAAAGGCACTTTAAGAAGCGTTGAGGCTCGAATCCAGGCAGTCTGACCCCAGAGTTAAAGCACCTATTAGGATATATTACTGCTCCTTGAGGGTTTTGCCTTCATTGTTTTCCCTGTGCACTTCAGAATAGCCTGAGATCTCTTTGTGGTGAGGGAAATAACTCAGACTTAGCCCTCTCTTCATCCAAATAATATGTGAGCCTTAGCACACTCATCCTGCTGTAGACGGAGTCACATGCTTCTGGCGTAGGGCCTACGGAAGAGGACCTAAAGGCTGTTGTATTGGCACACCCCTTCGTTCATTTGCTTGTTCATTTGTTCACTTGGTAAATAGTTCAGTGGCAGTTACATACCAGCTACTGTTTCACACAAAGGGCAGAGAGCAGTGGGTACAGCCACTCCCTGATCTCATGGTGCTTACATCTTAGCAAGGAAGACGGAACTCAAATAAATATATAGTATGTTTCATGGTAGTAAGTGGTATAGAAAAAATAAATCAGGGTGAAGAAGTGGAGAATGTGAGGGAGAGGTGTGCTGCTTTTACCCAGGAAGTTCAAGGAAGGAAAGGACAGTGAGAATATAGAAAAATTGTGAGACATGAGGGGCCCTTGGGGATATCTGAGGGAAGAGCAGTCAGGAAGAACAGCAAGTGCAAAGGCCCTGTGGTGAGAGTCTGCTCATTAAAAAAAAAAAAAGACGAAGAAAAGTCTATTATTCAAATTAATCTGTCCTTGCATATATCTTCCTGATCAGATAATCTTTTATTTCTTATATGGGGATCTGTATTGAATGGCGAGGGGCCAAACAATCTAAACATGGCATTTCTGATTCCAAAGATTTGGTAAATATGGAATATAGCCCAAAGGTGTTTACCTCTGAGATACATCCTGTCCTAGCCAAAAGAGTGATTTATTTTTAGTGGACTGTATGTATGTAGCTTTATTCTAGGGAATGGAAATCAGGATCTCTCTGTTCTATGGGGCAATGGTTCCAATAGGATGAGAATCTGGTCCCCCTGCTTCTGGTTACACCCCTAGAGGAAATAAAAGGATTGCCTGTATGATCTGGAAATGAGTAACTGTTGCATTATGGCAGAGTAAAACCTCTTTGAACCGTTTGATCTCAAATCTAAAAGGTTTCACATCAATCAGTAAAATATTGCTAGATGCTATGTTCTTAAAATTTACTTGGTAACACCTTTGCAAATTGTTCATATTGATCCATTGGAACTCATATTTTCTTGATGAAAAGTCTCCTGAAATCCACGATTTCCTGCTGGACATTCATAGTAAAATGTATATTTAAAGCCCTTGAGAGTGTGCGCATGGTAACGGCTCTGTGGAAGCCTGATTAGCTGGTTTCCAATTTGCCAGATTTTTTTTTTTTTTTAAGTTTTTTTTTAAACCATTCTCTCTTGTTAGGGAGAGCATAAAGGCATCAGAAACCCGCTCACAGCATTTCATTTCTGATATCTCTCAATATGGAATAAACAATTAAACTGATTTGAGTATGAATTGTCTCTGAGATATCCCCTTTATGCTTAGCAGCCCTATGCAAAAATTTCCGCCTGTTGCAAATTGAAAGTCTTCAAGTTGCAAACCCCCCTGAAGGACGGTTTTGATAATAGGGCCGTTGTCAGGCCCTTAACTCCCTTGCACGCGGCTGGGAGCCTCCAGAATAACGTTTAATGTAGTTGTCAGGCAAGGAGTCGTTGGCAGCCATGAGGATCCCTGCTTGAGTGCTCCCTTTCCTGACGGGGAATATAGGGCTGTGATCAAGCAGAGGGTCTCAAAGGAGGTCTTCAATCACTGGGTAACATGAAGGACGGGATCCACACAGGCTGCCAGAGAAGCCGGGACAAAGCTCCCGAGTTGCGGCGAGACAGAGAATTCCTGTATGAACACCCAGATGACTGGGAACCTCATCCTCATGGATTAAACAGTGCCTGGGGGCACTAAGGCTAATAGGAAATGCTGGAATGGAGATTTTTTTTTTTTTTCGTCCCTAGTTTTGTACTGTTTATGATCTGCTAGCAGGAATATTTCACGGCATTAAAGGTGTGGCCAGAAAGCAAGATGTATATGTATATACACACTCATACACACTCATACACGCGCACACACACACACACACACAGTTCCTCTGTATCTTCACAACCCTGATACCACATATGGCCCTTGCGGACTCCCCGAAAGTGGAGTATTGTGTGTTGTTTAGTCTTGGAACTTCTTTTAAAGCTAGGATGTCATTTACAATCTTCAGGCCATATGTTTACTCAGACTTAAGAAACACGGGCTAATCTTTTTCTATTTTGAGGAGTAATAAATTGAAAAGATAATTACATAATATGGTGCATAATGTAACTCTGGCTTGAGCCATATGTGTTTAATTTTAGAGAAACATGCGTGATGACAGGTTATGAAGGATGAAACTATTTTAGTCTTTTTAGGGATTAGAAGCATGAGGTTTTTTTTTTTTTTTTTTTTTTAAAATAAGTGTCCCTTATTTCCATCCCCTCCCCCTCCCCCCGAAAAACAACCCAATACGCAAACCCAGTGAGAAACTCCCTCCTGAAAGCTGTTTGTTTTTTTCTGGTGGTCACTGGCAAAGACAATTCAAGTTAGAGGGCGTATTAGTTCCCAGCCCTTGTAAAATGAGATGCAGGCTTCTGTGTGCTGAAGGGGGTGGGGAGTGGTTGGCTATGTAGTTCCTAACGTGAGAGTGGAGTGTGGAGATGCTGTGTTTAGAGTCAGGCAGAAATTTGTCATCTGAGTATCCAGTTAGAAACAATACCAATTCTCCCTCTCCTTACTGAACGTGAGAGTGTATCCGATATAAAATGTTGTGGCGGGAGAGGTGCGAGAATCTTTCCTTCCTCCTGCACACATCAGTGGAGCCCCTCTTAAGAACTCCATCCACTCTACTTGGTCCTCAAGATGCAGTGTCAGCTCAAATACTCTCCATAAAACTCTTAAGCAGGAGGCTCCTATACTGAGACCACTTTTAGGTCACTTTCACAATGTGTCACTTTACCCCTGATCCTGGCCTGGAAGCAGAATTGTCAGGTACGGTGGGCAGAATAATGCATGCCCCCTGAACATGCCCATGTCCTGGTCTTTAGAACCTGGAAATGTGATCTGTCACACGGAAAAGGGGAATTCAGTTTGTAGATGGAGCTGGGGTGACCAGTCACCCGATGTTGAATGGGGGGAGATGAGCCTGGATTGTGCCAGGGGGCTCAATGTACTCACAGTGTTTTTAAAAGGAGAAGAGAGAGAGAGTAAAGAGATAAAAACAAAGAGAACCAGAGCCAGACTCTGCCCAGTGTTGCTGACTTTGAACATGGAGGAAGGGGCCACACGCCAAGGAATGTGGGCTTCTTCTAGAAGCTGAGAAGGGCAAGCAAGGAAACATTCTCTCCTAGAGCCTCCAGAAGGAACACAGCCCTGCCAGCACCTTGGCCTTAGCCCCATGAGACCCGTTTTGGACTTCTGACCTCCAGAACTATAAGACAATACATGTATATGTTTAAAGTCACCGAGTTTGCGGTGACTTGTGATAGCAGCCATGGGAAGGTGATAGACGGGAGGAGGACTGCATGCCTGGTGTACAGGGAGGGGATCAGTTGTTAGCAAACGTGGCTGTGTATGAGAATCACCCGGAGGGCTTTAAAAATGCTGGTATCTGGACCCTGGAACCCCGAAATTGCAATTTAATGAGTCTAGGGGTAGCCTGGACGCGGTCATTTTGCAGGTTCCCAGGTACGCAACCAAAGAGGTGGCACACCGGTTTAGGGCATGAGCTTTGGTATCAGATAAACACGGCTTCCAGGTGAGCACTGGTGTTGGGCCAGCTGGGTGTGCAAGTTATTCTCTTCGCTTTAGTTTCCCCATCTGTCACCCGGGGATACTGTGAACTTCTCCCGAGGGCTGTATGATCCTGACGTCTTAAAGGGCCCGTGTCTTTCTCACGGGGATTGCTCAATAAAGGGTCCCCTTTGGAGTCCCCTTATGGTGATTGGGACGCACAGAGGCAGATCCCCTGATGAGATAATATTAGACAGGGAGGCTGGCTGACTTCTAGAGCTTGTATTCGCAGCTGCTTTCAGAAGTAGCTCCTACTATTCTACCCTCCCCACGGAAGGGAGAGAGGATCGGGGAAAGGGTAAGCAGCTCTTCCAGTGGCACCAGAAATAAGCTAGGAGCCAGGACTCGAACCTGGGCCTCTCTGAGTTTGGGGCCATGCCTGCTTGCCATGTGTGAGGCTTGCAAGGCGGATGGGTAGGAACGTGGAAGCTGGCAGCTGCACTCCGTCGAGCCCCCTTGGGTGGCATTTCACAAACCATTGCCAGTGTCAGGCCCCGGGCTGGGGGTGGCATTTTGTACCGGATTCATTCTCTGCACGATAAAGCGTATTGCCCTGTTGCCTGCCGTCACGGAAAAGGAGGTTGAAAGCCATGGGAATGATGATTCTTAACAGTTATAGGCTGTTTGCCTCTGTCTGCCGTTTAATCTAATCTCAGGTTCAGTTGATACTATTGATTAGGTTCTTTTCAGAACGGTATGCGGCATATGGGGCTTCTCTGTGTGGGGTAAAATGTTATTCTTCTCCTCTGTGAGTTGAGAAGAAAAGGTGAAAGTATACAATTAATTTGCCTGCACTTTCTTGCAAATTGTATGCTGGATTTCTGCGAAATGCTGTATGGAACAATATCCCAAGCAAATTATTGTTATTTACTGTGACTTTTGCCTGCATATTTAAAGTCAACAATTATGTTTCCTTTCTGTACTTAATGGCCTTTGTACAACATTTTTAGAAACTTGGTCAGGTGTCACTAAGCAAACCTGCGCTTCGACCCTGTGATTCTTGGGAAACAAGTTAACAATATCAAAAGTAACAACCAAGCCCCGTTTCCAAAGGAAAGAACCGAACCCAGGAGGGCACGCTCACCTCTCCCTTCCTGTAAGGTGATTAATTAATTATCTGGAGGCCATTGCCCTGAATCTCATTTGTTTTAGGCAATATATCATCTTTTGTCATCCTTGCTGTCGGTATCACGGAGAGCGAATAATAAAATGGAATCTGATAATCTTAAATTTTTTTTTTCTTCACATTTCATGCATTTGGAGAGCAGTTTTGCTACCTTTGGAATTCTGTCATTCCTTGAGTCCTTTAGAAGAGAAATTCTTTGAAAATGGACATAGAGATGACACAGAATGAGACATCACTTCCAGCTGTACAACATAGTAATTAGGCCATTATGTACATCACACAGTGCTCACCAGGCTCGGTGCAGTCACCCGCCTGTCACCATACGATGCTATTACAGTATTATTACAGTAGTATTGAGTCTCTTCCCTTTCCTGTACTTTTCATCGTATGACTTGCTCATTTTACCCCTGAAAGTTTGTACCTCTTCCTCCCCTTCACCGATTTCGTCTATCACCCTCTTCCCTCCCCTGTGGCAACTCTCAGTTTATTGTGTACTTAGGAGTCTATTTATGTTTCTTTGGGATTTTTTGTTAGCTCATTTGTTTCATGTTTTAGGTCCCACATGTAAGTTAACTTACATGGTATTTGTCTTGTTTGTGTCTGACTTATTTCACTTAGCAGAATGCCCTCTAGGTCTGCCCATGCTGTCGTGAATGGCAAGATTTTGTTCTTTTTTTTCTGTCTGAGTAATATTCCATTATGCATGTGCATACACACACCACCTCTTCTTTATCCTTTTATCCATCAGTGGACCCTTGGGCTGCTTCCATAGCTTGGCTACTGTAGATAATGCTACAGTCAATACAGGAATGTATAGGTCTTTTTGAAATAGCGTTTTGATTGTCTTCAGGTCATTAACCAGAAGTGGAATCGCTGGGCTATATGGTATTTCTACTTTTAGTCTCTTGACGAGCCTCCACACTGTTTCCCGTACTGGCTGCACCAGCTGACATTCCTGCCAACAGTGTAGGATGGTTCCCTTTTCTCCACATCCTCACCAGCACTTGCTGTTTCTAGTCACTTTCATATGAGCCATTCTGACAGGTGTGAGGCGGTATCGCACTGCAGTTCTGATGGGCATTTCCCTCATGATGAGTGATGTTCAGTATTTTTTGTGTGCCTCTTGGCCATCTGGGTATCTTCTTTTCTTTTCTTTTTTAAAAGATTTTATTTATTTGACAGAGAGAGAGAGAGAGAGATCACAGGTAGGCAGAGAGAGAGGGGGAAGCAGGTTTCCTGCTGAGCAGAGAGCCCTATGTGGGGCTCGATCCCAGGAGCCTAAGATCATGACCCGAGCCAAAGGCAGAGGCTTAACCCACTGAGCCACCCAGGCACCCCTGGGTGGCTTCTTTGGAGAAATGTCTATTCAGGTCCTCTGCCTTTTTTTTTTTTTTTTTTTTTTTTTTTTTTAATCAGTGTATTTGTATTTTGGGCATTGAGAGGAAACTCTTTGTCCTAGAGGTGGGGCATATGTGTTTCACATCAGTGGTTCTCTAATCCCAGCCCAGATTCTGAAATTATGCTCTCCTTTTTGTGTTCCTCTTACTTTCATTGCCATGTAGCAGCCATTGACCTGAAGGTTTTTGGTGGTGAGCTGTGTACTTTTTTTTTTTTTAAGCTGTCTCGGTTTTGGAGGTCCGAGCAGGTTTTTTGTTCTGTTAGGGACTCAGTCCATGCCCCAACTGGAACTGCCAGGAGCAGCTTATGGCCAGCCAAGTGTGCACGTGCTAGGGTTTTGTGAATCTGAAGAGATCCAAGTTCATTTTTCCCAATTTCCAGGAACTTTGGGTTATGACATTTCCAACCAATAAACAGAAGCAAAGAGCCTACAAGCCAAACTAGATCTTCTCTTTTGAGAAACGAATCTGGCTTTGCTTATCCAATGTCTTATCTAATGAAGAGTATGCTTGGTCAACTGTATGTTATAAGACAGTCTGACTGAATGGTTTTCAGATCATCTCAGGATTAAATTGACAGGGAGACAGGTGCTGAAGATGGGCAGGAGTTAGAGCAAAGGACAGAGACCAGCCATCATCTCCTGGGTTCTCTCCACCTTGAAGGACAGTTATTAATATTTTGTCCTCTTTGCTTGTGGTTGTATTTAAAAGGGATACAACGTTTCAGTTAGAGCCCGGATCACCTTATAGCTATGCTCTTCCCATCCTCAGAAACAAATGCCATCAGTAGTTGGGGCTACCTCCTTCCATTCCATTTTTATGTGTTTGGTTACAGAGACCCTATTTTTGAGAGTGTTTAGTTGATAAGTTTAGCTTCAAACTATATTGTATCGTTACTACTTTGTGCTTTTTTATTCAGCCTTGATTTTGAGAATGATTAGCGTTCATACATAGAGCTCTAACTTACCTCCCCAAAGTCTACACAATATTCTGCCATTGACCCATGCCTTGTGCTTATTCATTCCAGCGTCGGTGGGCATTTAAAATTTTCTTTTTACTGCAGTGAACAACATAGGCATGCGTGAGAGTTTCCTTAAAGACCGAGAAGTAGAATTACCAAGAATTGTACTTAGGAAGGCGTACCGCTCCTCAGTTTAGAACTTGCTTCCATAGCAAGCTGAGGAGGATGTCGTCTGTCCCGTCTTCCCTCAGGGAGTCTACAGTCTGGTGAGGAAGTGGAGGAGAATAGCTCTGTCTGTCCAAGAACAGATAGGATCGCTCTGTCCAGCTTATTTGAGCCGGACTGCATTGGTGCCCTCAAAAGGAAGTAATGGTCTGCTTAGATTTCTAGTATTTTGTAGCAGACAACTCACGACTTCACGTGAACGTGATTGTGCGTGACACAATCATGGCATCGTGTCCACGGATTTCATCTGTTTGGATAGAGCGATCCCACTACATTGTTTGAATGGCAAGAGCCTCCTTTTCTGTTTCAGGTAGTGGCACGGTTTAGAGAAGGAAGACGTCACCAATTAATCCAGCCAAGAGCCCAGCGAGCGTTGTCCTGCACACGGGCTGGTTTTGAGCTTCCTCCGCCATTCCTTTTGGGGGGCTAAGATAGTCCCAGAGAGACATGTCTGAAGCAACAGCACACGAAAATAGAGTGAACGAAGACAAAACTGTAAGAATAAAAGGGAGGAAGAATTTCTGAGTGAATGAGGCCTCCGCTGCTCCTTCTCCTCCTGAGGTGTGATATGTAGATCTGTCCCGTGCTTAGGCCTGACAGCTTGTGGGGACCAGATGAATTTTTCAGTCAGCATGAGAAATGCCATCCACACCAACTGATACCCTCTCCTGGCAGCTGCCTCACTATCTTTTATCATTCCTCTTGATCCATCATCCAGAGAATGCTAGAAGGCACGAGAATGTAAGATCCAAATAGGAATGGGTGCATGTTTTCTATCTTGGTGTACTTTCCAGAACCTTTTTGAACTTTTGAACCGCTCGCACCCATGGGGCCCTGGGCAGGGGAGTTGATTAAATAGAGATAATGTTGATGTGAGTACAGTTTCTTTCATATGTAACTAGAGAAGCATGTGAGTTCCAGATAAGCTTCTCTTAGAAAAAATAAAATTGTAAATGTCAAAGTTTTCTGATCCGGGGTGGCAAGGACTCCAGGACTGAAAGACATCCTCGGACTTGAGCCCGGGAGGGGAGAATCCAGCAGAGAGCATGTAGGTCAGTTTGGCCAAAGCCCCTTCTGTTTTCATTGAATTTAGTCTTCCCTCCCACTTCTGTGTTCTCTTAAGGCCTCTGGTTATTCTAATTTCACTTTCTGTCCTTGTCTGTAATGGTCACTTTCTAATTCCTCCCCCAGTATATTGAAAACACCGGGGAGTCAGCCTCTGAGACAATGCGTGTCATGGGCATGGGAGTGCGTTCTTTTCTTCACAAAACTTCTGGAACAAGAATCCAGCTTCCATTCCCTCACAGGCATCTTTTTGAAATTGGAGGCTTTATATTCGGATAAAAGGAAACGTGATGCATTGATTCTATGTAAATAAATGAAACGGAAAAGGCCTGGGTCATAAACACCCGATCCAATTAAGTACCTCATTTTTGGATTGTTTATTAAAAATTTGCAGTAAATGTTTTCATGCCTGTCCTGGGCTTAGTTATTAACCAGTGGAGGATTTCGGTAAGATTTACCTCAATATTGGAGATAGAAGTAGTTTTTTTTTTTTTTTTTAATTTTAAAAATTTTTATGAATTCAGACTCATACCCTCCCAGGAAAGCAATGCATTGCCAAGTGCAAGGTGAAGCCTAAAAGCTTATTATTTAGAAAAAATGTCCACGTGTGGAAATAACGGTTATAATTGTTAGCATTGGATTAATTAGATTTGGCATCATTTATTTCCCATTTTAACTTTTTATCACTTTTGTCTACATCTTAATTATTTGGGGATGAACAAATTGACGGGGAACATAGTAAGCATTTACTAGATGTTTGTTGTATTAACAAAGGGACGTTTTTCAGTGACTTCATTCAAAGCTCATCTCGTGTGGAGATTTCACAATAAAATGAGGGCTTGTAAGATGTGGGGAGGTCGACGTGGCTGGCTGAGGTCACACATGACATGATTTTGCTCTTGCTAAAGTTTGAGCATGTTGCCTTGTTTTTTTTTTTTACTTACATGTATTAGGTTCATGCATTTCAAAGGTGGAGATCCAGTAAGAGAGGACATTCCTGTATTTCCTCCTCACTAGGCTGCAGGTTATCGTAAGTTTCATCTCCCAAATCACCACCCCTTTGATCTCCCCAAGATGCCACTAGTAGCTCAGTCTGGGTAGATCGTAGAACTCTGGTCGGCGCACAATCAGGCATTTCATTTTTATTGTCTTTGGAGGAATGTGTAGGATTTTTAGAACTTTAGCAATACCCAAATAGTTACTTAATTTGAAACCTGCTGGAATTTATTACTCAACTACACGGTGGGAGGTAGTGGGATACAGGATAAATGGCCCACTAGGGAAAAAGAAAAAGCTCTCTTGCATAGTTTTTTCTTCACTACTTGGGGTCCTTCGAGAAGGTATTACCTTATGGGGTAATCCCACTCGTGTAGGAATGTGTGTATGTACACACGCACACATCTCCATAGATGCACCCGTCCATGTATACCAAAGTGTGTTCACATGTCTGTGCGCATTCCTCCACGTGTACGGTCGTTACATTTCCTAAACCCAAGTAACTCGAGTTTCTTTCCTAACACAAAAAGTCACTTCCAAGAAAAGTGGAAAAATAAACAGTATAATCAGCGAGGCATCACAAATAACTTTTATGTCTAAATCAAGCTATTAAATGCTTTTTTATTTTTAAGTAGATAGGGGAATAAAATAGCTACATAGTTCATAAAGTGGTGTGCCATTACTGCCTGCTGTGCCCAAGAATTATGCCAGCTTTTTACACTCATGAAGTAAAAGCAGATTAGAACTGTGATCAATGTATTACCCTATATTTCTTATTGTGCGTTATATTTCCTTTTTGAGCACCTTTGTCGACTAAATGGCTACTAATGACATAATTACAATTGTTTGTCACCACCATAATGCGTGATTTCCTATCTCATCATGAAGATGTAAGTTAGATAAAAGAGGAGTTTTGGCAGGAAGACAAAGTGCAGTGATTTATTAAAGGCCAGATGTGGTTGTTAAAAGCTTTTCTCCAGAAGGCTCAATTGAGTGATGTGAAAAGGGAATGAAATCGCTCCGCACACCCAGCCTGTGGTTCGGGGTGTGAGCGACATAGTTGCTCATGGAGGCATGACAGGCGAGCCGCATGTTTTATTGTTGTGTACAGATTTTACGTTGGAATTTAAACAGGGTGAGAAAGGTCCGCATTAGCTTACACCAGCCAAGTAGGCGTTTAAAAGAAACTCGTGAGACTCTGGTGCTGGCAGGATCCTTCCATTTGTCTCGTGCCTCATAGCGAGGACTGAACTCTCTAACATGTCTGTCCAGCACGGTTCAAAAACCACGAGGGAGGGAGAGAGAGGCTCATTGGAGAAATCAGAGCGATCAGAAGTGAGTGGAGACGAGATACTACTCACACGCTGTTGACATACGTATCGCACACATAGACTTGACATATAGACACTCAGATTCGATAGATGCTTCTAAGGAAAAGGCGCCATTCCTGGTTTTAGTACTATTTGCACATGCAAAGCTCTGTTAAAATAATGTTAAGACCCTGGAGTGATAGAAGCTATGAGTGGTTTGAAGAGTATTCTCGAGCTTTTGGGGGAGGATGGTGGTGGGGGAAGAAGAAAGTGGTTATTTCTTTGTGTCATGCTCTGTTTCTCTGTACTTCCTCTCCTCTCTTCCCCCTCCCCTCCCCTCCCTCCCTCCTCTTCCTCTCTTCTTTACCCCCTCCCCACCCTTTCTCCTCCTCCTTCCTTCACTTCCCTGTAAAATTTTGTATGGAAGAGGGTTACACTGTAGAATGGGGTCTGTGCTGTGTGGAACCCAGCGCTGTGCTGGACATAGGAATCTTCTTGTGTCTGCCAGGGCGGACAGAAAAAGTGACTTTAAATAGTACAAATGGAAGACTTAGACTTTTTTTTAGATTAACTCAGTGAGGCTAGAGAGAGGTTTGGTGGGGTGTTCATAATACTGCTGGGTTCTCTCAGTACAAGGTCCTCCTCGTGTTCTCTGTCAGGGTCGTACAGCCTTGAGAGCTCTTGTAGAGTTACCATTCTTGGTGATTGTAATTTGGAGTATCTGTCATATTACCTAAATGTTTATTCCCTGGTTTCCGGTCTGTAAGTTCCACGCAGGCAGGAATTGTCCTATCGCGTTACCTGACACATCGTGTGCATTTGGCAAGTAGTCGTAGGATGAATCACAAGAACCACTTGGACAGTAGCCTGCGTTCAGCCTGTCACTTGGAGATCACCAGAAAACCCATCCAGATAAAATTTCCCAAACTGCAGATACGTGTCCACATAGATAATGAAGAAAGTTAGGTGGCTTTTTACCATCCCCTTAATTTAAAATTTGGAGCCTGAGAATCCAGCTAGGTCCAGCCCCTTCCAAGTTGACTTTTGTCTCCCCAGGCACCCATCATGTAATTCCAGAGACTGCCACTTGATGGCTCGTATCCAACCCTTCGACATGAGAGAATCAAGTCAGAAAAATATGCACTTGTTCTCTCCTTGACTGTCTCTTTCATTTAGAATATACATGTTCTTTATGACTCATGTGTTGACCCTTATAAAGAGAGGACTGAAATGGAAATGCAGGGAGTTAAGTTTCAGAGACGCAAAGTACTTAGAACCCGGGCTGCCTTCATGGTCGTGGGACCCACACAGCCAGCCCAGGCCCTGTGATCAACAGGGCCCTACCCTTGGTTGAACGCACTGCTGTTACCATCTTGAAAATCTTTAATTTTTTTTCCCTTTTTTAAGGGATTTATTTATTTATTTGAATGAGAGAACATGAGTGTGGTGGGGAGCAGAGGGAGAGGGAGAGAGAGAGAGAAGCAGATTCCCAGCTGTGTGCATGGGGCTCTATCCCATTACCCTGAGCTGAAATCAGGAGTTGGAAGCTTAACTGACGCGGCTACCCAAGCGCCCCACCATCTTGAAACTCTTAATAAATTCACACAAGGGGTCCACAGTTTCATTTTACGCTGGACCTCACAGTTTACGTTGGTGGCCTTGCCTTCCCTATATGTTCTTTCATTGTCACCACCGGTGACTTTGCAGTTGCTGACTTTCCTTACTCTGCCAGAACCTCTGTTATTTGAAGCCAGCTTGCCCAGGCCTGATCTTAACCTGACCAGGGCTCCTAATGGCTTTATTGAGCGCTTGTCAGGAAGCCTGCCTTCCCTAGACACAAACCAGTGGGATAAGAGCTTTGGCCTTGACTCCTGGATTCAGATCCTGGCCCTGCAAGGAGCACATTACTTAAACTTCCCAGGCTCAGTTTGGTCATTTGCAAAAACGACATGATAATAGTGTGCCTCCCTCCTAAACTTGAGGTGGGTGCTAAATGAGATAGTGGATGGAACAAGCTTCACAGGCACCTGGCCCACGGTGAGCGCTCAGTCATGGCTGGGTATTGTTGCCATCACTGGGCAGCACATTTCTGGTGACTCCTGCCCCTCATGGAGCCTCCCGTTCTCTGTGGTCAGCGCTCCCTGACGCTGCAGGATTGTCACTGTGCTTTGATGCTGTCCTGGGCCTCACGCACGGGTTCTCGAAGCCTGGTGCCAGAGTTCAAGGGAGGCCTTGACTCCGCTCTGCTGAGTGCCTCCCTCTCTCTGAGACCCTGACTGGTCCTTCTCCTCTGTGCTCCCTCCTGTATATGGAATGATTAATTAACATGGAAAGGATTTGTATAACCAAACTGAGAATTCTGTAACCCATTTCTGTTTCCCAGTGGTTCAAAGGGATCTCTTACTCACTGTATCTTTTGCAGGGCATTGAAGACACATTTTGAGGGGGTGCCTCGGTGGCTCAGTGGGTTAAGCTTCTGCCTTCCACTCAGGTCATGATCATAGGGTCCTGGGATTGAGCCCCACATCCAGCTCTCTGCTCAGTGGGGAGCCTGTTGCCCTCTGTCCCTCTGCCTGCCTCTCTGCTTCCTTGTGATCTCTCTCTGTGTCAAATAAATAAAATCTTTAAAAAAAAAAAAAAGCATTTTGAAGAAGACACGTAATTTGTAAATAGAATCCCCTCCCCCATTCATACAGAAAATTTGCAAAACATTGACCATATCATAGGGACTTGGGTTCTTGGAGAGGGAGAGGCTGTTACTGGGGACAGATGGGATGTGGGATATGATCCATTCATTTATCTGACAAGGATCTGTTGAAGACTTTGTATGCCAGGTATCCTTGTAAGTCCTGGGAGTGTAACTGTTCACAATCCCACAAGAACCTTGCTGTTGTGTGGCTGACATTCTAGTAGGGAACAAATACTAAATACAACAAAGGACAGTATCAGACAGTATCTCTGCTATGCAGAGAAGTAAGATGGGGCCATGGAAAAAGACTGCCTCTGGGCCGCTTTAGACAAGGTAGCCAGGGAAGGCGTCTCGGAGGAGGTGACATTTGAGCTGAGATGTGAATGGCAAGAGGGAGGCAACCCATAGAAGGGTGGGAGAAAAGCCTTCTGGGCTTTCAGGAATAACCAGTGCTCAGACCCTCAGGTGCCATGAGCTTGGTGGATTTGAGGAACAGAAAAAAGACCAACGTGGCTGGAACGAGGTGTACGAGCTAGAGAGGGGAAATTGGTTGGGCAAGAAAATTAGTTGGGGCCTGATCCTGGACTCTGTAGACCATGATCATGTCAGCCTTGGGCCTTGTTGCTCTATTATTTTCAAGCTAAAAGAGACCCAGGAATCTGTTTCATCCTAAGCTGAACAGTTGAATCAATTAAGCAGTCTCCAGGTATTAATTAGACAGGAAATGGATGATTTTACCTGGATTTATCCACTGAGGTTCTCTAAATAAGAAGTGTTAATCCGAATGGAGCACTGGAATTGGAGTCCCAAGGCAAGTCTCAGGCCTACTGGGATAAGCTGTTTAGTTTCCTCAGTGAATCCTATCATCATAGATTGATCATGCCTTTGACACAAGGTTGGCATAATGTTGAAATGACTTAGGGCTCGGGGTGACTACTGGGTAAATGCAAAGTCATATGCAGATACTACGTAGCTATTGTGATTGATAATTCTCCGTTGATAACCTTAGCTGCTAAAAATCCCTACTTTTTTAAGTTAGAAAAGTGTATTTTTCTATCCATTAAGGAGTTTTTCTATTACTTGTAGAGAGACCTAGCAGATAAATTCATGACGTATATAGTTACCTTATTCAGTAAGTGCTTCCTAGATACTGGCTCGTGTTCATAGATAACTGACCTTTGTTAAGGTCTGGAATGTGAGAGCACATGGCCCCATCTATGGGATTCTGTCTCGCAGATTACTTATCTCTTAGCTGGACTGGCTTTGAAATATGGGAAAGTCCAAAAAGATGGTTTACTGTTAGTTTTAAAGGCTTGTCTTTACAGAGGATCACAGTGGTTTTTAGAAGACAAAAATTCCTTGCCTTTAAAGGTGACTCCTGGTCACCCTGGATTTGGGTTTGTGGAGATGAGTGGTTTACATGTTGTTCTTTGGGAGAAGGTAATTGTGGAAATTGGGTCTAGGTAGCTGACATTTATGATGCAGGAGTCAGCTTTTGTCTCCATCTACCTCTCAGAACTTCTCACTCTGCGCAGCAGGACATCTGTATGTGTCAAGGAATCGGCCACAATAGGGAGCCTGGTTGGCTGAGTGGGTTAGTGTCTGCCTTTAGCTCTGGTCATGATCCTGGAGTCCTGGGATTGAGCCCCAACTCAGACTCTCTGCTCAGTGGAGAGCCTGCTTCTCCCTCTCCTCCCCACTCATGCTCTCTCTCAATGTCTCTGTTTCTCTCTCTCTCAAATAAATAAGATCTTTAAGAAAAAAAAAAAAAAGGAATCAACAAGGATAACAAAATCCATTGGTCTGGTTTTCCAAGATTGGTTTCAGGAGCCATGTAAATGGCCACAGGGAATCTGAATTTTAAGATCTTACTCTACTCTTGAGTTCATAGACATCCCTTGGAAAGAGGATCTCAGATTACTAGAAGACTTTATTGTTAAGTTTTAGAGAATTTTGCATTCTGCTTAGAAAGTCATTTTCGAGTTTTATTAGAACATTTACTCGCAATGGTGCTAATTATTTTAAATATGACCCTGGAAATGGGCTATGTCAGCTTGAAAAGACTATTTTTAACAGAATTTGGTTTTAAAGGCAGGTTTTATAGACATTATAGTAATACCATTGTTATCTAATTAGCATCCACTGTGCAAATGTACGTGATATTAAAGAGGCAAGTATACATAAAATTATAAATTGTGACATTTTATGAGGTTTTTTTATCATGAGTCTTACACAGTCATCATTACTTAACAGTGTGAAATGTGGCCTTAGACATTACATCATGTAAAGACCAGGGGACAAAAAAAACCACACACACACAAAAAAACCTGAGGATCAATTTTTGATTATAATAAAGTTTTAGTATGAGGCATTTCTGAATATGTGTCATGAACATGAGTCATGATTTTCACACCAAACCTGACCTATTATGATTATGTTTCAACTTCAAGGGGTTTTCAGTATTTAAATTCTAAACCTAATTCTAAGGTTTCAAAATGATTCACATTCAAATCTACTTTTATGTTTTATAATTAAATAAGAAAATATTGCTTATACCTACATTTTTACTATTCTTGGACATATTATAATTATTTCTTTAATTTCACCAATAAAATAGCCCATTTCTTCATTAGTAAATTACAAGGCTATCTCAATAAAAGAAAAAAAAAAAACTAGTGTAAATGTGGCTTGCCATCTCAAATCATCACTCAGTGTGGAATTTCCTTTCGTTAGTTCTTTTTGTAAAATGTGAAAGATACTTTCTAGGTAAATTAATCCCTTCCAAGCGGTAAAATCACTTCCTTTTTGGAAAGAGTTATTAGAGTCTTCTTCTTTATAATCTTAAATACCACTTATGTTAGAGTGAACAATACATGGGAAAATTACACCAGTTAAAAAAAGAATGATCGCGACCCAGGCCAAGTACATTGCAATTATGTGTTCATGGAAAAGTGAGCTTTCTACCGGGAAAAGCGTGATAGAGATGCCCATGAAATTTCCAAAGTTTAAGTATTTTTGTAAATTAGGTTGTTCCTAGTTAAACAGGTGGCTTTAAAGGCTGGTTTCACTGTTGTTTTAATCATAGTTTAGTTACCATGGAGAAATATGCAAGTTAGCATTTATACACAGAAGTGAAATTTATGCTGCATAGATAATAGCCTAAATTTAGCTTGACTTAAGTTTACCACTTCCTTTTTTTTTTCAGCAAAAAAGAATAATAATATATCACATATATCCATTAACAAGTTAATTTCTTTAAACGCTACTGTTATATTTTTAGAGAATTTGTCTTCTCAGGCATCCACGGACCACTCCACTTCTGTCAATGTGGCTTCTTCCAGTGATGAACATAATAGAGCATATTACATGTGATTTGCTCGAACCGTGTCATCCTTAGGTTTGATACAAGACTTAGCTAACTTTAAAATCCATCACGTGGTGCCAAACTAATATTTGGACACGTTGCATCTCGTTGGCTTTTGTCAAGGACTGTTATTTCGTTTTGAAAATCTCCAAAATGTGTCCCGTGGTAACGGGGCCGACCGGATTGCAGACCCCAGCCATAGTTTCGATGACCATTTGGATACATTTTCTCTAAGGGAAATTCTGTGGCAGGTCTTCGTCATGTACCGTTTCGCTCTTACTTTCCTCTCAGCCGGGTAATAGATTTTTCACCCTGAATTAAGAGGTTCGTTTGTGTGGAATCCCGCAACCGGGAGCTGCCTTTCCTGCCATTTGCTTTTGCCCGGTACCTCCGAGCGAAGGCTAAGTTTTCAAGGACAAATGTAGTAAAACTGTCTTGATCCAACACGAGGTCCCCCAGCACGGAGAGAGAGCAGCAGATCCCTTTCAACACCAGCTGTTCTCACAGATATAGATTGCTGCAGTGAAATTTTCTTAATATAATTCAGGAAGCTCTAGAGAATTCTCCAAAACAACTGTGCCAACAAGGAAAATGTTGAATTTTTCATCAGCTGCCCAATGTGGAGAGTTAGTGGGCAATCCGTTCATTCATGACCAGATGTTCAGTGTGGTAACGCTCTGCAGTTAACTTGAACCCTGTGGCCTGTTTACCATTGGCTGCAAGGACATTGGCAGCGGCCTGGCATTGGAGAATTGAGACCCGCACAAGCAAAAGCCCGACGTGTGTGTCTGTGGCTTCCTGGTTCTCACCAGCGACCAGACAAGGTAGGGAGTGTTGACAGAGGGGAAGGACATCACATCAATCATTCTCGAGGCAAGAAGCATTTGCTATAGGTTTGTGTCTTGGGGGAACCGTTGGCAAATTCTTACACTCCTTTTCATTTGGGAAGAAAGGCGGTCTTTGTTTAGTTGGATAGTTTTTTTTTTTTTTTTTTAAACCTGTGTCTAAACCATCAAACTTTTTGTGGTGGGGGCAGTAGGTGTGGGTAGGTTAAGACGGTAAGAAAAAGGTTTCTAATGTTAAACTAGGGAAGTCATTAAAGTTGACTCTTAATACTGACTCCTTACTGGGTCCAATCTGGAATTGGGAATATGTGATATTTTTTGCCCTAGGTAAACTTTCTTATTATAGACAGCAAATACTTAGATCTTCCATTCACAGAGTCACCATTTCCTCCATATACATGTGTTGCACCCAGGACTTTTTTGTGAGCTGTTTTAAATAACAGTGTTTAGGGAAAAGGGGGAGTAGTAGGTGGAGTAGGGGTTTTCGAAGAAACACTGTGATTTTCTACCTTGGAAAGGATTCTTCCTTAAAATGATTAACTGTGTTGGATTCTGGAATTGCAGCATGCCAGGCACAGGGAGGCAGAATTTCATAACAGATAGCTCAGACGGAGGGCTCTTTTCTTTTCACCACCGTGGCATTGCACAATACTTTTTTTTTTTTTTAATTGTGGTGAAATATACATGACATGAAATTGACCAGTTTAACCAACTGTGTGATAATTGTAACTATTATTTCAAAACACTATGGGCAAAGGAAAGGAAAAAAAGAATCTTTGTTATTTGACCATTTCACATTTGTGGCTTCAACGGTACTATCCCAACAAGAAGTTGGTCTTTGTTTACTTGAAACTAGAACAGAAAGTCATCATGGGGGAAGCGTCTTTTTTTTGAGACTTGGGTGGTTGTTTTTTTCTTCCTTCCAAAGTCCTTGACTCCCCCTGGCACATCCCTAGTGACAGCCATCCCTGGGGGCACCCAGGTAACTTGAAGGGTCTTTGGAGCAGAAAACCCTTGGACTAATTGTATTTGCTTTGGCAGAACTTTCTGCCCTTGGTGTACAAGTTGCAGTGAACACTTCCTTTGCATTTCCTGCTTACAGAGAAAGCAGGTTGCATGTCGCCCTGAAATAGGGACACATTTCTCATTACTCCCATTTCAACCCGAACCTCGCCGGCCCTTCGAAGCACACCAGAGGAGTGTGTGTTTCATTTGTTTGGGTGATTTCTTTGAAAAGTTCCTTGGCTTGGGGACGTGGAAAAAAGAGGTTTTGAATTTCGGCAGGCAGGTACTGACGGAGGGCTGCTGAGCCGCACGGAGAAGGCACCGGGTTGTTTTCTGGGATGCTGACTTGCTGATAGAAACTCGAGAACCAGTTTACAGTAGCTCTGACACCACTGTTACCTTTCTGCAGTCCCCTCCAGCTGCTCCCAGCCCTTCGGATGCCTCCGCCATGCACACAGTTTGTTCTTGGGTGTGAAAGCAAACAGTGTTTGAGTTGGCAGTGACTTCTCCTTCAGTCGAGTTTGCTGCCTCGGCAAGAAACCGCAGCAGGAGCTTTCTGCTGCTGAAGATTTCCACTGGCAGGATGGCCTTTTCCCACATTTCCTTGGTTTAAGGAAACAGATTTTTGAACTTTTTTTTTTTTTTTAAGACAAAATGTCAACATTTAACAGCTGGAGTTAGTATATAATTTATGGTTTTCACTTTATGTTCTTGTGGATGTATAAAAATTAAAAATCTGCAATTATTGTTAAATTATGCAAGTTTTTGCAAAAAGAGTGATTAAAAATAGACCCTCTGTTACGAGGAATTCAAGAAAGTCATTGTTACCCAAACAGGTATTCTCAATTATTCTATCTTTAATGGTTTTTAATTGTTATAATTTACTCATATTCTTTTACATCTCTCAGAGGAGATGTTTCTGAAAGCTCTTTGTTTTTCCTTTAAGGAACAAGTAGGAGTTTGTTCATTTGAACCTCTTCAGCTTTTTAAAAAAAAAAAAAAAATCATATTTTTTATTTTTTTACACGTCAGCATGTTAATCCTCCCTCTAGGTAACCCTTCTTGTCACAGAGGATCTGCCTGGAGAATCTTAACTCTAAGAAACATTCTCAGACCTGCTATTTGTCAAGGTGATAGTCTTTGTCATGGAAGTTATCCAAGCCTTTGTTAGGCCACAGAACCTACCTCTTGGGCAAGCTGCAGTTTTCCCTGTTATTTCCTTCCCAGGAAGCTCCTCTCCACACCTTACAGATTCAGCATATGTACTCATTGGCTGCCCGGCCTTGGCAGAATTGGTAACTTATCAGAATCAGGAAAGAACGCAGCCAGCCAATAAAAAGTGACTGAATGTTACCTCGGGACGGGTAATATTTTTGTAATTTTTGTCCTGTCCATACACAGAGACGAGGGGAGTTTTCTGTTGTTATTACTTCTTTTTCTGTTGATCAAGACTCTGAGAACCTTTACTGACGCCCCTGAAAGCCGCACCTTTACTGAAAAAGTGGCACGAGCATTTTGTGCTTTCTTGGTTTCTCAGAAAATAAAATAGGAAGTGAAAAGGCCTTTCTCCTTGGTATAGCGTGTTACTATAAAGATCATTCGATCTACATGTTAGATTGACGGTCAGAACATTAGCCGTGATGAATAACAAGGGACAAAATTTTTCTTTTCTTTTCAAGGGTAGTGGCAGTTAATCATTTTTATCTGCCCGCCTTGTGGACTTGATTAGATTTATGACGTATGCCGCATGTTTATGGCATTTTTATTATATGTTGTTAATTTGTTGTAACTGCCACTGCTTTTTTTTTTTTCTTCTTCCTTTTTCTCCCCCAGAGAACTCTTGAAAGCAACTAAGTGTCAACTGTTACCTTGTGCTTTGGGAAACTTTATTTAATTTTTAATGTTAATAAAAGGCATCGTGGCCTACTGGTTGAAAAAAAAGAAGTCCCCGCGATTACAATGTGTATCTTAACGTCACACAAAAAGAAAATTTGCAGGGTGTTCTGTTAAATACTTGTGTTTTCCTTGCACACTCAGGCTGGGTTGAGAGGGTGCCCATTGATAAATCATCTCACCTGAAACCTAGGTGTTGAGCGTGTGCTAAACTGCGATTTTCTTTATTACTGGAAAGTCATATACGTAGTTTTCAAATCACTGCAAGGTAAGACAATTGGACGTTGAACGTTTAAGCTGCTTCAAGAGTCAGGCAGTTGAATGATGCATTTTAGAACAACACACTCTTTTTTAGCTTACTAGCTCTCAGAATGGATATGGAATCTGTTAAATATAGAGGCAATTCTTTAAATAAGGCCGACAGTTAAAATTGGGAAGCAGGAGAATTAGATTGGAAATGATTTATGATGAGTCTACAGGACATTCAAAAAATAAAGTTAGAAAAGGAAATCCACTGGCTGTATTGGCTACATGACAGCAAAAGATTTTTACTTTTCATCCCTTTTGAATTGGCTGGATATATAGGCAATGCATAGAAACAGACTCTCAGGCAGAAAAATTGACGGATTTGTTGTTGTTGTTAGTGTCTGTTCCGGCATTGCTGTGGTATTGGCGTTACAAGCCTCTGACTATAACCAAGTCAGTTTCTTGTTTTGACAGTCACAAACTTTTTCAATAACGGAGAACCACCCATTCTCTTAAGAGCATTAGACGTTGAAGTAAATAGAAGCTGAGCTGAACGGCAGCTTTGTTTTTGTCACGCAGCGGGAACATATGGGACCTTAATAAATGCCATTTGAAGATGACATGGGTGTGGTTGTTGGGCTGATAATGTGTAATAATCACAGATGCGTGTGTCACGTTCAAGAATTGGTATACATTGGTTCACACTCCACTGTAAGGAGTTTATATATATTTTGTGGGAGAAACAATACGAATTCAAAGAGGCCGATTACAGGCCATATTAAGTCATTTAGGTATGAGGTGGTTTCACGGACAGCCCAGACTTGTTCTGATGATGGCTTACTAAAGCATCTAAAAGGCTTATGTATAATTGGGCAGGGAGAAGAAGTATACTTTTAGGTGTTTTAGATACAGAATCCTCGATTGTTCCAGTTGTATCGACATGAACATAACCAAGGCAAGGCGATACGTTTACGAACTAGTAGGAGATCAAGTTATTAAGCTGGCGTTTGACTTCGGTGTTGCGGGAGATGCCTGCCGCCCAGGAGTGTGCAGGGAATGATTTCGTGCCTTCACGAGTGCCTTCACCCATGCCCCATTGCTTGCTTATGGAACCGATAGCTCAGGCATGTCGACATTTGCTGTAGACAATTTTGAGAAGACCTAAGTTCGTACTCAGATGCTGTCCTTAGAGATAAAGTGTTTAAGAAGTGAGACATTTCTTTACCCCAATGGAGAATTTAAGCTACAGCCTCCTGCAGAGGTAAGCTTGAGGTATTTGGGTTAGGAGAACAAATGTGGTTTTCTGGTTCTTGAGAACAGAATGAATAAGCAACAGAGACCAAGAAGCATGGCACTTGAGGAGAACAAGGAACAGTTCCCTTTGGCTGGAACATGGAGTTCATAAAGAGGAAGAGAGAAAAGGAGTTGGAAAGGTAGCAGACACACCACTATGGAGAACCTCAAATTCAGTTCACAAGCAAGTGATTTATTTGGTACCATTTATTAATATTAATAATAGCAGATAACGTTTGCTATGAACAAGGCAGCAAGCATAGTGATTTGCAGTTCATTATGTTTTACTTCTTCTCCGAATCCAATGAAGGGGGTACCATTAGGTGAGGAAATTGAGTGGTGGAAAAGGTGTGTGATCTTTCCAGAGGCACAAAGCAGTGAGATGAAGCCACGATTTCCAGTTTGTCTCTGTGACCGAAGGAACAGCCTTTCGAAGATTCTGATTACACAGCCACTGGGCATGACCAAGGTTTTATGAGCACAGATCTCTCTTGGTCAGAGCAGAGCTCCGTGACAGTTCGTTTGTCATCATTTCACAGAATATTGTGGGGAGCCCAAATTAGAGGAAATTGTGATGTTTCTGAAGAGCTGAAATCCAGCTACTGGTTGAAGAAAAACTCCCCGTTCTTGCAACGTGTATCTTATTTCACACAAAAAGAAAAAAATGCAGTGTGTTCTGTTAAACACTTGTGGTTTTTGTTGCACACTCAGGCTGGGTTGAGAGAGTGCCCACTGATAAATCATCTCACCTGAAACCCGAGTGTGAATTGAAAAGATTGGAAAGACAGTGCTGGGGGGGATGTGTATAAAAACCTGTGAAGTTGTAACCACTGGATTTGGTATGAAGGTGATGGACGATTGGGAGAATCGGTGTCCCCAGCACTTGTACCCAGAAGAAAAGAGGGACAGGCTGGGCAGCGATGAGTGGAGCTTTGGATACCCTGTTGGGTGCAAGAGTTAATTTCAGGCAGAATCCTTCTGGAACATGATGAAATACACATTGAACATAACCTTGGGAAGGTAGTTGGGCTAGAGATGTGGATTGGAAGCCAAGGGAATAAGTATATATAGAGAGAGAGACTGGTACATTTAGTGAGGGGGGAGAAGAAAGACTGGCTGGAGAAGGAGATCAGGAAATAAGTCAGCCTTACAAGATAAAGAAAAATCTTTCTGCACATTGGAGATGACAGATTTGTAGGCCACGCTTCAGACACATACCTATACATATTCATATTTGTATACATATTCATGTACATATTTATATATGTATTCCTATATACATTCATATGTATCACTGTGTATTTGTATATGTATCATGAGCATGCACTGTTCCCTCAAGCACACATATGTATGCTTGGGAGTCTGTCCCACCTCAGTTAGCAAGTGGGGAGAGGGTAGGTATCAGGCTGTCCCAGGAGTGGCCGACTCGGGAGGATTCTGCTCTGTGGTGCTACAACTTGAGGGCCGTAGAGGAAAGATGGAGTTCCCTTCTAGAGTGTGTGAGGTTCAGCCCAACACATAGAATTTTATACCCCCCCCCCCAACAAATACATTCCAACACAGAAGCCTGGCTGCTTTAAATGCTATAGTAAATGCTAAATGATCTATAATAGGATTTTACAGAATTCAGCAAGATTACCATTATGTTGTGAAATATGGGCTAAGAGTGTGGTCAATAAATGTGTTAACTTTTCATTTGGGGTGATATTTTTCTTCTTTGAAAATCCATTCATCTGCTAAAATGCATATGGGAAGCTCATTGCTTTCATTGCTTTTGCCAATGGTTGTGGTTCAGAATTTTTTTTTTTTTCTTCCCTATACCTTTTCTTAATTACTAATAACGGTAACTGTTAAGACTTCCAGGTCTTCAATTTTTTTTTTTTTTCCGACAACTAAAGAAATGTTATTGCTAAAGTCTGTTTGGTAATATTGATTGGAGAATGAGATAATGCCCACCCCGCCCCTTTTCAAGTTGCCACAAAGTGATTTCCTTTCAGGTTTCTATAAAATGTCACCCTGGCAAAACTTGCCTCCCACGTTGGTAGACTTCAGTTTCTACTTCTTGTCTTGATTCCTTATGTTGGACATTTACTAAAGGGTTACAGTGGTTTGTAACACCTTAAAAAGATTCAGGGCCGCCTACTACTCATACTGCCCATGCTGTGAAATTCATGTGAATCCTTTACAGGTGGTGACACTCATTTTAAGAAAATAGATTTAGCAAAACTGTGCAGGTCTTCACACCTGTGTCAACTTTGGGATAGCATTCATGTGTCTCCTGGGAGTCTCTAGTTGGCCATGTTACTGAGGGCTTTGTCATAATGGGTTGAGAAGTCATTAATCAACTGAGGTCACCCTGACTTTTGAGATTCTAATAAAATTGGCCTGAACCTTTATCTTATTCCTGTGGGAATTCCATTGAGGATTCCTGGAGACTTCATTTTCATGATTGATTTTGGTTAAAGAACTCTTGATAGTTTCTCTTCTCACTACTGTTCTTTTTCTCCTCTTGGAGTTGGAAGTTAGCTTCTATCCATAATTTCCTTCCACACAACTCATAGATGACATTGAAGTTGAGGAAGTTCCAGGAAGTTTGCATCAGAGAAGTGTGGAGTCAAATGTTCAACAGCGCTGTTCTTAAATATGTACTTGCCCTCACTAAATTTGTCCTTGGACTGCGCTCTCCATAGATCAATGACCTCCAGTAGCCTAACTTGTCCCTTCTGCTGTTCTCCTCACTTCCCTCCTGTTTTCTTCTTTCTTCTCACCTCTCTGCTTTCTATTACCTGCTTATATTTCTTGTTTGTTTTTGTTTTTGTTTTTAAAGATTTTATTTATTTATCTGACAGAGATCTACAAGTAGACAGAGAGGCAGGCAGAGAGAGAGGAGGAAGCAGGCTCCCCGATGAGCAGAGAGCCCGATGTGGGGCTCAATCCCAGGACCCTGGGATCATGACCCAAGCCGAAGGCAGAGGCTTTAACCCACTGAGCCACCCAGGCACCCCACCTGCTCATATTTCTTAAAAACAGCAGTTTAGCTTTCTTTTTCTGGTCAGCATCTCCTTCCCAACCAGTTCCTGTGGGCTCTGTCTCCCTCATTGCTGGCAGCATATCAAGAAGGCATTGCTCAGCGGTAGAATGATCACCTTTCACTTGTCCACTTGCGTACGCATGACCTCATTTTCTTCTTCAGATGGAGCAAAAACTGAGACTGCTTTGCACAGAGAGACATGTTAGGGTTTTATTCCAATTTTGGCCTTGTCCATCAAACTCCATTCTTTTTAACTTCTTAATCCTTTAATCAGTCAAATAGGTTGTATCTTGATTTGCACAGAGGACTTTGAAGCATAAGCCCTAAATATCAGCCTTTTTTCCCCCCATTGATTTTTATATTCTACTAGGCCAACAGTCTCTCTCCTCCACATCCTGGGCCAAAACCCCAAAATCTCAGCCTCACAGACTCCCTAGTTTATAGGAATATTTAACAGCATTATTTTATGTTTGTGTTTTGTGTTTTGTTTTTATTTTTTTAATCATCTGATCTTGCTTGTCACTTTCCTGCTTCTTATGGCAAGCTTAAAGCAAGTCTTCTGTGGTCCTGAATTCTCTCCCTTCTCTGGAAATAAAGGATGTTAATGAAATGGTTAAGCGGTGCCTCTTGATGCAGAGCTAGCTGAAAGCATTTTCAGGGAGAGAGCCACCTGGAACCGGCTCATGTCCTCATGTTGCTTGCTCTACCATAATTGCGGCAGCTGCCCTAGCCATCTTATAATTAGAGGAGGGACATCAGGCAATTTCCTGATGTTGTTATCTTTTATAGTTTTCCTAGTGACATGCCCGACCTGGAGTTTCAGACACTCTGAAAAATATCCATCAAGCTTGAAATGAACACAAATTGGTTACTTTGCGCATTCTGATAACCCCATGTAAATGTATAAAATCTACTCATCACCAGAGGAGTGGTTCCTAGTGCCTGGGGGTCTCAGAATCCCAGGGCTTTGGGAAATACAATCCTTGAGTATTTCAGAATTTAAGTTAGGATGGATTTGGTTATAAGCAACAGAAAGTCCAGATGACATAGTCTTTTTTTTTTTTTTTAAGATTTTATTTATTTATTTGACAGACAGAGATCACAAGTAGGCAGAGAGGCAGGCAGAGAGAGAAGAGGAAGCAGGCTCCCCGCTGAGCAGAGAGCCCGATGTGGGGCTCGATCCCATGACCCTGGGATCATGACCTGAGCCGAAGGCAGAGACTTTAACCCACTGAGCCACCCCGGCGCCCCCCAGATGACATAGTCTTACCAGACTTTCTAAAGTCCTTATTGGTAGGTAGACCGCAGGAGACTTGATCCAGCTCTCTCTGTGGTCTTCCATGGTGTTAGTCCATCAGACTGGGCTTATTTGCACTTGTTAGATAGTGTCTGGCCACTGTGTGATCATAGATGTCCTTGAACATGCCAAAAAGGAGAGAGAAATAGGGAATGTTTTTTTTAAAATTTCAGAAAAATTCTTGAAACTCAAATTGGAGTGCTTTCCAGCCTGTTAGGCTCACCCCATGGTCAGGGTGGTAGAGGATGTTAATTGACATACCCTAGGTAACATTTTCTTTTCTTTCTTTTTCTTTTTAACCATTGGAGCCAGGGTGGAGTCATCTTCCCCAGAATGGCCCAACTCCCCAGCTGTTGGTTGGTCCCGTTTGGGAGGGAGGTTTGGAGGAAAGGATGTTGCGTACACAACTCCAAGAGTATACTTCATTGAGCTGGTTTTTAGGTTTCGGAAGGCCCAAAGTTAATTCAGTCATTTGCATGAGATAAGACTTGTGGGGTTAACCAAACCATCGAGTTTTTTGGCTTCTGGCCATAAATATTTCAGTCTGTGAGTTCTGATTGGCAATTTGGTAGATACTCCGTATGAACTAATTAATATTTAACCCTTAAGTATGAAAACTTAGTGTCTGTGTGGGTGGGAGTGCTTAGAATTCAATAAAAATTGTTCATCTTGGTTTAAAATAATGGGAAATAATGGGGAACCTCTTGTGTTCAGCCTTCTGAGTCAATAGCAGATTAAACTAATCGTAATTCACCTAAGAAGTGATGACCAGTTGAAATACTGTGCTGGAAAAGATGACATTCAGTTAAACTCGTCTTGTTTCCAAAGTTTAAAATTCAGCATTTCAGGTCCCCCCCTCTTTTTTTTTCAGCTATGGTGAGTTTTAAGTTTTACTAGCTTGTTTTAAAAACATTAATCATATGGAAAGAAAAAGATGATGAATTTTTAACACTGCTACGATAGTATCTATGACTCAACAACAGAAATTGTTGTTCGTGGAAGACCACAATACAATTCTGTCTTGGGAGAAAAAGTTTAGTTGAAAGTCGGCAGAAGAGATGCGTATTCAAGAGTAATGAGGGACGAATATGGTAATGGAAGATTGTTGTACCGGAAGACATTTTTTTAAAAAGGTGATAGCCAAACTGTTGAGGAAACCTTATTGGAGAAGAATAAACATTGTGCATATTTATGAGGATAGAGGGTCATCAATAGTAATGTGAGCTTATTCTCAGATGCAGGAAGTCACTCATGCTTGGTGCCCTTTGGAAACATTTCCATCAGGGTGAAGGAAGCTCAGGGAATCTTCTTCCAGTCATACTGGATAGATTATCAGTGCAAAGAGATGTTTGCTCTGAAGCATTTGGCCTAGACTCATGCTGAGTCTCTTGGACTTCTGCTATTGTTTTACCTGACTTACAGCCTTGGTTGTTTTGGCCTGACTCTCTCCCCAGTTGCCAGGCTAGGAATTCTTGGCCGGGGCAAAAGGGCCTTGCGGCTGTTAAATAAGAACCCGCGGCTCCCCATGATGAGGCTGGCCAACCTGATGTTCTTGGGTAGCCTGCCTGACCTTCTGTCCACTAGGGGTCCACACTACAGACTCCTCTGCCACCTCAGAAGACAGAGCACCACGTCTGCATATCTTATTTACATAGTCTTTCATTTGATATCCCCGCCTCTCCCCGCCTGCACCCATCTCCTTGGTTGATTATTTTTCAACTTGGCCGTGCTCATGCATTCTTCACGTTTCTCTGATTTTGGTCTAAATATCGCCTATACTTTATTTGCTTTTACCTCCCTTGAAGTCCCCTTGCTTGTTAGAATATGTCTATTCAAAAAGGAAGTTTGACATCATCTCTTAAAAGGAAAAAGAAACAAACAAACAGTAGCAGTTACCAGGGCCTGATGGTAACCGAAAATAAATACTATTCAGACCAGAATGATGGTGTACCCAGGAGCTGGCATCATTTTTCTCCAAAGGGCCAGGTAGTAAATATTTTTGGCTTCACAGGCCATATGGTTTCTGGTTTAACTGCTCACCTCCTGCATCGTAAACCCAAATCAGCAAGAAACAATATGTGGATAAATGAGCATGGCTGTGTCCCAGGAAAACTACAGACACAGAAATCTGATTTTCATGTAAATTTTTCATGTGCAATATTAGTCTTTGATTTTTTTCTCGAAATCATTTAAAAGTATAGAATCCATCCTTAACTTACAGGTATTACAAAAATCAACAGCAGCCCAGGTTAGCTTACGGGCTGTAATTTGCTGACCCATGGCAAAAATTCTCTGTATTCTCTTGCCTACTTCTCCCTCCGGTTTTGGGCCAGAAAGGATCTTTCTTTGTTAATAATACATGTTACATATCAGATCAGGATCCAGATGGGGCTTTGTCCTTGACGCCATGAGAAGGGGTCAAAGGGGATGAGAAAGAGAACTTCCAGGAATGCAGTTCAATGCGGCTTGTTGTCATGTCTGTACCACGTGAAATCATCAGAATGGTTGACGTCTAGAACTTCAAGAAACATTGCCTTTGTCCATTTGTTCTACTCAGTTGTCCTAAACTTCACACAGGTGACATGAAGATAGAGATTCAAATAGCACATAAATGGAGAGAGAGAGAGAAAGGAGGAGTTTCCAAGCATCATAGCTAGAAATAGCCAAGATCAGTGATGGGAGAGGAAGGGGTGAAAAAATGGCGGTTTTTGATAAAAGAACCTACTCAAAAGAGGACCTTCTGAGACCAGAAGTTGGCAAAAACTGAATATTTTGCATCGATCCATTACCATCTCTCCTTTTTCTGTAGTGTCACAACGTGTGATACTGCACAGTATCCATCCCTCTCCCTGTGTTAGGTTTGGTATCTGTGTGTAACATTATTCTCTTCCAGAACTTTCTAATGTTCATATTCCTTCTCCCCCAGCAAGAAGGACAAGGGATGTTAGTGATCTGGGGTAGTGTCTCTTTATCCAACCACCTTCTGTCTATTTTTGGTGATTCAGGGTTCATCCTTCAATACAGGCTTTTTTAGGGTGAGGGGTGTTTCTCGATTATATTTTCGTACAATTTGGATTGGATTCCTTGAGTTCTTTCTTGACAAGATTCTTTAGTAGAAGACCAAGACCCATGTGGCTTCATCTCATACCTTGAGATACAGATCTGGTAGATACAAGAATTTCACTGTTAACAACATTTGGATATTTTCTATGCTCCCTATTATGTTAGACAAAAAAGACCAGTATCTGAAGAAGCCTTTCGATGGAGCATTCATAAGGTCATAATTATTACTGTAACCTAAAAGGTAATCAGTCTTCATGTTACCAGCACACCAAAAAATGACTTTTAATTCAAAACAAACTTTTTTTTTTTTTTAAGATTTTATTTATTTGACAGAGAGAGACATCACAAGTAGGCAAAAGGGCAGGCACAGAGAGAGAGGGGAGGAAGCAGGCTCCCCGCGGAGCAGAGAGCCCGAAGCGGGGCTCGATTTCAGGACCCTGGGATCATGGCCTGAGCCGAAGGCAGAGGCTTTAACCCACTGAGCCACCCAGGCGCCCCTCAAAATAAGCTTCTTAAAACAAAGTTGTTTTTTCAAGTTGCTTTACTTTCCAGCATCAACATGAGTCAGGAAATCTTATACCAGGAGTATTAGCTGATACGTTCTAAAGTGTGGTAGTATAGTTGTTAAGTAATTACCCAAGTTGGGGAAAGAGATCTGGTTTCAAATTCTGGCTAAGCTACTTAGTAACTTTGTGACCTTGAGAAAGTTATTTAATCTTTTTAAGCTTTAGTCTTCCCATCGAAGATGGAAATAAAGAAGCAGCCACCTCACTGTAGGAATGGAAGGTATCCTAGTTGATCAGATCCTTTTGGGTTGAATGGGATTTTGCACAAATGAGTTTGAGCACAGTGCATGGTATATGAAAAATAATGTTCCCTTTATGTGCTATTTATTTACCTAATTAAATAAAAAGTTTTTCAGATTATTATTATTTTGCTGGATGCTCAAGGTGGAGTTAAACGCAAGGGGACATTTTAAGGACATTTAAGGGAGTCACCGGGGCTGTAAACAGCTATCTCACCTTTCTGCAAGTTAGTTGTCTTGGTTTGAGATAATTTTCTCTTATGGTGAAAGGAGGTATGCATGGAGTTCACATAAGAGCAGAATTTGGGTGCGTCTTTTAAAGTTGCTTAAACCCAGGAAACATTGACTCACATGTTTTTAACAGCTTAACATTAGTTCAGTTGCACCTGCTTACCCATTCACCATTTTGTTTTTTTCTGCAGTTTTTATTAATTTCAGGAATGAAAAAAGGAAGAAGAATCTCTTCTGCATTTCACTCACTTTTAAGTTTCTTTTGGTAAAAGATGAATAAATATGGTGGTTATCGTTGTCCTTCCTTCTTTCTGTCCCAGTCACTTTTTTTCTAATTCTTACATCAGCTTCTACATCTGGATAATGTCTATGACCTGTAGAAGTCATCCTCCAGACACATGGTTCTTAGACTTGGTCTATGAGTTGAGAGAGGGCCACAGTGTAAGGTCATCAAAGGGGCAAGAGGGAAAGGTTAAAAGAAAGTTAAACCAAGAACTAATTTACATGAAGTTGAAAGTTGAAGATGGTGATGGTGTTTTTCTTGGGCCCTCTTTTGGGGGAGCACAAATTCTAAGCATAATTGACTTTTTAAGCTTGGTTGGGCCCACAGATTTTTGGTTGATATTTTTACAAAATGGCTAAACCAGCATTTGGAACCAGGTTTGTCTTTCCCCAACTTGGGTGATTACTTAACGTAAACTGCTGTTGCTTTGGAACATTTAACCAGTATGCCTGGTAATACTAAGGCACACATTTTAAAACACGAGTCACAACTGTAAGAACTAAAGTGAAAATATTCAAATATTCTTCAGAACCTGATGTAGTGGGACCAAGAGCCATATTTATCCCATTCAAGGGAGAACCCGTTGTTTAGTACAGTAGCTTTGGGAGCTCAGCCATACCAGTTAGCTGCTCCTGGCCTTAGTTTACTTGTCTATACAATGGACTTCATGTTTGTAAGGATCCCATGACAGACTCAATATGAAATAGTTTTGTAATGTTTTGTAATAACACATGGCCCATCGGATGTCACCTGATGTAATCTTTGAAATAAGTGCCTCTGGAGATTTCACCTTTCATAAGTTTCACCCAGTGAGCCAGGACACTGGGCTTTCTTTTGTTCTTCAGATGGTTCACACAGCATTTGAGAATAGGAAATTTTAGTTTGCAGTCTGTGAATCCAGCATCAGATCTCCAATTCATGTCCCCTCCCCCTCTTTTTCCCCTTTCCCTACTATAATCAGATTCACCATCCTGTCAACCTAGGAGAGTGAAAAAAGAAGGAAAAATGCTCATTTTAAAAGAAATAACTGTATTTATTTGACTGAGGGGGAGAGAGAGAGAGAGCATGAATGGGGGATGGGGGAAGGGGCAGAGGGAGAGGGTGAAGCAGACTCCCTGCTGAGCAGGGAGCCGGATGGACATGGGGCTCCATGGGACTCGATCCCAGGACCTCGGGATCATGACCTGAGCCAAAGGCAGACGCTTCACCAACTGAGCCACCCAGGTGCCCCCAAAATGATCGTTTTTAAAAGTTAATGCTTTAGTACCACTATGTAGTGTAAGTTCTAAGGCTGCTTTTATAGACTCTTCTTCCCTGTAAGGACCTTCTAGCCTTGTTTTTATCAATAGCCAGTGCAAGTGATTTCTTCATTCTGGTCCTTGTAATGACAATATTATTTCCAAGTGTGAAATCAGAGTATTTTAGTTGGAGAAATGCTTTAATTTCCTCACCATGTTGCTGTCTAGAATGTCTCCTTGTACTTTTTATTCTTTACTTGGGGATACATCCAAGTTCTCGGATATTAGGACTTAAATTTGCCATGATAAGCTGAGAATTCCATCGAAGATGCCTTTGAGTTACTTCTCTCTAGATGTTTAAGTCTCCCAAGGTGAGATAAGATTTACAAAAATGTGAAAGCAAACCCCCGAACCAGTGTATACATCATTAAATGACACTGAAATCATATACCATTTCTTCCCTGTATCACACTGTTTAGTCTGCCTGAGTTCCAGCTGTTTCTCTACTCAGGCCACCTTGTTGTGTCTTCCTCCAAATATATCTCCATAGAAGAATTAAGAGAAAAAGCCCTTGGGATACCCTCCTTGGAGCGAGCTGGGAGGCCCCCACCCTACCCCCATCCCCAGCCAGCCATTCCCTACTTCTGCTACCCTGCGTAGATAACAGGGAGCTTTTCCTTTTTTCCTCCCCACTGTGAACACATTTGGAGGTAACTGCTTTTCCCTGATCTGGTCACCGTTGGATTCTTTTTCTCTCAGTCTTACCGCGGGTCTGGTTTAATTTTTGGGGGGAGGGGGTGCGTTTCACTCGTTGTGGCTCGAGTTTTTCCAAAAGCAGATTAGCAAGGAGATAAATTTTGCTTCAAGTGAAGGACCAAGTAGCCTTGGTTCCACGTGTTAACCTTTGTGTCTGACGATGACTGATAGGCACAGGCAGGAACCAGAGAAAAGCACAACGAAGCCAGCTTCGATGCCCTGGTCTCTCTGTTCAGGGAGCACCAAGGGCTTTGCAGTGATTTTATTTGCCCTTGGCGTGTTTGGTGCTTCCAGCTCTTTAAAATTGGCAAGTGGATGATGCTACTTTCAAACGGTGATACTCGAGAACAGCCTTGTTCCTTGGATAGTTGAACAATCGTGATTTTGCAGCTTTTTTGGCTACTTGCTGTGGCTTTAGGGTTCAGGGACTCCTTGAGCTTGTTTTCTCACCGTTTTTATAGCACGAGAATCCTAAATAAATACGTACAGGAGAGAGTCTTGTCTTAATCGTGTATGTACAGAAATACTTCTGTGTTTTAGTGGAAGTTACTCCATTAGAACCCTTTAAGGATGCTCCCTGCTGAGAAAGCATTCTAGAAATGGATGTCAACCAAGGGAGATTCATTCATTCCATACGTTTTCTAATTTCAAAAAATGTACACCATCAATATTTTTTCTTAATTGAACAGTTTGTTGAACAGACGGGTGCTTTAATTATGGTGGTCTAAATTTACACACATTGCAGTGGTATTTTGCTACATTAATTACCTTACTTGTCAAGAGTAACAGGTAATTACTACATCAACTCACCCTCCTGCAGTACATGGAGACATAACTTTATTTGAACAGATACAATAAGCCAGAGTGGAGCCACCCTCCGTCTTAGCTTTCCATAAAGGATGGCAGTTCCCAGGTGTTTGTTTTCTTATGAGCCGGGTAGAGGTAAGCTTCCCCTTTTCTTTGGGTCTGTCTCACCACAGATGTAAGCCCAGAAACCTTCACAGACTCTGAGAGTACGTGGATTGGAAGGACCCTTTGAAATAATTGAATGCATCAGACATCTCCTTGTGGATGTCGGAGAGGCGGAGTGACTTTTCTAAGACCACACCATCAGTAAATTAGTGTCGGAACTAGCATTGGCACGGATTTCACCCCACCAGGCTGCTAGAAGTTTAGTGCATTTTAATGAATTTTTAAAAATAATTATGGAAAAGTCATTTGGGATGGTGCACTTTGAATATTCATTTGCCGCATCTCCCTTGTTTGAACTTTTAACCAGGGCTTTGGCTGCGCTCGGAAGAGTATTTATCCTGTATTCTGTTGAACTGCCAGGTACAACTCCTGTCATTTGATTTCCTCTCGAGTGTACTAGTGTCGGCTTTTATGACAAGTTGTGTTAAAATTTGACTTTAACATGTTTTTTCTGTAAAGGCGCGAACATTCTGGAGCATATAGGATGCCCCTAGCAAAATTATGCAGCGTTACCTCTTCTGGTTGCCATGGTGTAGAAGGAAAGGATTTTGTGAGCTTTTAGGTGTGGTGCAAAATGTACACAATGACATAATAGAGGCAGACTCTCTTAAAAGGCTTTGTCCTCTTTTTAGTCAAACACCTGTGACAAAATGACGAACTGTGGTTAACATACACTACTTACAAGTGGTTTTTCGGAATCATCCAGGGTAGGGGAGCTCAGCTTGCAAAAAAAAAAAAAAAACTTCAGTTACCTTCACTCCCCTTGCACCTGGCCGCAGGAGGGGGGTGACATTAAAACGAAGGTCAAAACGTCGAGGGTTATGGATACAACTTGCAGAAATGACGCGGCGTGGCTTGTTGGAGACCGGGTGGGCGTCCTGAGGGGTGATTTGAGCTGCTCGAGCATCTCCTACACCTCTATCCACCACAACTCCTGATGCTTGCAGTGCTGGCACAGGTGCCTTATTCCTGCAACTTCAGTTTGTCTCATGCATTTCAGCTTAGTCCGGGCTCTGCAGCTCCTTGTGTAGCTGCTCAGTTAACTCTGATTTTACTTTCTCCTTAATTTTTTTCCCTTTCTTTCCTAAGCGAAGGATAATTTGATTTAGCCGTTGGTGCATCCAACAAATCTCCTGGAGCCCCTGCTGTGCAACATTCTTTGGTGAGGGGGCTGGGTGCGTCTTGAGGAAGCGCGCAGAACAGATTCCTGCTTTCATGGAGTTTCCCGTCAAGTAGAGGGAGGCAGAGGGAGTAAACAGTGAAAGGAAGGAGCAGTACACGTCCCTATGATGAGCAACATGTGTGAAGGAAATCTTACACAGCTCATGCCTTGGGGGCGGGGGTGGGGGGGAGGCCACTTAATCGGATCAGGAAAGGCATCAGACATAGGATCTAGGAGTTGAGAATGATCTCCACATACAAAGAGCTTGGGGGGAGAACTGTCCACGTAGAAGCAGTACTGAGGACCAAGCCCCAGAGCTGGGAATATAGAGGCTGGTATGGGAGGGGAAGAGCAAGCAGCGTGGCTGGCTGGGGCCGGAGGGGATAGAGCTGGATGGGAGGGGAGGGTTACGGGAGAGGCTGGAGGTTTAAGCCAAGGAGTGTGCAGAGGGCTGAGTCCTATTCTCAGACTGAAGGCAGAGCCCTGGGAGAGAGTCACTTCTGAAGCAGGTGTCAGAACGAGACACATGGGCAGCTGCTGGAAACCAGATTGCAAAGCTCCAGGTATTTCCTGGAGAGTAGACTTCCTTGGGAGAGAGGGTAAAGCCCTGGTCCCCTTGGTAGAGACCACACCGGAGACAGACTCAGCTGGTCCTGGCCTCAGTGACTCAGGAACTCTTGAGTGAGGGCCCAGCAGTCCAATTAGAATGAGCCTTCCGGGGGATTCTGATGAGGACTCGAGTCTGGATATTGGTGCAGCAAAGGACTTTCCAGTTCTCCAGACTCACTGTTGGCATTCTACAGAAGACGGGACCCAGGAAAGGCGTGCAGCTAAGTGGTCATCCAGGGCTAACAAGAACCTGGGTCCTTTGACCCTATTCTAGCACTCTTTCCTCATGGGTTTATGGAGCTAAAGAATAAACAAAACCCACTTTGGTTTTCTGGGGGGTAATTATGATATTTCTAGTGGAGGAGGTGGTTGGATTTTTAAGAAGGAGTAGTGCTGTGGTCTCTGAACAGAGGCTGCCTCGTTTCTCTCGTTCCTATTTTCTCAGTTAGAAAAGCAATTTCAGGGTGAATAACCCTTCTCCTTCCTCCCTGTCAGTGGTAGAAAAACAAGTGTTTTGTATTAAGTTACACCATTGAGACACCTAGCAGAGGGTAATAATATTCTTTTATTTCTGAATTACTCAATGTATTTGGCCTTGTTTTTGGTCTGGAAGCCCTGTTACTCCCAGGTTATGTTTTTAAAGTCATTGGAGAAACAAGATTTTTTCGGGGCCCGGTGTTTGTGCTTCCTCAGATGTATTTTGACCAAGAGTGCCTTTGGAGAATATTCCTTTGGAGAATCTTCTCGTTCTCCATCCAGTCCTGTCTGCCTGGCTAAGGCCTGCTTGCCTTTAGTGTCTTCAGCTTACAGATCGTTTTTGCCCTGAAGTCTTTTCTGACCTCCTGTGCTTAGGTCTGATTTGTATGGTAACTTATTCCCATGTACTTACGTTGGTTTCCTAGCAGACTACGGGCCTCTTGGAAATGGAGACCTTCCCGATCTCCATTCCAGACTATGTTACAGCCTCAAACAGAGCGTTTGGCCCATAGTAAGTCCTGAAAAAGTAACTGTCAAGTGAACGCTTTCCCTCTTCACTGATAATTACCTGTGACTGTTTATTAACAACAGATTTTTGGGAGGCCTGGTGGTGGGTCTTTTCTAAAAGAAGGTCATACATATAAGGCATGGTCGGACGGGATCAAGATGGGAGACGTGGAGACAAAGCCAACACTAAGTATGTATTTACAGTCAACCCTAAGGAAGGCTGCAGCAAAGTGTGAACTGTCTTAGTCAGGATGTGTTATGCTAGCTTCCATGTCTAACAACACACAGATTTTGGTGGCTTAACATCATAAAGGTGTGCTTTGTACTCCTTTCCTGTCCATGCCTGGTCCTTGCCTCCTCCATCTTGTGCCTGCTACAGGGACCAAGGAAGGGCCTCCACAGTCTTGGAGGCAGAGGAACAGGGAGCTCCAGTGATGATTTGAATGCATGTACGTGGGTAACGCCTTGCTTCTGGTCACATCCCTTTGACCAGAAATTAGTCTGGGCCAGGGAAATTGGACAGTGGGATCTGTCCGTGTTCCCAGGAAGAAGAAAATGAAATGGAATTAATTATCATGTAATCGTCCCTGACAACAGGTTACTTTGGTTTTAGCCACTGGGGTTCAATCAAAAGGAAGCATAGCACCTTCTGTTTTTGTAACCTGCTCATCAATAAATACCCTTCTTCTCCCAGACGCCAAGAAGTGCGATAGCCCTCAGAGGCCCTTCATTTTTGTATGTCATGAGGAGAATGTCTCTCATTTGTTTGATTTTATTTTATTTTTTAAAAGAGTTTATTTTTGACAGACAGAGATCACAAGTAGGCAGAGAGGCAGGCAGAGAGAGAGGAGGAAGCAGGCTCCCTGCTGAGCGGAGAGCCCGATGTAGGACTTGATCCCAGGAGCCTGAGATCATGACCTGAGCTGAAGGAAGAGGCTTAACCCACTGAGCCACCCAGGTGCCCCAGTGTCTTTCATTGAAGTCTCAGCTAAGAGCCCATCTTCCTCTGGGGTTGGGCAGGGTGATTTGTTGACAAGCTGCACTGTAGCATGCGTTCCCTCCACCATCAGGTGAAATCTTCTACCCCAAGTGGCAAAGTAGTCTGATGACGCACAGGTTGGCTTTCGTATCGCAGAGCCTGTCCGTGAACTGTGATTGACCCTAGTTTTCTCTTCTACCCCTGGAGGTAACAGGTTTGGAGAGAAGAGTTCACCTATGGTAAGGACTAACTAAACCCTTCCTTCCCACTCACCATTTTGAAGTGCTTGCAGAGGACCCATGGGAAAAGTGTTAGGTGTTAACGAAAAAACTAAAGTTGCTTTTTATGACTTAAGTTTGTGTGTGTGTGTGTGTGTGTGTGTGTGTACTAATCTCAGTTTTGTCCAGAAGATGATAGGGGAGAATTTTCATGATACAGTAAGTGAAGGAAAAATATAATGAAGTGTTTACTTTATGATGCTCTATTTTTTTTTTTTTTTTTAAGATATGTTTCTTCTCCCATTGTCTTGCTGACCATGGTGGTTCTCAGGAAAAGAGCTGAAATCTTTCCTGTCCTCAGTCTCTCCTCCTGCCGTGCTTCCAGCTCAGTGAGAAGCTTGGTTGGACTAGCAGAGAGATCTGCCACAGCTGGATTTTGAGGGTTTGTAAGGGCCAAGAGAAGGTTTTTCATTTTTACCCTTAGAGTACAGGGGAGCCATTGAAAGTGTACAGGCAGGGAGTGCGTGCTGGGTAGATAGGCACGCACATATTTTGTGTGTGTGTGTGTGTGTGTGTGTGTCTTTCTGTCTGAGAGAGAGATGGATGGAGAGAAGGAAAACAGTGAATGATGATCCCGTTTGCCATGTGTTTTTTGGCTGTTGGGAAAGAGCCTCCACAGGAGAGTGAGTGTGAAGACAGCATGGCGCCCTTCTCCCAGCTGACATGAGAGAGAGGTCTCCTCCCTCTTTGTGCACAGAAGTTACTTGTCAATCAGGAGCTTACATCCCAGCTTCAAAGCAGGCAAGGCTTTGGGGGTAAATATTTATGAAATGCCAAGCTTTGTGATCAAGATGTATTTTGTTTTTAATGAGCAAATGACTCAGAATTATTTTAAGTTATTAAAAGACAAATTATTGTGTGCCATCATGGAAAAAGGAGAGGGGGAGAAAGTATAATTTTGTAGCAAGCAATTTACTGACAGCTGTAATCCAGAAGCACTCAACCTCTTTAAACAAAATAATTTTTATTTTTTAAAGTCTTGAGGTATAAAAATTGAATTTATTTGTGGAATCCCATTGGAAAGACTTGTAAAAAAAAGTAAGATGGTCTATTCATTTGGCTCAGAGAAGGTTAATTGATTGTGTAAGATCCTGTAAGCACCGTGGTTGGGACGTGAGAGGTAGCACAGATGTCTCCTCTCAAGATGCTTCTGGTCTGAAAACAAGGCAGTCAGAAGCCGTTGACAAAGGAGTATAAATGTACAACAAATTTCTTTCTCTTTTTGAAGTTCAGATAACTCTTTTAGATTCTGTAACCGATATTTTAGATATTACTTGTTTTAGAGCATTGAATGTGCAAAGATTCTGAAGGAAAATATCACCTAGTCCCATTTCCTCCAGGGCAAAACTGCTAGATTTACTATTTTTTCCCTGTTCATTATTGACACGCATTTTCATGCAGTTGAGAGTCTAGTGTAGATATAATTTTTCTGTCTTTTGCTTATTTCATGTAACATGATAACAAGCATGTGCACCTATTTTCCTGTTCCCGGTATCGTTTTTAATGACTCTGAAATATTCCTTTGTCAGACTGGACTATCATTTACCTGCTCTTGTTCTGTAGTGATTGACATTGAGGTAAAACAGAGTCATAAAATTTATCCATTTTACATCTGAAACCATTTTGTATACTTAACTGTTGAAATAACATTAATGGGGAACTGAGATTTTTTTAAAAAAGCATCTCAGTGTGTGTCTCTGAATTGTGTCATGCAAAAAAAAAAAAAGTGAACTAAAACCTTGTTACAACTTTACATTCTTAAGAATAATAAGGGAATGCATTTGACACATTATCTCTGGCATTTTCTATTATTGGACACATAGCTCCCTAAAATTGGTTAACAAAAGCACATCCTCCGAAACCAGGAAACCTTTTTGATTCTAATTTGGGGAGTCTTCATGCCTAATTTGGAAACTTTTAGAGGTTGTCATTTTTTGCCCCTAGCACTCACTCTCCCAGCGACATTTAGAGCTTCCATATTATTTATTTCGCTTTCTTTTATTATTTTTAGGAAGTCCTTAATAGAAGGATGCTTTAAAGTAACTTGCCCACATAACCTTAATGCAGATACTGGACAGTGTTAGCTGAACAAAACCATCAGCTTTCTCTTCTTGTTATAAAAGTACTTGGATTCTGTTCAGACGGCTTGGGATGCCTGTGTTTTGTAAGAGCCCCATGAGTCAGGCAATACGTGACTTAGGGAAAGAATGGGACAGTGGAGTTAGAACTCATTTGGAAACGGAGTGCTGCCATCTCTCTCTCTCTCTCTCTCTCTCTCTCTCTCGAACCTTGGGCAAAGGGAGGATATTCTCTCTCCTGAACATCAGTAATCCTGGGTGGCCATTAGATATCCTGGGTGAAAGTGCTAACTTTCTCATTTTTTCCCTGTTATTTTACGTAGGAGAAATCATAATGTTAGGTGTCAACATGCAACCCTGCAACCCAGTCAGCTTTCTAGAACAGAAGTTGGCAAGATGTGGTCCTCAGGCCCCTACCTGCTTTTGTAAATAAAGTTTTATCTGGACAAGATACCCATTAGTTTACTTATTGCCGGTGGTTACTTTCTTCCTACAAGGGCATGGTTGAGTAGTTGTAATAGACAACTTACAGCAACACGGTTTAAAATATTCATTGTCTGGCCCTTTACCGAAAAAGTTGGTCTATCCTTATTCTAAAATATGACGAAAGTATAGCAAAGTGCCTTACAGGTATAGTTAACTACTATCACAGTAAGAATGTAAAAATACGTAAAATGTTGATTACTAAACAATTAATATGATCTCAGCATAGCAGTATGTATTTTTTTTTTTTTAATCACCAAGAATATCTGAGACACATCCCCTTTGTTGCTGGCTTTTCAAAACCTCTACAGAAGTTTCTGACATTTTGCCAATTGTATTGTAACTTGACACTTTCCCCTCATATATTTTATTAAAAGTGTTCTATTTAATTTTGGAGAGTGTCATGGAATTTTTTCTTTTATAAGCTAGAGCCGCAAATGTTTGCTTTAGAAATAAGAATTTTCTGTAAGATTTAGATATTAAAAGGTAAGAGGCATTCAATTAAGGAAATGTCAACTGAGTATACATTCGCACTACTTGCTTATACTGCATTTCTTGCAGGCTTAGTATTTTCATCCATAAAATGGGAATCAGACCTCCCCTCAGGGCTGTAAAGATCTTAAATAACAAAAGCTACACCTGGTGCATTTTCTATCCTTAGCTTAATTAGAGGAGCAAATAATCACAGGTAGGATTTTCCCAAATTTATAGTGCCTCTGTTTAGGTCTGGTGGCCTGGAGATTCAAGGATAGCTTTGGGAGAAATTAGAAAGATCTAATTAGGGAGAAATTAGAAAGATCTCTTTATTCGATTAAGAGATACTGGAGGTTACAGCAAACACTCCTGAATGTCAGAGCCTTAACCAGGTACAGTTTTATTTCTTAGGAAGCTCAACCTTGTGCTTGCTGGTGAGGACCAGAGCTGGTGGCTCTCTTACTCATTGTGTTTTGCGGACCTTGGCGTATTCCAAATTCCCTGAGTCCACCATTCGCAGGAGCAGGGAGCTCTCCACTGGACCTCTAGGTGCACAGTCAAGGGAAGAGAGAGGACATTCGTGGTGTTCAGGAAGCTTCAGGGTCAGAATGAAAGGATCATTCCCACTTTTGATCTATTTCACCAGAACTCGGGCACAAGGCCCCACCTAATGGCGAGGGAAGCTGGGAAGTACTATCCCATCTCTGCATCTAGAAAGGAGAAAGGAATTTGATGGGCATCTGGATGGTCTCTGCCATACACCAACCCTATCTTTTTAGCTTATTATGGAAGATGAATTCTTACTGTAAATAAACTGTACAAATACCAATAATCTGAGAACTTGTAACGGGTGCCCATGGAAAGAGCATCATTTGGAAAGAGTCATGCTCATTTGAGAGAATTAATCTGTAAACTTGTCAAAAATACTTTAAAAAATTAGCCTGGGATCTGATCTACTTCCTACATGTTACATGCCATTTATGTAATTTTGGCATTCTAAAATTGCAAATTTATTCTAAGTTTAGAAAGGCATACTTAAGAAATGTTACATGTGATGACTTTTTCATTCCCAAAGTGATCTACAGTGGACTCCTACTTCCTTTGCTATTCTGTAAAATTAGAAGTCATACTCAGTATTGAGTTGAATTGCTTATGATGCCGGAAAGAACTTTTGTTGAAATACTACCACTGTTACTTAATTCAAAGTGTACATTTTACAATGAACCACATCAAGAGTGTTTTCAATTTTTCAGTACCTCTAGTAGATGTAAGCATACCTTTTTTAAAAATTATTCATTTTAAATTATGATTATATGAATATTTTAGGATTATAATCACCATAAAATGAAGGACAGAATTTATCATACCAAAATAGAAATTTAATTTAAAGTAGAAAGAACTTGATTGCAAGGTTTAGTAGACTGGAAATATGATGTATAAGAGGATATTGAAGAACACTTTTGGAAAAAACCCTCGGTAGTAGGGTTTTACAATAGATTTAGGAAAAAAAACCATAGGTTATATTTAGTGATGTTTGTGAAGATCACATTTGAGGTAGTTTCACAAGGATCCAACTATTCTTATGTTGAAAAAAGCACATTAAAGCAAAGGAACTTTTTGGCCATTCCATGGAGAAATAACTTAAAAAAAAAAAAAAAAAAATCTGTCCAGTATTCTAAACTTAGTGAAATTTCTTTGAGATAGTAGTTTCTCTTGTCCATACCGTGATCCAGTGGCCTTGGGTCACAAGCCAAGATCGTACATGGACATATGTGATTAAAAATATTTCTTTTAGTTTTCTTGCTACTTCTGGCATTTCCTGTTACCTGTCACTTTGTCCTTGACGATATTTGAGGCAGAAAGCAAGTTGAGTAGACACGGATAGTTTTCTAATCAGCTGTTCCTTATTTTTTCCCCAGCTCTCCTTTGTTTTATTAGTGTTCAAATTTGCTATTCATGAGACACACTTTATCGGTGACCATATCAGACAAATGGAAGCTAAGCGCTGGTTAGTATGTTGAAAATAAACACGAGGGTTCTCATTAATGTCGCTGTCTGAATAATTAGTTGAGCATCGTGTACTGAGCAGCAGCGAAAGCAAGCAGCTTCTCACTGGAACGACAGGCTGACAGCCACGTCTTAGAGTATGGTCATTAGTGTGCCCCACCATCAATGTCATGTTACTGTGTCAAATTAGTTAGTGTCCCCTTAGGAGAGAAACCGGACCTACAAATTACCCTCCTGCATCCCTGGAACTGGTGTTTGCGAAACCTGCGATCAAGTGTGAGCAAATTATTAACACGGTTCATAAATTAACTAGTTTACAGGCTTATAACATTTTACAAGTAGATAATAAAGGGGAGAAAAGTTTTCCAGTTGCTCTGCCCTGATGTTAGGGCTGTGATCTGCCGACTTTTCCTTGAGGAGCCCACGGCTGATTTTTTTTTTTTTTTTTTTTTAAGAGGAGCAAACACATGGAGTGTCAGAACAAATGTTTGGAAAATGTAGACTTTCAAAGGAAGCAAGTGTAAACCCATTGAAAACAATATAATTAACTTTGTTATCTCATTGCTCTGATAAGTTGGTGACAATGGCCCTCTTTCTTGTGATGGCAGTTGCTCATTAATGAGTTCACCAATTAAGTTTGAACGATTACAGCCTTTGCCAACTGAAATTATCTTTTAAAAATATTTTTGATTCATTCTTAGCCTCCTCGTAAGCTGCCTTGTTGCGGAGGGATGGTATTAGCGCAGCATGTTCAACTTGTAGAAGGAAGGTTCTCGAGCCTTAGTATGTTTGGCAAACGGTTTACACTTCGCGCAGACGACTCATACCTAGAAAACATAATGTGGACCAATCTGGCCTGAGTTCCTCTCTTATCAAGAAGAGGCACTCCCTGGGAGCGCCACCCCTTAACTCTCTTCTGAGCTCTGGGAGACAGACAACCCACATAGTTTCCGGAGATACGATGTGACTATTCAAATCATAAAACTTCATACATCTCCTTTTCAGTTTCAACTTCTCTGATTAGATTCAGAAGACACGTCGTTCGTGGATTTTTGCCCTCGTTCACTGTTGAGGGAGACCAGCACACGTGCGCCCCGGCGGGCTCAGGCTTGCTACTCATTCTGGAGTTCCGTTTCCCCGTGTCACAGAGTCCCTCCTGTCCTCGGCGGGCGTGCATGGGTGACATTATCACTCCCAGGATCTAGGCAGAAAGGGCCTGGCCTGCAAAACCTTGATACTGACTGCTAGTCACAAAATCTTTCTGAAACTGCCCAAGGAGGAGTTGACTTACCTGTCAGCAATTTCATCTTACGTGGAATTGGACTTGGTTGGTATTCTACTAATAACCCAACCGCACCGCGAAAGCTCGCAGCCCGCACCCGTGTGCCCATCTGCGGGCTGCCTGCTTCCGTAAGACGGCTGCGACCCAGCCTCCTCCTGTATTTGAAATGCAGCTGGAAAGAGAGCTTGGGACTGTGGCAAGGGAGATTTTGGGGTTTGGCTAGCAGGAGAGATCACTTGTCCTTCTTCTTCTTCTTTTTTTTTTTTTTTTTAAAAAGGGCGCTTATATGCATGTGCACATACGTGTGTTCCCTCTTGTCATTTCTACTGGATGTACTGGGAGAGACTAAAAGACTACAGCCCAAAGCAAAATCCTTGCTGGGACTCAGGAATCCTCTTGCCCTTCCTTTTCCTACAGTGTTGTCTAATGCAGGGTGTGAATTAATGAAATGCTGACTCTATGAGGGAAGAGGCAAAAGAGATGCTTGGCTATGTGGTGGCATGTTGAATGTCAAAGTCATGGGTCCACAAGGGAAGACCTGGGACTCCTGTGAATGCCTTGCTTCCGAAGCTTTGCCATTGGCCCCTCCCATTAACCTCTTATCTTCTCTCTACTTTCAGTGTCCCTCCGTGTGTTGCAGTCCTGTGGCATCATGCGTGCCTCCAACCAGTGACCCCCAGGCTTTTTATGGCTGTGAGACACGATAAAAGTTCAGGGTAAGTGGCAAACAAACACGAGTACCATGTCCCACTTGAAAACCGCGACCCACCTTTACAGGTGACCCCACAGCCGATTCAGTAATTCCTCAGAAGGTAGTGGAATGCCTCATTACCGAGCAGGACTTCCAAAGCCAGCGGGAACAGGTGTATCATCCTCGACACTAGCTTCATGGCTTTCAAGAATAGGATCTATAGCTGAGATCACGATCTAACACAGGGTCTGCAGATTTTGTCTTTGAAACAGCCAGATGGTACGTATTGTCAGGTTCCTGGGCCGTAGAGTTGGGGATGCGACTTTGTGGTCAACTCTGCTGATGTAGCACGAAATCAGCCAGCGACAATATGTAAACAAATGGGTGTGACTGGTCCAGTGAAACTACAAAAAACAGTCAGTGGGCCATATTTGGCCTGGAGGCCATAGTTGGCTGACCCTTAAGCTAAGCATCAAAGAGGGTAAAGAGGATAAAGAAGGTATCTCACTGGGGAGCAGTCTCTCTGATCTTGAGCAAACCATTTATCAAGAAGAAACGAGCATAAAAAAAAAAAAAAAATCCCTGCCCTGACTACCACGCAGGGTGTAGTTTTAAGGATGAAACAGGATATAATGTATACGAAAGCACTTTGAAAATTTCGAAACTCCTTACAAATGTAATAGATGGCTCTCTACACTCATTCTGGTTCGCCTCGTGGAGTCTGCCTTCTTCACCCTTTTAATCATATTGGGCTTTCATGAGCTAAATGAGTGTGGGGGGAAGCTCTTTTATTTTCTAAGTAATGTGGTTTTTCTGTAGGTTCCTTCCACTTTGCAGTTGATGGACAAGCTGTTGAAATGTCTCCTTAGTATCAAATATGGATGAAGGGATATATGGGTAGATTATGGCAGGCTAAAGATCAAATGCCAATGAAGAACGATTAAATTTCTTTTAATCATCAGATTCTGAAAGTGTTTTAAGATCTTCCACCTTTAATATAGTCCTTAATAAATAATAATGCTTTGGATGTCTACAAGTATGTTTGAATTTCACAAGTGTTGCATGTCAAAACATAGAGACAGGTTCAGCAAATATGCTTCCTGGGCTGGTGGTAGTAATTAAGAAGGGAAGTCATACTTAAACAAACAGCATGGTGAATAGAGGAGTAATGAGAATCCCAATTCATGAGTTTCCTGATTTTTTTTTTTCTTTCAGAAAAAAATAAGGTAGTCTTCAGACATGTTTTCATATCATGATATAATTTAAGAATTGTTTTCTAGTAACAGATGCAACTGTACAAGTTTTAAAAAAATGAGTTGCATATTCTCTCTGCTCAAAGGTGTTTGGGGGAGAGCAGTTTGTGCTTTCTGTCTTTCTGCTCTGCCCGTCTGTTCAAATGCTGTTCTGTTTTCAAGGTCACATTATGGCTGCTGGCTCTCCAGCCATTGCCTCTTCATCCTGAAGAAAGAGGCAGGAGTGCAAGGAACAAAAAGAGTAGTCCTCCCAGCTGAGGCAGACCTCTTTAAAGAATTTTCCCTGTGGTCTTAATGACTTCTACCTACTTATATCCTTTTAGTAATCCCTAACATAAGAGCGTCTTGGAAGTGTATCCTCAGACTTGAGAAATTTGATGTCCAGATAAATTCCACATTCTAGTAGTAAGGAAGGAAAAGTAAATGGTTCCGGAGCTGCAGTTGTAATTACTTATACAAAATTATGATATGAATTTTTCTTACACGTTTTCAGTGAATGTCTTCTGTCTTCCATTGACTTGTGTGTATAATCTCTAATTTGAATTTCACATGTTTGAATTTCGGTTTGTTTGATTTTTCAGTGGGGATACATAGCTCAGTAAATATTTTAGGACCATGGTATTCCTACTGAAAGCGCCATGGCAAATCTGAGGAATACATTTCTTTTCCAAGAGAGTTAGCAACCAAAATTTAAGCTTGAGAATTTTCTAATGAATTTTCTGTCCTTTGCATACAAGCTTTTGTCAAAGCTTGAGTACCAGCCTGAGGTCCTCGCGAAGTGCAGCCTTATATACCCAATTCTTTTCACGCCAGTATGTGCAGGGGACATTGCTGATGGCTTTGCACTGTCCCCCAGAGACTGGACAACACTGTCCACCCCGCATCTCTGTGGCTTGTCGACCCCCGCATCTCCGCTGAAAACTTAAGCTTGGGCATTGGGGAACACAGGACCCCTGCCCAATTTTTCTAATTCAGATTGGCCTCATGTTACTCTTGTGACAATTTCCATCTCATTGTAGAAGTAGAATGAGATTCCCTGTGCTTCATTGTACAGGGTCTGCCTGCACCAGCCTATGATAGATGCTCGCGGGTCATGGTAGTTGCTGCATCCACAGACGTTACCGAATGCCTGCTGTGGATACGGGGCAGCCGTGTGCTTAAGAGTGTCTGCTTGAAAGTTACATCAGCTGAGAATCAGGTTCTACCTTTTCCACTTACTGGCTGAGTGACATTGGGCAAGTTACTTAACCTCTCTGGGCCACTGTCTCCTCGTCTGGGAGCCGGGGATACAGATAGAAGCTAGCTCCCTGTGAAACGCTAGTGAGGTGATGCTTACGAAGAATTTAGGCCAGCTTCCGGGGGGTGATAGAACGCCACTACTCTGCACAGCCCAGGTGATGCGCTGGAAATCCCAGTCTTTGAGGAGTTTTTACTGTCCTGTGGCTGGTTCATTGGTCACTGTCTCACGCGGAGACAAGCTGTATTTCACAGTCAGTTGCTTCCAACCCAGGATTCTCTTCCAAGTTCAAGTAGAGCCTTGGGAGGCGGCTTTGATGCCCGTCTTCAAGGACCCTGCGGCCATGTGTTCTGCTCGACGGCCCTGCTAACTGAACTTAGATCTCTGGGTCCCTTTTTGACCATTTCCCCTGAGAGGTGTGCAGTTCTTTTTGTGTTCCCTTTTTTTTACTTACTCAGACAGTGGGCCTGCCTCGCAAGCAGAATTCACTAACGGCTTTCAAGTTGGTATTGCTGATGATAATCTGAAACTCCGTAGGGTTTCGCTCATGCAGGCTGATGCTCCGTGATGTCGATCTCGCCCTGCCTCGTCCCAGGCCCCGCATCTGTGCTGAGTCTGCATGGAGGCCCCTGTCCCCCACCCATCTTCTTGGTAACAGCCTTCTGAGCGTGCTGTCATCCGCTCACAGAAGCTGCTGTGTGACTGTGTCAGAGATGGCGGCTATGTCCGCAGATGGCCCCATCGGCCATGTGTCTGGAAGACCGCAGGTGGTGGCAGCGACTGGATGGTGGCCGTTTGTCGAGTGGCAGATGACTCTCTGGAAATCGTGTCTCAAAGATGTTGCCTGTTCAGGAGACTCTTGGAAGCTTTGGGCTTTTGCTGCATGTGGTTTCAGGCATTCAGTTGAGACACCACTGCCATGCTCAGAATTCATATATCTGTCACCCCTGAGCCATGGTGTTCTCCACCCAGAACGATTCCGTGGTTCACAGCCTCACTCCCTCCTTTCTTCTTGCTCAGTTCAAATATCAACTTCTTGGATGGGTCTTCCCTCACTAAAGATTTCCCTCCCTGGCCCCCACCTGTCCTCCATCCAAGCCTCTTGTTTGTTCTGAATGTACCTGTTTGCCAGGTAACGTACACGGGGCAGGTCTGTGGGATTCGGGGTGACTCCTCTCTGCTGACAGTGGCCAGTGGATGGTAGGCATGTTTGTAGTTCATTCGTGGTGGAAGTAGAGTCCATTTGGGGATTTCCCTGTGAATTGCTCTATTTTCATGATCCCTAAGAGGACTGCATCTGGGTGAATGGGGAAGAGAAGAAATAAAACCACACACATCACCTTTATTGTAGGAACAGAACACTGCCCCTGGGCTTTCTCTGGAAAGTTCTCACTCTGTACTAAACACATCTTTGCTACTCTTTGTGCCCCATCCAGAAAGGGCCATGCTTCATCTTCCCCATGAAGACAGAATCATTTGCCATTTGGGCCGAAAGCGTATTGTGGGTGGTACAGGTTAATGAAGAACCTTGGATTCCAAGATCCAATCCCAGCACTCTCGTGCACTGGCTCTTTGTCCTTGGACAAATTATGTTCTCCTCCTCTTTTTGGACTTTTCCTTATTTGAGCCGCAGGTAGTAGCATCATCTCGCTTGTAGTTATTATTGCAAGGATTAAATGAGGTGATACCGATACAGTGCTTTGCCCAGAGTCTGGAGCAGGATAATGATGCTGCTGGTTTAGAAAGAACGGCAAAGGGTTTTGGGAGGTACACTGGCTAACTCATTGTACTTTCTTGCACTATTTTTTTTTAACTTGGTAAAGATGGTGAAGAGCCTTGATTCCCTCTTAATTTGCTCATGTTTCATGCACTGAATTAATTTTAAAAAGTGCAAAATGAGCACAAGTAGGACGATCTGTTTTATATTCATTGTTGACGTGTTGACTCTTGGATATTTATGACCAGTTTCGGATAATGCAAATCATAAACCTAAAATGCTGGGAAGGTTGTGTTTGGTGCCTGACCCACATCCACAAAATCTAAGAAATTCAGAGTTCAGGGGAAGCAGGGTGGCTCAGTAAGGTAAGCTTTTGACGCTTGATTTTGGCTCAGGTCATGATCTCAGGGAGCCCCACGTGGGGCTCTGTGCTGGGCATGGAGTCTTGCTTAAGATTCTCTCCCCCTCCCTCTCCCTGCCGCATCTTACAGACCCACCCCCCAAAAAAGGTCACCTTAAAAAAAATTTGGAGTTCAGGGAGCCCCACTGTCCTAAAGTCCCAGTTGGGGATATGTTTTATCTGTAAGTTAATCAGAGCTGGTTTGAGCTCCTGCCTCATGATAGACTATGTCTTAAATCTCCTGTAAATCCTAATTTTTTTAAAAGATTTTATTTATTTATTTGACAGATCACAAGTAGGCAGAGAGGCAGGCAGAGAGAGAGGAAGGGAAACAGGCTCCCTGCTGAGCAGAGAGCCCGATGTGGGGCTCGATCCCGGGACCCTGGGATCATGACCTGAGCTGAAGGCAGAGGCTTTAACACACTGAGCCACACAGGCGCCCCTGTAAATCCTAATTTTTAAAAAAGTATACACTTGGTGCATCTGTCCTGAAAATTCACAGGCTTCCTTTTTGAAAGAAAACTCCAGTCTACGTAGATTGAAAGGAGTTGGATGTAAATATCCTTCATTTTTAGCCCTGATTTCTTCTACCCACTTAAGGAAGATGGTCTGTTGTTCCGTTGTTTCAGTGCGTGTGTGTTGACATGTGTTGGTCCTTGTGCATTTGTTGTGTGAAGGCCAAAGCAAGTCTCTGTATCCCATAACATTTTGGTGGCAAAAGATGAAATATATCCCGTCACTTCCTCTTATTTACATGATTTATGGAATGGCTAGGGTTATTGAAGAAATTAAAAGAGCCATTAATTTTATTAACTCTAATGTAGACCCTCTCAACTTCTACAACATAAAAGAACATGATTAAAATTCAGTTTTAGGCATCCAGGTGGGTTCCTGATACTATCTTTCAGTAAAGGAAAAGCTCGAATTCAGTTTCACTTGAGGCTAAGGATTTCAGGAAAAACTTTGATCAGGCACATGACAGCTTTCAGAGTGGTTTTCTTACATCTCCCAAAACATGGAACAGCCCTGTGTCCAAATATCATTTCAGAAACTAAAACAATAATCACGAAAGGGGAAACCGATCCGTGTAAGGCGAGACGTGATTTGTGCCGTCGACACAGAAGGCTTGGCAGCATGGCTCAGCTCTCACGCCGCTCTCTTCTTAATTCCCGGGTGCCTGCGTATCAGCGGGAGAGATTAGGGGCTTTCTGAGGGCTTTTTCTCTACTGTTTTGAACTGTTGCTGCCTGTCTGGGTGCGGTCTGGGGTGGCAGTCCCTCCGTGCCAGGTGGGTCCGCTTATGATGTGTTGCAAGTTGAACATCTCACTGCCAACTCTTACAGACCATCAACAAGTCTTTCTCGCGGGACGTTCTCACCCAGAGAGGCCGGGCCTCGCCTTTGTCCATATCTGTCCCAAATCATTCATTAACGGTGACACAGCTCCATTCGTCCAGTCCTGCTTCTCTCACGTGGCAGTTCCCTGAAATTCTGCTTCCAGAGTAAACCACGCTGAGGACTTCTCAGCTTTACGGACATACCTCCCCCCGGGAGAACTTGTACTTGGTGCTAGCCCCTGTCCCTGCTTGCGGAGCTTCCTCTCTGTCCCCAAAAAAGGAATGAGAGGTAAAAGGAGAGTCTTCAAAACTCAAGCAGAACCTCATCTTGAGAAATGCCAATGAACAGCAGTTGTTTGAGAAAGTAATGCTAGTTTCTGAGAAGTCGGCTCTATCCTAAGTGCTTGTACTGAGACTTTACTTGGTGCCACCCGTGGTTCCAAGCATGTGCGTAGTAATTCACACAAACTCTACGAGAGGGTTTCGGTTTTAAAAATCTGTTTCTACAGCTGAGATAACGGAGGCACGGTGAGGTTAAGTGACTCGCGACTCAGACGTCTTTACTTACAAGAAAGCGAGCTAGAACTTGAACCCAGACACTGTCCCTCTGCTGCCGTGACTCTTTGCCCCCGCACGCTATTGTATGGCCCTCCCCGTGCAGACCTTTCCTAGGGCCTTGGTGTGCAGGCACGGCTGTATTGCAGCGTGTGTTCTCCACTCCGGGATTGCTTCTATACGCCCTGTTGAGCCTTCATACGTCACTGCCGCCTCACAGGCCCTGTTTGAGCTTACTAGACTTCTGCAAATGCTTTCATTCTTTTTCGCTGGTACTAGAGCTATGGGAAATGAAAGTATGTCCCAATATGATTAGGAACAAGGACAACCACTTAATTGGCATTCTTCTAGCTCCAGTTAGATGTGCCTGTTAAGGCATTTTCTCTAGATCTTTGAGTCATTTTTCTCTGGTACATTATTCTAATTAACCTCATCTCTGCAGCCCTCGTTTTATTTCTTATTAGCCTCTGACCACCCAACAATTGATTTGTTCCGCTCAATCACCTGTGTGAAAAAGTGTGGCAAGCCAGAGGGTCTCCTTCCCAAAGCAGCAGGCCTGGTACCCAGGGTGTTTCCCCAGCAAGCAGTTCAAAATGTCCCTCTCGTTCGTTCTTGGGATAGATTCACCCCGAGGGCTTTTTGTTTACGAGGGTGAAGCTCTGGGACCCTTAGAGGGAACATTGGCGAACAACATTGGAAGATCTTCAGTTACTTGGTCAGTAGAATTACATGTTTCTAGGCTGTATGGCAAGGACTTAGACCTTCAAAAAGAAAAAATGGTAGAGTTTTAAAAACATACAGTAAAATATTAGGCTTGAAGAAATATGTAAAAGCCAGTTACAAGGGACCACAAATAAAAAAACATTTTTACTTAAGGAGTTGGAGGTATCAGTGTCTCCTTTTTAATACCACCAGTGGGTCATTTTCAATGTGTCTGTGTCTTAAAATATGGACCCCCCCCCCCCTTTTTTGGGTTCTCTCTGGTTACTTTTTTTTAAAGATTTATTTATTTATTTGACGGAGAGAGAGATCACAAGCAGGCAGAGAGGCAGGCAGAGAGAGAGGGGGAGAAGCAGGCTCCCTGCTGAGCAGAGAGCCCGATGCGGGGCTCGATCCCAGGACCCCGAGATCATGGCCTGAGCCGAAGGCAGAGGCTTAACCCACTGAGCCACCCAGGCGCCCCCTCTGGTTACTTTTGAGGAGCATAGGGACGAAGAAGATTTAACTGGCTTTGATGCTGAAAGGTCAGATGATAGAACTAGCTTCTGGAACATCTGGACCGGGAGTTCAGATCTTGCTAGTTAGCCTTGCAGTCTCTTGGCTGTGCTATGTTCTGTGTTGGATTCATTCGTGTAGGCGTTTACCAACTTGTGGCATGATAACCATTCATGAGTCCGTTTTCATAGCAACTCCAGCAGAAGGAAATCTCTCCTCGTGAGTTGTAGTAGCTGTCCTAGAATTTGGATCTTCCTGGTTCTGTGACTGGTCCAGCATGTGCCATGCACCCGTCCCTGCAGCTGTCTCTGGGGCTAGAGCGGGACAGGGTAGGCGGGAGATGTGAAGGTGTACTTGCCCTTGAGTGGGTCACATGACTGTTTCAGGAATCACAGATGACATTCAACCTACGCAAGGTCATGGAACGTGGGTGAAGAGGGTGCTTGTTTCGGAACAAGGGGGTGGAATTCTGGGAAGAGAGACTGTGCATGTGTGTCCTATAAGGCACAACGCTCAAGGCACAGTAAATAACATAGGATTACAGGGTTGGAAGGAACCTTTAAATATCACCTAGCCCAGTTATGCATGATTGAATGTCATGTGAAATTTTCCCCGTGAAGCTATCTGCTCAATTAATTGGCCATCTCTAATGGCATTCGTTACCATGCAGGTAGGCATTGCCTCAGAAATACTACCATGCCTGGGGTTCCTTCATTGCTCTGCTCCTCCTGTCTGTCCTTCTGGTCAACCATCCATGTACCATCTCTCTCTGTGGTAGGTCTGAAAGCAAGATCCTTGATTTCAATGTACTTATATCTGCAAGATAGACAGAAAGGTCAATTATAAGACAGTGACAGAGGGGCTGCACGAATACTTCTGGATTGTGTATGGCAGAGGAGGGGGAAACAGGGAGATTGGAAATCCTCCCAGAAACAGTGAGACCTCACTGGGTGCCCCACAATGAATAGGAGTTTCCACGCAGCCAAGGGAAAAATGATCAGACTGGTGGATTTAGCATCTCTTCTAGGATTAAACCTTCTATATAGACTTAGATTTGAGTTATCAAGGGAAATTGGCTGATGCACTATCGAAGCCCAGTTAAACTACACATCTTTCAGGACATACTAATATGTCAGTGATACAGACACAAGCGGGTGGTGTGGAAGATTTCTGTACAGGTCACCCTCGTGGCATCTTAGAAGTTACCCTGATCTCCTGTTTCCTCCTGAGTACGTAACAAATAAATGGCTAAAGCTTCTGTGGGTTAAAATTTTGAGAATTCTGGAATTCTTAATAACACTTCCCTAAGGCTTTTGAAAAGACTGGATATTATTCGTTTACTCATTCACTCTGCTGGGCAAAAAATATCCTGATCCATGGTTTTCATATCTGATACCTAAAGATAAAAATAGTACCTTGCAAAGAATTAGGATTCACATAGAGAATAAACATCCTGGTCCCTATAGAACACTGAAAATGGTGTTAGCAGCTTGTAAGCACTCACTGGTTGTTATCATGATTATCGGAAGATATTGATGATTTTCACCTCATAGGTTGTCAAATGCTTTAAAAATAATTATATCACTAACTAGTAACCAATTGATTTAAAAGTGTTTTTCTCTGTGTACCTTGTAATATTTTTTTTATTTGTGTGTTACTTATATTTTAAAAATTAAGGATATTAAAGATGGTGAGATTTAGCAAAGAACTTTAACTCCACATGCTTTGACTGCTTCCCTGAATTAATAATTTTCATGTCCATCATATTTCTCCTTGGCCCACAATTCATCCCATATTTGGATCTTGGCAAATGATGACTTGGTTAATTAGGCAGTCTGTTAACTCTGATTACTAAGTTATAACAGATCAGTGTAGAAGCATCACTGTGCAATTTGGATTAAAAGGCTCTTCATTTTATCAAAACAAATTTACATTTATGGATAAGTAGGTTGAAATGCATTAGGATAAAATGATGTACTTTGTAAGGAAAATTTAAAAGGGGTAAAGAATCATTTCCTTCGACGAAGTTATTTTTTTATTATGACATTCATCATATTATCTTTCACCAGGAATATACTTAAAAGCTTGGAGTTTTCTTTTAAAGCTTCAAAATGATAGCTGATTTAATCCCTCTGTGATACAGATTTGATGGAAGCAGCAAATTTTCGCCCGTGCATCTGTCAGTGTGAGGGTACATGCTTATCTTCCAGTTCTGACCACAATGGCCTCTGATACTGGACTTGGCTGTAGCAATGAGTCTTGACTGTGTTGGGTGGGGGGAGTTAGTGCATTACATTAAGGCTCGTTCTCCCTCACAGTCAAAGGCATTGACAATTATTAAATAGGATTGGGCTTTTGTAGTCACTTTCCTTCATCGCCTTTGGAATCATTGTCGCTGAGCGCCGTTGGGGTATCAAACTCTTGTTTACTTTCTCCTGCTCTGCCTCCCTTCTTTCCTTTCTTAGCACATAATCCTTAGCCTCATGGAAAATAAGAGAAAGAACACACTAATTTTCTGAATTCGGCAGGCTCTGAAATTTGTGTTAATTACCCTTCAAGATTCTGTCAGATACCAGTAGCGTTGGGAAGATAGCATCTCACCCTTCACTCCCTCCCGGCTCTACACACGGAGCCTTGCGTGTGCGCGCACACTCGTGGACATAGGCACACACACGGCACTCGGTGCCTTGGCACGTAAGAGGCGTTTAATAGTTAGGTGTTCAAGACTGGTGGTTGGCAAAGTTGAAGCCCTGACAGCCTCCCACCCCCTTGGCCCCTAAGCTGCTCTTCGAACTGGTCTTGCTCCAGTAGCTGGGACCCTATCGATTAGTACAATCACTAGATAAAATGGAGTTGATAAATTTAATATTTATTTTTTCAGTAAGCTTCCTGAAGTCTGACCTTTAGGGATTTCTATGCTCTGGTTCCATGGGAAGGAGAGAAAGCGAAGAGAGAAAATATTTTTGAGGTTCAGTGAACGTAGTATTTTGTTGATTGGTCATACTGACATGACCAGAGGGTTAGAAATAGGAAACCTTATTAGTTCTTTAGCTTTATTCATTCCATGGTAGTGCTTTATGCAAAATTGCCTTTTCTAAATCTAGAAAACCTTGCTGATGTTGTAGGTAGAGAGGTTCGCTTAGCTCAGAATGGAAGTTGGTGTTTTATGAATTTGATTATGTTCTCCTAATTGGGAACATTTAATAATAACCATAGATGACTCTCCTTTTGTGGAAGGGCTTACGTCTGGTTGTTCAGAGGTAAAGTGATGTTTTGAGCTCGAATTTGACAGATTTGAGCGACAGTCAGCCTGAATAATTCAGTTTTCCACTAGCTTCCCTACCTCCCCATTCCTTCCGAAAGAACAAACCAAATAAGGAATTTTTAAAAACCGAAACCATTTTGGAGTCTATGAATTCTTATACTCTCTTTCAAAAGAGATAGCTTGACAGAGAGATGTACTCTGGGACTTTTATGTGTGAAGTAAATCCATAAGAACATGAATTTGTATTTTTTTTTTAAATGGGGTTTTACCTCCCTAAACGATATGTGTATGATAATGAGGTCTCGCCAATAGAGCAGGAGAGCCCACTGGGAAACAGCTGCCTAAGGAAGGAGTTAAGGAGTGACGTTCACGTGTATTTTCAAGCATCCTCTGAGGCAGAAATTTCTTTCCCCACACCAGTGGTCCCCAGGAAGTAGAAATGGCAACGTCGAGAAACGTTCTCGATGGCTTTTTTTTAATAAATAGGCCTGTGGGTAGAAGTGAGCAGACATATTGGACAGTTGGATACTGTTACCGTGTGGTTTTATTAATTACATTTATTCCTTTAAAATGACCTTGGACGAAAACAACCACCGTTTCTGCGGTCATGGTTAGCAGATGTTTACCGTAATTCTTCGCTCAGTGAAAAAAGTGCCTCTTCCACCCAATAAAAACAGCCACGTTTGCTTGGCTAAGTCAAAACTTTGGCGCTTGGGTCTTACTTTATATATCATGGCTCCAGTCACACAACCTTTCCAAGTGTGAGGCTTAGCTCACCCACTCCAACATCAGCGGGAGAGCTTTGCTCACAGTGATCTATTATGTGAGCGCTTAATTCTTATACTGTTCTTGGCGTCCGCCCTTCCTCATTGAAACCCATATTCTCTATGCAAGCCCCTCTTTGTTTTCCTTCTATAAGCACGTCGGCCCCTTCATGTTAAAAGCTTTCCCCTCGGCTCGATGGCCATTTTAGTGAGGATTTTGCTCATAGAAATAGAGTCAAAGTCAAGGTTTGCTTCTTGATAGGAGAGTTTGGTTTGGGCCGGACTACCTCTGGAAGAGAAGGCATGGCCTTTCTTTCTCTTTTGTGTTTGGAAAGTGCCTCTTCTGATGGCATGTTAGGCCCACTTCAATGCCTCACTGTTTGTCTGTCTGTCCCTCTCTATTTATTGCCAGTTCCTGTTTTTTACTAGCACTAAGTGATCATGACCATGAACATTTTGATAGTCCCTGCCTGCACTTGCCATTCATGGTTTAATGGGTGTCTCAGGAGCAGCTCCCTCATCTGGACTGAATTTCCACACAGAAGAATACCGCTTGCTCTCTAGCCATGCTGAAAGGAAATGCAACAGCAGAGTTTTGCTTTTCTTGGGAAGCTCCTCCCTTTGGAATGGAGAACTCTGGGTGGCTCTTCTTATTTTGTTTCCATTGCCAAAATAAGCAGGGATCTTGCATAACACCAGGGTAGGAAAAAAGAAGTAATTTTAAGGAAAACATATGTTCATGTTGAAAAAGAGGGAGCTAGAACCAGGCAGGGGACAGTGGCCCACAAAATTAAAATCATCTTTTTAATTCAGGTGGGACAGCAGGTTTTGGTCAGCGTGGTATATCTTATGAAATAAGTTGCCTTCCCCACGTCCCCAAGTCTTGGATCCAATTAGAAATAAATCTTGGGTGGGACGCCTGGGTGGCTCAGTTGGTTAAGCAGCTGCCTTCGGCTCGGGTCATGATCCCAGCGTCCTGGGATCGAGTCCCACATCGGGCTCCTTGCTTATCAGGGAGCCTGCTTCTCCCTCTGCCTCTGCCTGCCATTCTGTCTGCCTGTGCTTGCTCTCTCTCCCTCTCTCTCTCTGACAAATAAAGAAATAAAATCTTT